>NC_133333.1:87124278-87468711 GCF_042186555.1 Aquarana catesbeiana
CTCCCATCCCAATACCCGTTAGTTGTCGAAAATAATTGTCATTATACCAGAAGTAGTTATGTTGAATACCAAAGGCCAGGCTTCTAAGAAGAAATCTTTTCTGTTTAGAAATGAGATGGCTGAATGAATCCATAGCCCATTTAGATGCTTCTATTGCATCGCTATGTTCAATTATTGTGTACAGTGAAGCAACATCAGCAGTTGCTAACAGATATCTTCCATTAGGGTCCAGGGTCAGAGATTTTAATATTTGTAATAAATGTTTGGTATCACGTAGATAAGCTTTAGTGTTAGGTACTAGGGGTTGCAAGAATTTGTCCACATATTCCCCTAGTCTTGCATTGATCGATTGAATCCCATTAATGATGGGTCTTCCTGGTGGTGCCTCAGCATTCTTATGGATCTTCGGGATGGTGTAAATGATTGGAACTCTACATGTATCCGGTACTAAATATCTAGATTCTTTTTTGGATAGAATATTTTTGTTGATTCCTTTTTGAATCAAAGAGGACAGATCTCGTTTGTATTCTCTAGTAGGATTGCTACTGAGTTTCAGATATGTGTTATTATCGTTAAGTTGTCCCATCAGTTCCTGGTGGTAGTATTCCTTTGTTAGTACTACAATGGCGCCCCCTTTGTCGGCCGGTCTAATTATAATATCTTTATTTGCTTCCAATTGTTTTATACCTTGTTGTATATGCTGGGATTCCGAGATTCTACTGAACTTGAGTTGTTCCAGGTCTTTGATCACCATTTTTTTAAACACCTCAATATGTTCATTATTTGTAGAGGGTGGATTGAATAGTGACTTATTTCTTAAATCACTATGCTGTACTCCTCTGCCAAGTTCCACTCCTTTGTTCAATGTAGATGGTGGTCTGGATAATAAGTATTTCTTGATATTCAATTTCCTGGTGTATTTTTGTATGTCAATATAAATCTGGAATTTGTCCAGATTCTTTTTTGGTGCATATTTAAGGCCTTTGTCCAGTGTGATTAATTCCGCTCGTGTGAGCTCTTTGCCGCTGAGGTTGTAGATGCCTTCCCCTAGTACTCTCTTTTTCTTTTGGGTTTGCCATCCTGCTCTGCATCCCCTTTTATGGTGTTTGGACTTCTTTCTCTGTTTGTATATTCCTGTAGGGGTGGGGGATCTTCGTTTCTGCGGAAATCTAAAAAAGATCTTGACTCTTCTTCCTCTATGTAATTTCTAAGAGGCTCATATCTATTGGTGGTAGGCAATGGGCTCCTCCTATCAGGATATCTGTATTGGTCGTATTCTCTGGTCCCATTCCTATTACCATTGGACTGGTGGTCTCGAGATTCACCATTGCTCTGTTGATAGTCCCTATGATCTCTCCTATCCTGATCATACCGATAATCCTTTGGCTGATCCCTATGAGGTTGTTGGTAGGAGTTTCTGGCTCATTGGAGGGGTTCCCATAAAGTGAAGGAACTCAGCAAGAATGAATCCAAATGGATATTCCAGATGGGTACATTAGAACCCCATGGTTTGAACATTGAATTTGACCTGAATTGTTTTATTTCTGATTTTTAGAGGTTTTTCAGATTTATATATATATATATTATGGTATATATTTTATTTTTATTTATTTTTTGGTCCAATATTCTCATTATTTGTCCAATACCAGTTTTTTCTGAGTGGCAGTATTTGGTTCAGTTCTAGCCTATAAATAATGGTCATCATCCATTTTTGCAATATTCTATCATGGAATTTTTAGATTTTAATTTTATATTTTAATATTATTTCCCTATTTCTTATATCATATCTTATTTTAATTTTATATATGTATATTTTATATATATATCATGTCATCTTGTTTACTCCGTTTTCCATACATTTATGAGCAGAGCATGTGGATACCTCATTTTTGTGATATCATGGGGCACTGGTCAATTATCAAAACCATTAGAGACAATGCTTTGCCATATACTCCCTCTGTGAGATGTTATACCAATTGTGACCACTGGAGGGAGTTGAAGAAGTAAACGTGATTAGAGATATCAATAGATATATTTTTTACTTTTTACACACTGTGTTTTTTACACATTGAATCGTGGTTTTGATAAACCAACGATATTCATATGAATTACATGTCTAATAAAAGTAGGTTTTAACAGGATTGAAGTTTATGCAGGAAGCAGAATGATGACAAACTCATGCTGTAGCCATGGCAACCACTCTGCTGTTGTGCTATAAAGCTGAGTCCGTCAGAGCTTGTATTATCCTTGAAAAAGTCACGTGACTGTGATGTAACGCGTGGGAGGAGCCAAGGACGCTCTGTGCAGATCAGCAGTATCACACAGTGTACTGCAGTGAATCTGCTCCTGTCTAAGGCGGCTGACTGCTATAGTAAAACCTGCATATGCCTTATCATTATAAGGCACACGTGAGTGGATTGAAGTTTGCCTGTGTACCTTGGTATCCTAACTATTGCACAATGATTGGTTTTTTCTCTTATCTGCCTGTTTATGATTCTCACATTGGTTGTGAATAGAAGCAAAAAACACATTGGTACTATCAACGAGCACCTTAATTAAGCAAGTGTTTTTAAACAGCTTTGCTAGTGATCAAAAGCTCTATACCAATCAGGATTCTACACCTGTATAATTGAACCTTCTGAATACATCCCTATATATTTATTTTTATGTGGATTTTTTATGTGAATTTTTTACACATTTGGTGTCACTAATTTTTTATAATTTTACACTATTTTGATTGCTGGATTTTTTAGGAATTTTTACTCACCGCTGGATTTATTTGACTATTTATATTTATTCTTATATATTCATTTTCATGCACATTGTGAAGCGCTTCAAATATCATTATTTATTCTTTTTAAGTGACTCTGAAAACACTCTCTTTTGATAGCAGCCTCACTTGGTTTTATGTGTAATTATCAGCTATTTAGCATCACAGCGCTTTGTGTTTTATATATACTTGATTATACCTAGCTGGTCTTGTCAGGTATATAGAAATAGTGTTTGATTGCACTTCAATGAGAAGTTACGAATAAACATCCGATAATAGTTGGCAAAGCCCAGGAAACACTGCAGAGGACGTAAACCCACGGGTCGGGGCCACTGTAGAACTGCTGAAAGTTTTTCTGGGTCCATCGGAAAAAAATACAGCAGTGGAAATTACATAACCCAGGAATTTATACTGTTCACAATGGAACTCGCACTTCTCCAGTTTACAATAGAGATTTTTCTCTTTTAGTTTCTGAAGCACACGACAGACATCTGTGTGGTGGCTCTCCAGGGACTTGTAAAATATGAGGATATCATCGAGATAAACCACCACTAATAACTGCAACAAATCTCTGAGGACATCGTTAATAAATTCCTGGAAAACTGCCGGGGCATTACAAAGGCCAAAAAGCATTATGAGGTACTCATAATGGCCTGTTCTGGTATTAAACGCAGTTTTCCACTCATTGCCCTTCTTAATCCTCATGAGATTGTATGCCCCTCTCAAATCAAGCTTTGTGAAAACCGTTGCTCCCTTGAGGCGGTCAAAAAATTTTGCAATCAACGGAATCAGATAGTTTGTTGCATTTGTTACAATATGATTTTTTTATATTAATCAGACATAAGATACATGGGACATAACATTACACAATAGTGAGTTGGTCAGATTACTGTCAGTTTTTGGCTTGAGCAGATTTCTCAAACAAATGCTGTTTCATACAATGGGTACGTAGATACCATTGTTGTATTCAGTTGACAGTTTTCAACAGGCTTTTGTCTCTATAGCTACAGTAAACAAGTAAGAAACGTACTTGTTTGAGGTTGTTTCAGCTCTCAAACTGAAAGAATGACTGTTAGATTACTGTCAGGTGTTGGCTTGAGTATACAATGGGTACGTAGATACCTTTGTTGTATTCAATTGACAGTTTTCAACAGTCCATTGTTTCTACAGCTAAAGTAAACAGGTATGTTTTCTGTTGTTTGGTAACTATGGTAAACAGCCTGACACATAAAAGGGGAATTCAGGCATAAGCTAGGGACACACACATTATCATGCTTTGTAAGATCAGAAGCCACTCATGATAGAAAAAAGGTGCCTGATGCTCCAGGAGAATCATTGCCAATGGAGATCACGAACATACAGTAACAGAAGATAAATAACCTTTAAGTGTATTTGTACTGGTATAGACCATAGGCTATTCATTTGCTAGGCATTTTGCTTGTTATAGATATCTGTCAGTCTTGTATTGCATTCCTAATATTGTAATAGTTTTGTATGTACAGCATCTTTGTATAGTAAAAGCACATTTACACACTGCAGAAATCTCAGCTTCCTTGCTTATACCACAGAGTAACCTTGCTAGATAGACATAAGCAAAACATTTGGGGGCTTGTGCCACGATCTGTGCTATAATTCAATTGAAGCAGACCTGTTTTTCTGTAGTGTGTTGTGTAACTTGTGCTAGGTAAAATGCTGCGTAAGCTGTTTAGGAAAAGCAAGGCTTCCGAGGGTTCTGGTGACCAGAAGGAAATGTGCAGCTTACCTATCTGGGCCAGAGACAATGAGTGGGAGCCTCTTGCTAAAAAATTTGTGAAGTATGCTTCTCCCTTTAAGCTGACTTGGGGTGATAAAGTCTCAGATCATTTTGTAGATTTTAGCCTTAAGGGGTTGGATTTAAGTAAAAAAGAGAAGAGGACAGTGTCCACAGTGGGCTGGTATTTTCTTCATGCAATTTACACCGAATCACATAGAAGGGAGAAGGAAGAGGCAGAAGTTAAGGTATTAAAAGACCAGCTAGCAGTTGGTTCAGAGTGTGTACATTCAACTGCTAGTTGGGCTGATGATTTGCAAGAGCGGTGTGCAGCCCTCATGACCAAATCAATTAATGCCTTAAGGAAAAGGAAGGGCCTTAAACCTGTTAGTAAAGCCAGGGTACGTGGCGTGGATGAGGAGGTAGAGTTTGATATTTTGCATGATGATCTGCTGGTGCGAAAGAAAAAGTATGCCAGACCTCTCATTACTAAGCATAGGAAACAGCAACATGATAGAGAGGATATGGCAGGTGGGGAGGTGCATTATCGCAACCCCAGAGATGTTGAATTTGAAGAAGTAGTAGGAGTTTACACAAACTGAACTCCATGAGCTGGCAAAACAATACAAACAAAGGTTTGGGGAACCCCTATTGAGTTGGCTCCTACGCTTATGGGATGAAAGGGTGGACAGTGTTGTTTTGTCTGGCAAGGAAGCAGTGACTATGGGAGTGTTAACCCATGATCCACAATTGCGTCAGGCAATGCGAAAAGCATGAGAGTTTAGCGTGAATTTTTCACTGTTAGACCTCGTGAGAGATGGAATAGTCTGAGTATACACTAGTCCTACTGACCTGAAAAATACCTACCCCTGGCGAGCAATAGGAGAGGGTATTTCCAGGTTACGTGAGATGGGTTGTATAACCGGATTAAATGGATGGGTCCAGATATGAAACCCTTTATGTCTGCTCTGCGCTCTAAGCTGATGAAGTCTGCGCCATTTAATCTCAGGGCTCCATTATTGTCCTTGCTGGGAGGCCTGGGATTAAACAGCAGGATTCATGAAGCCACAACCCTTTTAAGCCAGTTGGGGGAGCTAGAGGAGAGTAAAACAAAACCTGTCAGGGCAGTAGATAAGGTCAAGGCCAGACAGGAAGAATACAAGCAGAAAAGAACAGAGAGGAAAGGGAATGGGGTAGAGAAGACAGGAGGTAAAGAGAAAACCAGGCTAGTTATTTCTAGGAAAAAAATGTGGGTGGACCTATTAAAGGCAGCAGTACCTAAAGATGAGATAGATGGGATTTCTACTGCAGAAATGCTGAAGAGGTGGAAACATTTAGTAGGGAAAACTGTCAGGGTTAGAAACACTACTCCTAGTGAAGATAACATCAGCCTGGACTTAGAGAAAACAGAACAGACCCCTCCTGTTAGCCCCAAACCAATTCCCAAAACTGAACATGAACCCAAATCCCTTTATCCTGGGGAGGAGTTAGAGAGACAATCAGAAAAGGGGATTGGGAGGTTCCTTATCCTTTATGAAGGGAAGGTAAGTCTCCTGTAATAGCAGTGACAGCAGGAGACTGACGCCCAGGGCAGGACCTAGGGTGGTGGGGGCCCCTGGGCTTGAGTCACTTTCGGGCCCTACCCTCTATACATTACCGTATTTATCGGCGTATAATACACGCTGGCGTATAACACGCACCCCAAGTTTAGTAGGGAATTTTAAGGAAAAACACTTTTAGGAGGGAAGTTTAAGAAAAAAACTTACATTTAAATTAATGCAGCCTTGCACAGCGTCCATCGGCAGCCTTGTCAGTGTCATTGCAGCCTTGTCAGTGTAGCCTTGTCATTTGCAGCCTTGCCCCAGTGTCATTTGCAGCCTTGTCATTTGCAGCCTTGCCCCAGTGTCATTTGCAGCCTTGTCATTTGCAGCCTTGTCATTGCAGTCTTGAAGTTTAAAAATGGTGCCGCCGAGATACAGAGTCCTGTGTATCTCGATGGCTCTCGGGTCCTCTCAGTGGCTCTCGGGTCCTCTCGCCGTCCTGAGCAGAGCCAAGAGTAGCCGAGTGTTTGGGTACAGCATCACACAACTGTGCAATTGTCAGTTAAATCGACGCAGTACAGTATCGCAAAAAAAATGATTGAAGTGCAATATTTCTATTATTACATTGTTATATAAAATAAGCAGAATCAGTTGGAGCCTGAGCGTGTCACTTGCCAAGGTCACCTGCCTTCAGATGTGGATTGTCACTTGCCACACATTGCGGATTGTCACTTGCCACGTCACTTGTCAGCAGATGCAGGGTGTCACTTATCAGTGGATGCAGGGTGTCACTTGTCAGCGGATGCAGGGTGTCACTTGTCAGCGGATGCAGGGTGTCACTTGTCAGCGGATGCAAGGTGTCACTTGTCAGCGGATGCAGGGTGTCACTTGCCACGCCACTTGTCAGCGATGCAGGGTGTCACTTGTCAGCGGATGCAGGGTGTCACTTGTCAGCTGATGCAGGGTGTCACTTGCCACCGGGTCGAAGGGGGTCCTGTCATGTAGGATGTACGGGGGCCCCATGATTTCTAACATTCAGGGGCACATTCAGGGGGGCGGCAAACTCCCGCCCGCTAGCAAGCCCGTTTCGCCGGCACCGCTGCTTATTTCATGGCGACCGATCGGGCTTGTGTACTCCCTCTTCATGGTAGTGGTGGAACACACCATAGGGTGGACGTGATGTAATCAGCCGGAAATGATGCAAGACATGGAAGGCAACGTGGCCATGACATCACTGTTTACCTGATCGGTAAATAAGCAGCGGTACAGACGAAACGGGCTGGCTAGCGGGCGGGTGTTTGCCGTGAATCCGGCCCTGTCTGCGGGGGCCCCTATTGGACGGGGTCCATGGGCTTGAGCCCAGTCAAGCCCAATTGTAAGTCCGGCCCTGCTGACGCCCATATGCACCTGTCACTGTATGGTGGGGGAAGTCATCTTCTCCTACACATGTAATGGCTTTAGTTGATAGCGGAGCTGAAGTTACACTTTTGTAAGGCAATCCTTCCCATCACAAAGGAGAATTGATTTATGTAGAAGGTTTGGGAGGGCAAACTACACCAGCAGTTAGGATACGGGTGAAATTGGCTATTGGCAAGGGATCAGGATTTATGACAAATGTTTTGGTATCAGAGTTACCCGAAAATATTCTTGGGATGGATGTACTTCAAGGTCAGTCAATTCAGACTCAAAGAGGTACATTCACATTCGGGTATCCTGATAAAGCGTATCTGGTAAGGGCGGTGAAGGCTGTGGTCAGAGGTCATGCGAAATGGACCCCGTCCACATTCCTTCACCAGAGAAGCCAGTCTGTCTCAAGCAGTACAGACTTCCTGGAAGCCACAAAGAAATTGGGGAGACTATTCAAGAACTGTTGAGAGTAGGGATCCTTAGACCTGCTGTAAGTCCTTTCTCGTCTCCGGTTTTCCCAGTAAAGGAACCTGATGGGACAAATAGAATGACTATGGATTACAGAGGTCTAAACAAAGTGGCACCTCCATTGAAGTCATCTGTACCAGATATGATCTCAATTGTTGAGAAAATTGCTAGAGATGCAGGAGAATATCATGCTGTGATAGACCTGGCTAATGCTTTCTCTTCAATTTTGATAGACCAGTTTGCTGTGGTGTGGGATGGCCCCCAGTACACTTTCACTGTGCTTCCTGAAGACTATGTTCATTCTCCAATGATTTGTCATGGACTGATTGCCCAAGATTTAAGTACCCTGAGTTTGAAAGTCGCTGTGTTCCACTACATTGATGACATCATGATCTCTGGAACAAAAGAAGATGTAACTGAAGCACTGCACCTGCTGATACATCACATGGAGAACAGAGGGTGGGCTATCGAGAAAGACAAAGTCCAAGGACCTGCCACAGAAGTGAAATTCCTGGGAATGATGTGGACTAGGCCGCAGAGGAAAATTCCAGAGACAGTTGTGCAGACTATCCAGGCTCTGTCGCCCCCTACTAGCAAAGAGGAGGCACAGAAGTTCATTGGAGTTGTGGGGTTCTGGATATTGTTCATCCCACATCATGGGCTGATTCTGAGGCCTATATATAATATTACCAGAAAAAAGACTGAGTTCTCATGGGGTTCAGAGCAGCGGACTGCATTCCTGGCTGCTAAAGAAGCTATTTTGCAGTATCAGGGATTAGGACCCATGAGACAAGGAGTACCATTTCAGCTGGATGTAGTGGAGCAGAATGGTACCATATCTTGGAGTCGATCGCGTCTGTCTCCTTGCTGTGCCTGGAGAGGAGTGAGGCTAAATTGGCGCCCACTCATCTCCATGACATTGCAGGGCGGAAGCGACGTCAAAACGTCACTTCCGCCCATACGTCTTAAAGGCACATTTTTTTCAATGTAATTTTTTTAAATGACTTTTTTTTCATTTTTTTTATTACATTTTAGTGTAAATATGAGATCTGAGGTCTTTTTGACCCCAGATCTCATATTTAAGAGGTCCTGTCATGCTTTTTTCTATTACAAGGGATGTTTACATTCCTTGTAATAGGAATAAAAGTGACGCAATTTTTTTTTTAAACAGTGTAAAAATAAATAAACTCATGTAAAATAAATAATAAAAATAAAAAAAATAATATTTTTTTAAAACCCCCCCCGTCCCGACAAGCTCACGCGCAGAAGCGAACGCATACGTGAGTAGCGCCCGCATATGAAAACGGTGGTCAAACCACACATGAGAGGTATCGCCGCAATTATTAGAGCGAGAGCAATAATTCTAGCCCTAGACCTCCTCTGTAACGCAAAACATGCAACCTCTAGAATTTTTTAAACGTCACCTATGGAGATTTTTGAGGGTAAAAGTTTGACGCCATTCCACGAGCGGGTGCAATTTTGAAGAGTGACATGTTGGGTATAAATTTACTCAGAGTAACATTATCTTTCACAATATAAAAAAAAATTGGGCTAACTTTACTGATGTCTTATTTTTTTATTCAAAAAAAGTGAATTTTTTCCAAAAAAAAGCAGGCTTGTAAGACTGCTGCGCAAATATGGTGTGAAAAAAAGTATTGCAATGACCGCCATTTTATTCTCTAGGGTGTTAGAAAAAAAACAATATATGTTTGGGGGTTCTAAGTAATTTTCTATCAAAAAAAACTGTTTTAAACACCTGTGTTTACCATGTAAACACCTAAATTCCAAAACGAGGCTGGTCCTTAAGTGGTTAATGAACAGGCCTGCAGCCCCAGAGTCAATTAGAGCCTGTATCTCAATGGACGACTCAGCCCAAGAAAGGGTAACCGGAACCAGGGGCTTACCCTTCTGGATAACTGGGGACGAAACAACGTCACCTAAGGTCTGTCCGTGACAGGACCACAAGGTTCGGGCGTTCCCTCGACGGGTAGGACAAGACTTCAAAAAGTGACCTGCCTGGCCATAATAAAGGCACAATCTCTCCCTCCTTCTAAAGGATCTCTCATCCGCAGAAAGATGCGTGAAGTGCACGTGTTCACCTTCACTGACCGACTCGGTACCAGGAGGCATGGGAGGTGAAGGAGGCACGGGTGGGACTGCAAAGCTCGGAGACAAACGTACAGGAAGCTTCTGCAAGCGCTTCTTAAAAGAGAGTCTTTCTCTGAGTCTGGAGTCAATGAGAATGGCAAATGTGATCAACTTCTCCAGCTCAGTGGGTATATCTCAGGCTGCTATCTCATCCTTGATGGTATCTGAGAGACCATGAGAAAAAGCAGTCACGAGGGCCTCATTGTTCCATGCAACCTCTGCTGCCAGAGTACAGAATTCAATGGTGTAGTCAGCAACAGTTCTCGTACTTGGTTTGCCCAGGCCAAGGCTCTCTCAGAAAGCAAAGATATCACGAAACCTACTTTGCTTCTGTCCATGGGAAAGGCCTGGGGCAGCATCTCAAAGTATATCTCAACATGGTTAAGAAACCATTTGCATTGGACTGGATCGCCCCCAAATCGCTGGGGAAGCGGAGCGGAACCAGACATACCTCTCATAGAGGTAATACTCGAGGTGGGTGCTTGCACAGAGACTGGCGCAGCAGCAGGGTTGGCCTGCAACATAGGTTGTTCTGGGGCGGCCACAGTGGGAGATTCCAGGTGAGCCGTGCGACTCAGGAGCATTTGTAACGCCATGGCAAACTGATTCGTGCGGTGATCCAGTTCACCCAATCTGGAAAAAATATTACCAACAAGTGGATTGACTGCATCTTCTGAATTCATGGCCTTCGCTACTGTCAGAAACCATTAAAACAGGCCAAAACAGAAGTACAGTTAAATCACACTTGTTTAATAATAAAAGTGAAAAGAACAAACGTAGTCAAAACATAGCCAAAGTTCAGTAACCAGAATGGATAGTCAGCCAAGCCAGAAGTCAAGGATCAATGTAGTGGAACCAGCAGGATCTGGAGCCAGAAGGGATGTCAGCATAGCAAGTCTTGAACAGGATTGCAGGAGATGGTTTCTGTGATGTTGACCAAGGTGAAGGCCGAGCTCCTCTGGACTGGACGGCTTAAGTAGGCAGGACTGACTAGCAGGATATCAACAGCTGAGTAACTGTGGAGAGATAGGAGTTGGCAATTAGCTGACAGCTGAGCAGCCAGCTCAGAAAAGGAAGGGCTGAGCCCAGCCCTGACAGTAATAAAATTAGAACTCCCTATCTCTGAAAAATTTAGGTTCACCAAATCTCACATTATTTACACTCGCTTTGGAAAAACTGATCCCCCGACGTTCATGGATTATGAACTGTGGTGTGGCCAGGTCATGGAGCAAAGGGGGGGGGGGCCCTTCACTAGCGAGGCGTACTATGAAACTCCCATATATGGAGGCATGGGAGAAAGGTCTCAAAGAGGACTGGGATTTGGAGGATTGGCATTAATCCTTCTCCAGAGCCTACAAAAAAAAATTAAACTCCACCCAAATAGAAGCCAACCTCAAGGTACTCACAAGATGGTACCTAGTCCCTACTAGACTGGCTACTATCTATCCCTTCTCCTCCCCGTTATGCTTTAGGTGATGTGACACACTTGGCACAATGATACATGTATGGTGGGAATGCCGAAAATCCGAGGGTACTGGAACAAAATATTTCACCTTATCTGCAGAGTCATTGACTATGCGATTCCACAGACTCCCTCAGTAGCCCTACTTAATTCCCCCATTCCGAAAACTCCCAAACATACCCAAAAACAAATCCTCTTTATGCTGCTGGGAACCAAATTATCCATCGCTAAAGCCTGGAAACAACCCAAGGTCTCCATCCTCTATCAACTAAAAGAAAGAGCTCATGGATAATGACCCAAGAAAAGATAGTAAGCGCTATTCTAGATGATTAAAAAAAATTTGAAGCAATCTGGGAACCATGTGCCCAACATGTTAGTATCTCTCTGCTACATGGATCCAGCTGTACATTAGTGGACGAGGGGACATCTTGGAGGCTGACAGGTATCTTCCTACTCTTCTCTACTCTACCTCTTCCTTTTCTCCTTTTCTTCTGTCTTTACTTTACTATAAGATTACATATACACATGACATTGTGTTTAGGTTAAGTGTTCCTTATCTTTACCGGGAACCAGGAACTCAACATTTACTTGTTTGTCCATCCAAAATGGTTTTCATTGTGACTCCTTTTCGACACTAATTTAATAAACAAATCGATCCAGTTACCCGGAAATGATTGGAGGTACAAAGTATATCCCAGTTGAAGGTCGCAACATGAACTCTAAGGTCTAGGGATGGGGGGGTGGCAACTCCAGCTACCCCATGACACAGCGTGTTCCCATAGGGGGTTCGGGGGCGGGAGTGGTCTCATCAACTCACTGCTAGTACCCTAGAGCGTCCATTGTATGTACTATAATACTTATTGTACACATGTAATAATTCTGGTTCTACAAGTTTGTTCCACTGATTATTTTGCTTCTGATTTGGAAAATGTCATTATTACCTTTCCCTGTACTGACATCTTATTGAAATTCAATAAGATTTTTGAAGGAGAAAAAAAGAAAAAAAAAAGAACATAATTTTTTTTTTATCTTTCAATGTTTTTTATTAAAGTTTTCACAAACGAGTAGACAGGAACACAAATATAAGATAACATTGACACCTTCTGTTACACTGACCGACAGAAATCAGACCATTATTGAAATGAATGACATATATAGGTTAAAGATGTTAACGATTTAGGACCACATTTCAATGAATTGCAATGATCTAATATATAGGGTATTGCTCCCCGACCTCAGACACCCCAATTGGAAACATACTGTGTCATGAGGAGAAGGAGAACAATACCATCAAGTTATCAGTTGCTTTTAAAATGCATAGAAGAAATGTGACTAAGGTAGGTACAATCATAATAACAGCATAAAATTTAGGTCATATTGTAAAGCAAGTGGGCAGTAAATGAAGCTATTGTTAAAATTAAGAAATATAGGGTATAATCTAATGGTCTATCAACTTTGCATATATGCCTTGGGTATTGAGATCTAGAGTATGCTTGAGGACCTCAGGCCCTGTCTTTTGTTCCGTCAGAGAGAGAAAACCACATCCTGTCATCTAGTAACCAAATATAAGTAACCACATAGAAAAAGGGTATAGAATAGGAGACAAATCGAAGAGAAAGAGAGAAGGTATGAAAGAGAAGGTGAGGCACCAATGGGCTATGAATCTAAGAGGGAATTCACTTGTTGTATATAGGAGTGCTATGGTTCCCAGACCAAATCGTATTTTTCCATAGTGGACTGGAGGATGCTAACCGTATTTTCCTGGACTATTATCCAAGATATTTTCCTTTTTGCTGCCGCGAATGACACGCTTGGCTGTTTCCAAGACCGAGCTCTCGTGATTTTGTCACCCATGAATATAAAATGAGTGAGCATCAGAAGAGATCTGGAATAATCAAGTGGTCTACTATTCAGTAATGCAATCTCCAGTGTTTTTGGAATAACCAGACCTGTCACCTTACGCAGCTCACAAAATATCCTGTTCCAAAACATCATCAATCAATATCATCATCATCAATGTGTGGCATGGGACGTGGCAAGTGACAATCTGCAACATGTGGCATGGGACATGGCAAATGACATGGCAAGTGACAATCTGCAACGTTTGGCAAGGGACGTGGCAAGTGACAATCTGCATCTGGTGACAGGTGACGTGGCAAGTGACAATCTGCATCTGGTGGCAGGCGACGTGGCAAGTGACAATCCGCAACGTGTGGCAGGTGACAGTGGCAAGTGACACACTCGGGGCTCCCACTGATTCTGCATTATGGTGAGTTGAACCATTTCATTCATTTTATAACAATGTAATTATAGTAATAATGCTATATCAATGGATCCACGCTTCAGGATATTTAAACGACTGCTGCCCCCCTATGTGAGTAGGGAACACCTCAGTGAAACCTCGAGAGAATAAGATCAGGATATAGGGGATGGCGCTGTGTCATGAAGAGGGAGTATTGGTGTAAAATAACTCTAATTTCTAAAGTGACAGGTGCACCAGTGCGGTGGTTCAATCCCTTCACTAATGTGAATAGACAAGTGTAATAATCAATTAAATAAATTAAAATATAATGAAACAAAATGTAATAGTGTGTATTATAAATATAAAGTGATAAGTGCTTGGTTAGTGCAAAAGAGAATTGTAAACTGTATATACATACATTAACACAGTTATAATCCCATATAGTGAACAAACAGAAAAAATCATACACTATAAACACTGTGAGCCATGTGCTGATACAACTTATATAAATCCAATCCTCTGGAAAATACAAAGTGACAAGTGCCAAGTTATACTAAATTAATACTGTGGTGTTCAAACCACTGTGCAATAATGTGCAAAAAAGCTAAAAAGTATATATAATAATTTTTTATAACAAATCCTCAGCTGACTCTATATCGAGAACAAAGTCCCATATGATGTGCAGTGCAAAATGTTAATAAAGATGATATAATGTGTCTCCCAGAAAATCTCTCCTTTATAATAGAAAACCGTGCAGTAGTTATTGACAATCTCCCCCTGATGTGATTGCACTCCGTGGAGCGCTCTGCCCCTGCAGGGGTATGAGCGTGGGATGTTAATCCTCAGGTGTTAATACCCTCCCGATTCCTCAGGTGTCAATGTCCTTCCATGTAGCCCAATCCGGGTCATCCACTCACAAGGGGGAAGGGGGGAGAGGGAGGACTCGCTGTCCCCTGTTGCAATACAGTTCCCAGCCGGACATCCACTGGAAAGTTTAAAGTTGCTGTGAAGTAACAGCTGCAACCTTACCACGTGGTAAGTCTGACTGCAATAATTTTAACTGTGGGCAGCTGAAGCTGCAGCCTGTTCACTTCCTGGATTTACACAGACACACAGAGGCACACCTCCAGCTCTGCAGCTCTCATTTGCCCACTTATGACTCTCATCCTCCCTCCCTTCCTTGCAAACTCTCACGAGACAGACAGAGAGAGAGCTGTGCATAATGTCATAAGCCTAGGCTTTTTACCAGACAACAAACAGAAAGTGGGCTGTATAAGGCATTTATTTACTGGCAGAAAAAAAAAAATGTTTTACTATCCAAATTTTTCTTTTCATTTAAATTATTTTTATTATTAATACAACACCAGCGCCCGGTATACCTGCAATACAGGCACCCGCTGAGACGTCCCCTGACACCAGAAGGGTTTGTTGGATGTAGTCTCCTACCTGGTCTGTGAGAGAGGCTAGGAGGTAGCTGGGTCGCCTAATGGAGGGTGCCACGTGGATGAGCCGCTGAAGCAATGGAGCCGAACGGAATGCAGGGTGCAGTGGGACAGCTGGCCCTACAGAAGCCCCTAGAGGTCTGAACCAAATATAAATTTTACTGAGATTACCATTGAGAGCCTTACTGTGGATGTGTGAATATCCAGGGACATCCGTGGAGAAAAGTTTACAGCAGACCTCGCTAGCGGCACTGACAGGCGGAGACCTGAAGATCGGGTAGGACTGCTCTATCATTTAAAAACCCGATTAAAATACCTTAGAATAACCTGTCTAAAGTGCCTTTGGTTCAATCAGAGTACTCTGCAAGCGGGTGTATTAGAAGGAGGATTAATAAGATCATTTAAATCCCGGAATACTGCATTGCTTTGCTCTACAGTGGTGTAAAGACTGTTCTTTGAAAACTAAATAACGTACTGAAAATTTCCTGGTGGAAGCCCAAGCCTATATATGCAGCCCAAACCTGCCTTTTGTGTGTGACAATTGTTACTCACTTATTTTTTTTTTTGCATCTTTATTAATTACCATAGCGATATCTATGCTACAGACTGTTCTGGATAACTGTGAGCCAGGCACTGAAGCTATTGTAATTTTGCTTTATCCTTCCTTATTGTGTATTATTGTTTTATGCTTTGCTAGGGTTCCTGGGGAATATTTGTGCCTGTTTGTACCTGTCTCCTTAAAAACTACATAATTTTAATTGATTGGATACACTGGTATATATTGGTATATGCGTGAGTTTACATCTGCATATATCTGCTTTTCAGCTGCAGAATAATCCTGGTATTTGCTTTGGATTGCCTCAGACTACCATACGCTATGTGAATTGGGTAGCTAAAGGGAGAAGTGAAGGTGTAAGCTCCTTGAGGGTAGGGACTGATGTGAATGTACAATGTATATGTAAAGCGCTGCGTAAATTGACGGCGCTATATAAGTACCTGAAATAAATAAATAAATAAATAAATAAATAAATAAGGTGGTCTGGGGTAGTTTGAAGTACTTGACCTGAGCTTACATGAGAAGCCAATATCTGCCTTTCCAACTGTCTACAAAGCAGATTGCGTATGCAATCTGAGCTGAACGGCTGTAGGGGGCAGTGTAGGCATTTTGAGGAACAACTTAATAGATAAGGTTGGGTAATAGATAATTTTTTTCTTACCACTGTCAATATCTGTTTCACTTTTAATATTCTAATATAACCTGTACTAAAATAGTCACTTGTGGTTCCCCTTAAATCTCCCACACAGCATTCTGTTTATATGATCTGGTAGTAAAGTCTATTTCTGAGATGAGTGCATGAACAGAAGGAATAACAATTTGGGTAAAGAAAATATGGGAAGAAAAGGGGTAAAAACTAATCAAGCAGATAGTCAGAATTGTAACTCTATAAAAACGTATATGGTACAGGATAAAGGTGATCAAAAAACGGAGCATACAGTTGAAAATATAACTGAAGGTGTAGAGGCAACAACTTCTTCCCAGAGGAATAAATGAATAAAAGTGGGGGGTCTGGGGAAGAAGCAAGTCAGCTGAAGGACCAGCAACAACCGAAGATGGCAGGAGATAAAGATCTGGAGAGCTTACAAGCTCTCCCCACAAAGCAAGATATGGCTTAGATGATGTCTCATCTAGAGTAGGGATGAGCCGAACACCCCCCTGTTCGGTTCGCACCAGAACATGCGAACAGGAAAAAAATTCGTTCGAACACGCGAACACCGTTAAAGTCTATGGGACACGAACATGAATAATCAAAAGTGCTAATTTTAAAGGCTAATATGCAAGTTATTGTCAATAAAAGTGTTTGGGGACCTGGGTCCTGCCCCAGGGGACATGGATCAATGCAAAAAAAAGTTTTAAAAACGGCCGTTTTTTCAGGAGCAGTGATTTTAATAATGCTTAAAGTCAAACAATAAAAGTGTAATATCCCTTTAAATTTCATACCTGGGGGGTGTCTATAGTATGCCTGTAAAGGGGCGCATGTTTCCTGTGTTTAGAACAGTCTGACAGCAAAATGACATTTTGAAGGAAAAAACTCATTTAAAACTACCGCGGCTATTGCATTGCCGACAATACACATAGAAGTTCATTGATAAAAACGGTATGGGAATTCCCCACAGGGCAACCCCGAACCAAAATTTAAAAAAAAAAATGATGTGGGAGTCCCCCTAAATTCCATACAAGGCCCTTCAGGTCTGGTATGGATATTAAGGGGAACCCCAGCCAAAATTTAAAAAAAAAATTGACGTGGGGTTCCCCCTAAATTCCATACCAGACCCTTCAGGTCTGGTATGGATTTTAAGGGGAACCCCGCGCCAAAAAAAAAAAAAAAAAAACGGCGTGGGGTCCCCCTAAAAATCCATACCAGACCCTTATCCGAGCACGCAACCTGGCAGGCCGCAGGAAAAGAGGGGGGGACGAGAGTGCGGCCCCCCCCCCCTCCTGAACCGTACCAGGCCACATGCCCTCAACATTGGGAGGGTGCTTTGGGGTAGCCCCCCAAAGCACCTTGTCCCCATGTTGATGAAGACAAGGGCCTCATCCCCACAACCGTGGCCGGTGGTTGTGGGGGTCTGCGGGCGGGGGGCTTATCGGAATCTGGAAGCCCCCTTTACCAAGGGGACCCCCAGATCCCGGCCCCCCCCTGTGTGAAATGGTAAGGGGTTACTTACCCCTACCATTTCACTAAAAAACTGTCAAAAATGTTAAAAATGACAAGAGACAGTTTTTGACAATTCCTTTATTTAAATGCTTCTTCTTTCTTCCTTCATCTTCTTCTTCTTCTGGTTCTTCTGGCTCTTCTGGTTCTTCCTCCGGCGTTCTCGTCCAGCATCTCCTCCGCGGCGTCTTCTATCTTCTTCTCCTCGGGCCGCTCCGCACCCATGGCATGAGGGGAGGCTCCCGCTCTTCTCTTCATCTTCTTCTTCATCTTCATCTTCTTCTTCATCTTCTTCTTCTTCTTCTTCTTCTCTTCTTCATCTCTTCTTCCTTCTTCATTTCTTCTGCGGGCCGCTCCGCATCCATGCATGGAGGGAGGCTCCCGCTGTGTGACGGCGTCTCTTCGTCTGACGGTTCTTAAATAACGGGGGGCGGGGCCATCCGGTGACCCCGCCCCCCTCTGACGCACGGGACATGACGGGACTTCCCTGTGGCATTCCCCGTGACGTCACAGGGAAGTCCCGTCAATTCACCGTGCGTCAGAGGGGGGCGGGGTCACCGGATGGCCCCGCCCCCCGTTATTTAAGAACCGTCAGACGAAGAGACGCCGTCACACAGCGGGAGCCTCCCTCCATGCATGGATGCGGAGCGGCCCGCAGAAGAAATGAAGAAGGAAGAAGAGATGAAGAAGAGAAGAAGAAGAAGAAGAAGAAGATGAAGAAGAAGATGAAGATGAAGAAGAAGATGAAGAGAAGAGCGGGAGCCTCCCCTCATGCCATGGGTGCGGAGCGGCCCGAGGAGAAGAAGATAGAAGACGCCGCGGAGGAGATGCTGGACGAGAACGCCGGAGGAAGAACCAGAAGAGCCAGAAGAACCAGAAGAAGAAGAAGATGAAGGAAGAAAGAAGAAGCATTTAAATAAAGGAATTGTCAAAAACTGTCTCTTGTCATTTTTAACATTTTTGACAGTTTTTTAGTGAAATGGTAGGGGTAAGTAACCCCTTACCATTTCACACAGGGGGGGGGGCCGGGATCTGGGGGTCCCCTTGGTAAAGGGGGCTTCCAGATTCCGATAAGCCCCCCGCCCGCAGACCCCCACAACCACCGGCCACGGTTGTGGGGATGAGGCCCTTGTCTTCATCAACATGGGGACAAGGTGCTTTGGGGGGCTACCCCAAAGCACCCTCCCAATGTTGAGGGCATGTGGCCTGGTACGGTTCAGGAGGGGGGGGGGGCCGCACTCTCGTCCCCCCCTCTTTTCCTGCGGCCTGCCAGGTTGCGTGCTCGGATAAGGGTCTGGTATGGATTTTTAGGGGGACCCCACGCCGTTTTTTTTTTTTTTTTTTGGCGCGGGGTTCCCCTTAAAATCCATACCAGACCTGAAGGGTCTGGTATGGAATTTAGGGGGAACCCCACGTCAATTTTTTTTTTTAATTTTGGCTGGGGTTCCCCTTAATATCCATACCAGACCCGAAGGGCCTTGTATGGAATTTAGGGGGACCCCCACATCATTTTTTTTTTTTTATTTTGGTTCGGGGTTGCCCTGTGGGGAATTCCCATGCCGTTTTTATCAATGAACTTCTATGTGTATTGTCGGCAATGCAATAGCCGCGGGTAGTTTTAAATGAGTTTTTTCCTTCCAAATGTCATTTTGCTGTCAGACTGTTCTAAACATGGGAAACATGCGCCCCTTTACAGGCATACTATAGACACCCCCCAGGTACGAAATTTAAAGGGATATTACACTTTTATTGTTTGACTTTAAGCATTAATAAAATCACTGCTCCTGAAAAAACGTCCGTTTTTAAAACTTTTTTTTGCATTGATCCATGTCCCCTGGGGCAGGACCCGGGTCCCCAAACACTTTTTATGACAATAACTTGCATATAAGCCTTTAAAATTAGCACTTTTGATTTCTCCCATAGACTTTTAAAGGGTGTTCCGCGGCATTCGAATTTGCCGCGAACACCCCAAATTGTTCGCTGTTCGGCGAACTTGCGAACAGCCAATGTTCGAGTAGAACATGAGTTCGACTCGAACTCGAAGCTCATCCCTAATCTAGAGTGCATGATCAAATGAGAACTGAATGCTACTAGAATGGACATACAAAATGTATTACAAAGGGTTGAAGAAACTGAAGCACATTTGGATGAACATAAAAAGGCAATTATGGATTTGCGGACGAGGGCAGAATCTGACTGGCTGGAAATATAGTTACATAGTTACATAGTTAGTCAGGTTGAAAAAAGACACAAGTCTATCCAGTTCAACCTTAAAAACAATAAATAAATAAAATAAAAAATATCGTACAATCCAATATACCCAATTTTATACCCTCAGTTGATCCAGAGGAAGGCAAAAAACCCCAGCAGAGCATGCTCCAATTTGCTACAGCAGGGGAAAAATTAGGAATATAAGTTATAGATTGGAGGGCCAGGCGAACCGCAGTAGACTGTAGAATAATTTAAGGATTCGTGGCCTACCTGAGTCCGTGAAAAATAGTGATCTTGAAAAAACGGTCCGTGAGGTGTTTAATAAAATACTGGATAAAGAAATATCATCTCCTATACATTTTGATAGAGTCCATCAGATACAAAAAACAACGATGTCATCAACGGATGTTGTAAGGGATGTAATAGCGAGATTTACTTATTATGAAATAAAACAAGTCTCATACGGTATGAGAAGTGCTGCACCAATAAATTTAATTGAAGCAAGATATTAATTTTTATGGATCTGTCACAAAAGACTTTATCCAGAAGGAGAGCTTTGAAACCTCTGATAAATCAGTTACAGGCAAAAAATATTTCATATAGATGGGGCTTAGCAGCGTGTTTGGTGGCCAAAAATCAAGGGATATCAGCTACATTGCGATTCCCAGAAGACTTGAAAGATTTCTGTAGCAAATTAGATTTGCCGTACATTAACCTAGAGATGGGGGAAGTTAACAAATCAGCAATGGAAAAAAGCTTAGCCCTCAATAAACTGAATATACTAGGGTCATAATAAATAAATGAATAGTATGGAAGGGGATAAGGGCACAATGGTTCAGTAAGGGAGGAACTTGCTCATGGGTGCTTGGGGTTCCGGCGATGGCCGTCTGTTCCCCAGTTCCATTCCTGAATTTGGGATGAGGTCTGGGGGCCCAGACGGACATACTATAACTCCCAAAATTGTGTGTTAGTTAAATGGATCATCTCGGGTGAATTCAAAGTATTTCTATCTCCACTTCAGAGTAAAAAATGTATGGGATTTTATCATCTACCTTTGTAAAATATGGCGCCATTGAAGATAGTGACATATAATGTCAGGGGCTTAAATAGCCCTAGTAAGCGACATCAAGTATTGCAGGAATTAAAAAGTTGGTCATCTAATATTGTTTTTTTACAAGAGACTCATTTTAAATGGTCATCCAGGGTTGGACTGAACTCTAAAAATGTTCCGGTCTGGTATCACAGATTTTCTTCTGATAAGAGATCCAAAGGAATAGCAATAGGCTTTGACAAAAACACATTATTTAATTTAAATGCAATGGAATCTGATTCTGAGGGAAGGTATCTGTTCATCAAGGGCTCTATGTCTATGTAACATTGAATATACATTGGTGAACATATACTGTCCTAATATCCATCCATGCTCCTTCTTGAGAAAAGTAATGAATAAGCTAGATAACTTTAAAGAAGAGAAAGTAATTATGGCAGAGGATTTTTAGAATTGGATAGCCCATAAACAATCCCTTTTACAAGAGATTCAAGATTTGGAGCAGTTGCATAAAAATGTAAATGATAATAAAGTAAAGAGGGAGTTGATAGGAAAACGTGAGGCATTGAGGGAATTGATGGAGCAAGAAGCTAAACGTGCACTTATTAGAACAGCAAAAAGCCAATTTGAGTTTGGCAACAGACCTGGGAAAATGTTGGCAGGGGTAATTACCACTTCAGCACCGGAAGATTTTACCCCCTTCCCGGCCAGAGCACTTTTTGCGATTCAGCACTGCGTCGCTTTAACTGACAATTGCGTGGTCGTGCAACGTTGCACCCAAACAAAATTGACGTCCTTTTTTTCCCACAAATAGAGCTTTCTTTTGGTGGTATTTGATCACCTCTGCGGTTTTTATTTTTTGCGCTATACAAAAAAAGAGCGACAATTTTGAAAAAAGCGCATTATTTTTTACTTTTTGCTATAATAAATATCCCACAAAAATATATAAAAAACTATTTTTTTCCTCAGTTTAGGCCAATATGTATCCTTCTACATATTTTTGGTCAAAAAATCGCAATAAGCGTATATTGATTGGTTTGTGCAAAAGTTAGAGCGTCTACAAAATAGGGGACAGATTTATAGCATGTTTATTATTCATTTCTTTTTTCTAGTAATGGCGGCGATCTGCGATTTTTATCATGACACCAGCATTATGGTGGACACGTCGGACAATTTTGACACATTTTTGGGACCATTGGCATTAATACAGCGATCAGTGCGATTAAAAATGTATTGAATACTGTAAAAATGTCAAAGGCAGTGCAGGGGTTAACACTAGGGGCAGTGAAGGGGTTAAGTGTGTCCTAGTTTGTGTTCTAACTGAAGGGGCATGGGGACTGTGCAGGGAAGATAACAAATCGTCTGTTCATACTCTGTATGAACAGACGATCTGTCTGTTCTCCCCTCAGAGAACCGTAAACTGTGTGTTTACACACACAGTTCCGGGTTCTCCATGTTTCAGCGGCGATTATGGGAGCCCGGCAGTGATCGAGATCGCCGGGCACTCGCATCAGCTCGGGGGGCAAACGGGGGGGGTGCACGCGCGTGCCTCCGGCGGCTAGTGGCCACAGGGCGAAGCGACGTTATGTAACGTTGTTTCGCCCAGCTGTGTCATTCTGCCGCAGTACAACTGCAGGGGCTGGTCGCCATGTGGTTAAACCTAGAAGGAATTTAAATTTTATTGCAAAAATGAAAGATAAAAAGTGAGAGAGGAAATATTCCACTAGGGATATAAGTAAAATGTTTTTGGAGTACTATCAAACATTATATCAAGTAAATGCCACTCAAAACTTAGAAGATAGACAAAATAAAGGCAATAAAATAGACCAGTATTTACGGAAGATTAAGGTGTCGGTAATTTCGGAGAAGGATTCAAGTAAGAAAAAGATATCTCTAGGGAAGAAATTGAGCAGGCAATTTGGAAAAGTAAGGCTGGTAAAAGCCTGGGTCCCGACGGTTACAAATCCTTATACTTTAAAAAGTTTATAGGTATTCTGACTCCTTTCAATCACTTATATATAAATTCCATTGGGGAAGGCCTGAAAATCTGTCAAGAAGCTTTGGGGGCCTATATAACACTTATATGCAAGGAAGGAAAGTATCCATCACTGTGCTCGAGCTTTAGGCCAATATCCTTGATTAATGAGGATGTTAAAATATACGCTCGAATCTTGGCTGAAAGACTGAGACCACTTATGCCTGACTGTATTGAGAATGATCAAGTGGGTTTTGTTCCCGGGAGGGAGGCAAGAGATAATATATTACAACTTTATTGATACATGCTGCAAAAAAGGGGACAAAACCTGCTCTTTTTCTATCAATAGATGCCAAAAAGGCCTTTGATAGATTAGACTGGGATTTTATGTTACGGACATTACATAGATTCTGTATGGGCCTGCGAATGCTGAGGTGGATAGAGGCCTTGTACTCGAATCTTACGGCTAAAATTCAAGTTAATGGAACTCAATCAGAGACTCTTCGGTTATTTAATGGTACATGACAGGGATGCCCACTCTTGCCTTTACTCTATGTATTTTCTCTGGAACCCCTTTTAGCCTCTATAAGAGCTAATCATAAAATTACGGGTATAGAAGTCGCAGGACAGGAACATAAGATATCAGCGTTTGCGGATGATGTTATGTTATATATAACGTATCCCACAAAAACACTGCCGGAGATTTTGAAAGAACTAAATAATTATGGGGGTATTTCAAACCTTAAGATAAATATGGAGAAAACTGAGATATTAGATATCTCTGTTCTCTAAGATGAAGGTAGGGATCTTAGAACCCTATACCCTTTTACGTGGAGGAAGAGAGTATTGAAATATCTGGGAGTGTTTTTGTATACACAAATAATAGATTTTTATCAGGATAACTATATTCCTTTATTGAATAAAATCAAACAAGATTTGAAAGGCTACCCTGGCCACAAACTGTTATGGTTTGGTAGGATAAGCGTGATTAAAATGATGATTCTCCCAAAAGCTCTGTATATTTTCCAGTGTCTTCTGATAAATATTCCCGTGGCATACTTCAAAACTCTTAGATTGATATTACAAAAATAACAGAGGGAATCGTATTGTCTATAAAATCTTGAGTAGACCAAAGGAGAGGGGGGACTATCTCTTCCAGATTTAGAAAAATATCATGAGGCGGCAGTACTACGGAGAATTATGGACTGGGTCCATGGTTCTCCGTATAAAAAATGGGTGCCACTCGAGTCAGAGCTGAGTAATTCAGCTCTGACTCAGATTATTTGGATACCAAGTAAATATAGAGGTCTCTCTAGATATGGCTCCAATTACTGTAGAGACATTTAGAATGTGGGACAAGCTCTCTAAAAGTGATCCTGGCAGTACAATAGCCCTTTGATACCCCTCACTAGGTATGAGCCGAACACCCCCGGTTCAGTTCAAACCAGAACCTGCGAACGGACCGAAACTTCACACGAACGTTAGAACCCCATTGAAGTCTATGGGACTCGAACGTTCAAAATCAAAAGTGCTAATTTTAAAGGCTAATTTGCATGGTATTGTCTTAAAAAGGTTTTGGGGACCTGGGTCCTGCCCCAGGGGACATGTATCAATGCAAAAAAAACGTTTAAAAACGGCTGTTTTTTCGGCAGCAGTGATTTTAATGATGCTTAAAGTGAAAAAAAAAGTGAAATACTCCTTTAAATATCATACCTGGGGGGTGTCTATAGTATGCCTGTAAAGTGGCGCCTGTTTCCCGTGCTTAGAACAGTCCCTGCACAAAATGAAATTTTTAAAGGAATAAACGTTATTTAAAACTTCTTGCGGCTTTAGTGTAATGTCGGGTCCCAACAATATGGATGAAAATCAGTGAGACAAACGGCATGGATAACCCCCCCCAGTCCATTACCAGGCCCTTTGGGTCTTGTATGGATATTAAGGGGAACCCCGCACCCAAATTAAAAAAAGGAAAGGCGTGGGGCCCCCAGGCCCTATATACTCTGAACAGCAGTATACAGGCGGTGCAAACTAGACAGGGACTGTAGGTTTGTTGTTAAGTAGAATCTGTTTGTAATTTTGAACTGGTACATTTTTAAAGTGTAGCTCCAGCCAAAAAATCTGTTTTTAAGCTTTTTGGAAAACATAGGGAAGGGTTATCACCCCTGTGACATTTTTTTTGCTGTCTGTGCTCCTCTTCAGAAGATTTCACCTCACTTTCCGTCACAATGACAAATGTTTTTAGAAAATTTGGGGTTTTTAGTGAAACAAGGATTGGTGATAAAGCATCAGTGGAAAGGAGAAACATTTTTCCCATATTAACTCTTACAGGAGAGAATTTCCCTTCCTAGGGGTAGATTTCATCTCACTTCCTGTTGTCTCCTTCCGTTTGCAAGTAGGAGTCATTTGTAAGTTGGATGTTTGAAAGTAGGGGCCTGCCCTATATACTCTGCAGAAATTGTGGCCTTAGGTGTTGGTGTTGCCACAACACTGTAAGCCCTCACAGGGCCCTGCTGTGAAATATTAGATCAAGAATTGTAATTACATGCCCCTGTTGAACAGGGGCAGAAAAATTGGGCCTTTGGTGATGGTGGTGGTGCTGGTGCCACAACACTGTAAGTCCTCACAGTTACTCTTGGTGGGCGCTGGAACAGGCCCTGCTGTGAAATATTAGATCAAGAATTGTAATTACATGCACCTGTTGAACGGGGGCAGGAAAATTGGGCCTTTGGTGGTGGTGATGGTGGTGGTGCTGGTGCCACAACACTGTAAGTCCTCACAGTTACTCTTGGTGGGCGCTGGAATAGGCCCTGCTGTGAAATATTAGATCAAGAATTGTAATTACATGCACCTGTTGAACAGTGGCAGAAAAAATGGGCCTTTGGTAGTGGTGGTTTTGCTGGTGCCACAACACTGTAAGTCCTCACAGTTACTCTTGGTGCAGAGCTTGATACCACGGCAACCGTTATCACGTGAGGACGCAGTGTGCTCTAAGCCTGAAGCTTCAGACACGAGAGGGAGGAATTGCCGATCAGCTGAGACTAGTGGACACGCACTGTGCTCCAAGCTCGTAGCTTTCTGTTACCAGTGGGATGAAGGGCTGATCAGTTGTGAGTGTGTATCATCCATCCAGTCTGTAACCAGCTCCCTTGTACTTTGAGAGAAGCTATTTGAGTTATCCACTATTACCAACCAACTGAAAGCTGGAAGGCTATCCTCTGAAAGTCATATGTAACCAAGTGTAGCGCTAAAAAATGAAAAAGAGAATATTGCTATATCACATAAAATAGCAAAATGAATTGTGAAAAGATTAGATACTTTGTGAACATTCATACATATAGAACACTTATGTTATAAAGCCTTAGGGTCACCAAAAGTGATGACCGGATGTAAAATGGCAATAAAGTCCAAAACTGAATATGCAGATACGGTGAACATAAATATTGCAATGGTGATAAATTCCAAAACATATATTCGTGAGAGATTTCTGTATGTAATCCAACATGTGCTGACAGACACTTGTGCGAAACCACCACCTAGGATGACTGGAGGCTTACCAGAAAGTTGGGACCCACCTAGCATATGCTATATGGGTCAAACAGGCTTGGATTGCTCACTGGCAATGAAGGTAAGGAACCAAAGGCTGGTGAATGGTGAAGTAGTAACGTTGCTATCCCAAAAAGGTCTTCTTCATATGGAAGCTCGGACACCAACGGACATTACCCACATGTAATGAAGAAGGGGCTCATAGCGTAATTCCGTAAACCATAAAAAATTTTATTAAAAGGAAAAACACTTACATTTCAGAATAAAAAGCGCTTGCAAGTAAAATGGCGGCAGTGGAGTCCTCCCGACGCGTTTCGTCATACAAGACTTCGTCTGGGGTATCCTCTGAAAGTCCTAGCCTGTGTGTCTTTGCTGGAATTTTCCTGCCTGCATTTGTTTTGCCTGCATTTTACAAAGACTTTGTGATTTATCAGTCAGCATTTAGGACTGAGAATAGCGCCGCTTTGATGGGTTAATGGTTGATATATAGTGATTATTTACTCATCCATATTTATATAATTACTCTTGGTGGGCGCTGGAACGGGCCCTGCTGTGAAATATAAGATCAAGAATTGTAATTACATGCCCCTGCTGAACAGGGACAGAAAAATTGGGCCTTAGGCACTGGTGCTGGTGTCACAACACTGCAACCCCTCACAGATACTCTAGCTGGAGCGCAGGAACGAGCCCTGCTGCAAAGAATTGCATCAAAAATTGTAATTACACGCCCCTGTTAAACAGGGGATGAAAAACTGGGCCTTAGGCACTGGTGCCACAACACTGCAGCCCCTCACAGATACTCTAGTTGGAGCGCAGGAACGAGCTCTGCTGCAAAGAATTACATCAAAAATTGTAATTACACTCCCCTGTTAAACAGGGGCTGAAAAATTGGGCCTTAGGCACTGGTGCCAAAACACTGCAACCCCTCACAGATACTCTGGTTGGAGAGCAGGAACGAGCCCTGCTGCAAAGAATTGCATCAAAAATTGTAATTACACGCCCCTGTTGAACAGGGGCTGAAAAATTGGGCCTTAGGCACCGGTGCCACAACACTGCAACCCCTCACAGATACTCTAGTTGGAGCACAGGAATGAGCCCTGCTGCAAAGAATTACATCAAAAAATGTAATTACACGCCCCTGTTAAACAGGGGCTGAAAAATTGGGCCTTAGGCACCGGTGCCACAACACTGCAACCCCTCACAGATACTCTAGTTGGAGAGCAGGAACGAGCCCTGCTGCAAAGAATTGCATCAAAAATTGTAATTACACGCCCCTGTTAAACAGGGGCTGAAAAATTGGGCCTTAGGCACTGGTGCTGGTGCCAAAACACTGCAACCCCTCACAGATACTCTAGTTGGAGCGCAGGAACGAGCCCTGCTGCAAAGAATTGCATCAAAAATTGTAATTACACGCCCCTGTTAAACAAGGGCTGAAAAATTGGGCCTTAGGCACTGGTGCCACAACACTGCAACCCCTCACAGATACTCTAGTTGGAGCGCAGGAACAAGCCCTGCTGCAAAGAATTGCATCAAAAATTGTAATTACACGCCCCTGTTAAACAGGGGCTGAAAAATTGGGCCTTAGGCACTGGTGCTGGTGCCACAACACTGCAACCCCTCACAGATACTCTAGTTGGAGCGCAGGAATGAGCCCTGCTGCAAAGAATTGCATCAAAAATTGTAATTACACGCCCCTGTTAAACAGGGGCTGAAAAATTGGGCCTTAGCCACTGGTGGTGGCGCCCAGAAACAAAAATATTCTTACAAGCTATCGGCATGATCATTGAGGAGGAAGAGGATAGTCACTCAGCATAACAGGATAGTCACTCAGCATCAGCATAGGCAGTCTTGAAGGGATCTGACATTTAAAAAAAAAATGTATTCAGTTACATCAGCATCAGGTGCTTGGTAGCTGGTGGTGATCCAAAACTGATTCATTTTTATGAGAGTCAGTCGATCAACCGAGTTGGTGGACAGGCGCACCCTGTGATTGGTTACAAAGCCTCCAGCAGCACTGAATGTGCGTTCTGAAAGAACGCTGGATGCAGGACAGACCAGTAGCTCAATTTCATACTGTGCAAGCTCTGGCCAGTGATCCATCCTCAAGACTCAGTAACCCAGAGGATTTTCGGTGGGAAAGGTGTCCAAGTCAGATCTTGCCCCTAGGTATTTCTGCACCATGTAAAACAGACGCTGGTGATGGTTGCTGGAACCAATCATACCTTGGGGCTGCGGACTAAAAAATTGCCTGAACGCATTCGTCAGATGGCCACCTTCACCACCGCTCCTTCTTTGACTGACCGAAGCCTCGGCAACACGTTGTCCAGGAACAGGAGTTTGTAACCTCCCAGTCTCTGGGAACGTGTTGCACAGACCTTTCTGCAAGGCCTCCCAAAGATGTTTCATCCTCTGCTCCCTCTGCGACAGCAAGATAAGGTCTGCAACCTTACTCTTGTAACGTCGATCAAGGAGGGTTGCCAGCCAGTATTGATCCCTCTCCTTGATACCACGAATACGAGGATCCTTCCGAAGGTTTTGCAGGATCAGGGAGGCCATGCAGCGTAGGTTTGCTGAGGCATTCGGTCCGGAGTCCTCTGGGTCACTAAGGACGACATGGTCCGCAGCCACCTCCTCCCAGCCACGTACAAGTCCATGGGTTTCTTGGGACTGGAAATGATCCCTTAAAGACTGCTGCTGATGCTGAGTGCCAGGCTCCACCTCCATGCTGACACAATCCTCCTCCTCCTCGTCCTCTTCCTGTGTGATCCGCAGGCACGCAGGAACACTGTCTGGATAAAGGGGGCCTTGAGAGCTAAGAAAGTCCTCCTCTTTCTGCCTCTGTTCTGCCTCAAGTGCCCTGTCCATTATTCCAGGCAGCGTGTGCCCCAACAGGTGGACAGGGGGGACAGTGTCACTGATGCATGCACTGTCACTGCTCACCATCCTTGTGGCCTCCACAAATGGTGACAGGACAGTGCATGCATCCCTGATCATGACCCACTGGCGTGGGGAAAAAAAAACAAGCTCCCCTGTCCTGGTGCCATAGTCGCACAGGTACTCATAGATGGCCCTCTGCTGTGTGTGCAGCCGCTGCAGCATGGCTAAGGTTGAGTTCCACCTGGTGGGCATGTCACAGATTAGGCGGTTCTTGGGCAGGTTAAATTCCTTTTGGAGGTCTGCCAGCCGAGCACTGGCATTATATGACCGGCGGAAATGCACACAGACTTTCCTGGCCTGCCTCAGGACATCCTGTAAGCCCGGGTGACTGCCCAAGAACCGCTGCACCACCAAGTTAAGGACATGAGCCAAACAGGGCACATGGGTCAGTTGTCCCTGTCGGAGAGCAGAGAGGAGGTTGGTGCCATTGTCGCAAACCACCATTCCTGCCTTAAGTTGGCGTGGCATCAACCACCTCTGAACCTGCCCCTGCAGAGCTGACAGAATCTCTGCCCCAGTGTGGCTCCTGTCCCCCAAGCACACCAGCTCAAGCACTGCATGGCATCTTTTGGCCTGCGTACTTGCGTAGCACATGCAGAGCTCTGCAGTGTGATGCAGTCAGTGTGCTGCCCTTAGGCTGGCCCCTGGAGGGCATCCTGCCTCATTGGTGATGTGCCTCCTCCTCAGTACAGTAACTGGAAATACGTCAAGAGCCTACACAAGCACCTGGCTTTAGGTAGTTATACTGTAGGTGCAACTGTGCAGGGTACACAGTACAGTAACTGGAAATACGTCAAGAGCCCACACAAGCACCTGGCTTCAGGTAGCTATACTGTAGGTGCAACTGTGCAGGGTACACAGTACAGTAACTGGAAATACGTCAAGAGCCCACACAAGCACCTGGCTTCAGGTAGCTATACTGTAGGTGCAACTATGCAGGGTACACAGTACAGTAACTGGAAATACTGTAAAAACACTTGCCCGCCTGCCTGTCAGTATATTAGGAAGAGAAGAACAGGATCTAGCTAAACTGAATACAGTATATGTATATATATATATATATATATATACAACACCTGGGATGCATATATATATATATATATATATATATATATATATATATATATATATACACAATACACTGCAAGTGCAGCTAACTGCCTACTCTATCTAACTTAAATCAAATGACACTGTCTCTCTGTCTATCTATCTCTCTCCACCGCAACACATTACACAGGGCCAACGTGCAGGCGGCCTTATATAGTGTGGGGCGTGTACTAAACCCCCTGAGCCATAATTGGCCAAAGCCTCCCTGGCTTTGGCCAATTATGGCTCTCTGTACACACGGCCCTGTGATGCATGCTTGGCCAATCATCAGCCAGCAAAGCACTGCGATGCCGCAGTGAATTATGGGCCGTGACGCGCCATTTGAATTTGGCGCGAACGGCCCATAAAGTTCGTAATTCGACGAACGACCGAATACACGATTCGAACACGAAGCTCATCCCTACCCCTCATGGGTAATAATTATTTTCCTCCAGGTAAGGATAATAAATTATATTTAAAATAGACCTCTTTGGACTACCTAAAACTAAAAGATGTTCTGAAAGGAAATACCCTTTGCTCACTTTCAGAATTACGAGAAAAATACGGTACAACGCCTTGGGATGTATGGAGATATAGACAACTTCAACACTTTGTAGGATCCCTATCAAAGCCCCATTAATCAGTAAGGGGGTTGGATCCATGGGAAAGATTAGTTGACCAAGGGGGGAAAAATAGACAAGGGATCTCCAGCGTATATAGGCTGTTGATGACCCCTCTAGATGAGGACTCCTTGCGCCCTTTGGAATGCTGGGAATTAGAACTAAACCATTCACTGCCTGAAATAATGAGAAGTAAAGTCTATGATTATGTTCACTCATCGTCAATGGACACAAGGATGAAAGAAATGAACTATAAACTATCAATGAAGTGGTACTACGTCCCATTAAAATTGCATAAAATAAATCCTGATTTACCTTCTCTTTGCTGGAGGGAATGCAGGGGGGAGGGAACCCGCGCTCATATATGGTGGCAATTTCCCCTAGTTCAATCATATTGGAGGGAAGTAATAGAGTGGATAACGAAGATTAGCGGGATTGAGATTTTGACCCTTGGCAGTGCCTGTTCAATGAAACGACAATGCCAAGGAAAAAATATAGGGAAGCAATTTTACCATTCATGCTGAATGCTGCTAAGGCACTAATTCCGAAACAGTGGAAGTGAAAAGATATCCTGACGATAAAGGATTTGTTTATGTATTACCTCCTCCAAATGGAGTAAGTAATACATATGCAAAACAATTCAGAAATAAAATATGTCAATACTTGGAAAAGCTGCATGGAATTTAGACAAATTCAGGTGTATGTGAATTATATTGGTAGGAATTAGGATTTTCGTGTCTCCCAGTCTCCTCCCTCCCATCATTTTTTTTTTTAACACAAATATAAAAAGGAAGTCACTTTGAGAACACAATAGAATGACATAGATGTAGGATTTTATTTATTACACATGGGTAAAGTAGTGGGGGGGGGGGGGATGTATGTAAAAGGGAAAAGAGAGAAATAAAGGGAAATAATGAGAAAACACTTCTGGTTTATTTAATATTTTAGTAATTGGAGATTTTGACTAATTGGTGGGTGGATACAAAATATTTTTTTTCCCACTTAGGAGAAATATAATGTTGGTAGAGAGTTGCGACTTTCTCCTCTTCAAAACAAATATAATAGGTTTGGGGAAGATACAGTAAAAACATATACATATATTAGGGACATGATATGGCATATAGGATAATCATAATTGGGTATAAGAAATAAGGGAGTGGGAGTCACTAAAATAAAGGGAACTGGGCATTGGGGTATACCACACTATATATTTGGAAGGTTGTTTTTTTTTTTGTTTTCCTCTTTGGGGGGAGGTGACGGGGGAATATCTTTAACATTCTTGGAAGATAATAAGAGATTGATCCTTGTGTTATGTTAATTGTGGTTTTTATGTGTTTAGTTTTATATATATGTATGTTAAGCATGTTTATGTATGTACATATATATATATATATATATATATATATATATATATATGGTTTTCTGAAATGTAATGATATGGAATGTTTTTATGTGAAAAATATCTTAATAAAAAATACTTTACTATCCAAAGTTAAAACAACAAAGGCTGGGCCATGGGGACCTATGGGTGATGTCACAGCATCAGGAAATCACAGCTATTGCACAAAGGGGAGCCAAACCTGCTGATTCATGTGACCGGACCAGAATGGATTACAAATAGCTAAATGCACAGATTTTTTTTTTCTTTAACTCTTAATTAAAATTTACGGAATGCAAGAAAAGAAACCAAAAATGTAAGATGCAGTGAAAGGAACATATACAAACAAAAATACACATGCATGAAACAGTGACAGTGAGCTGAAACAAGGAATGGTGTCTCAATGAATCTTTGGGTGTGTGAACAGGCAGATATAAGGTGGGGACTTGCCCCAACTGTTATCACTAAGTGCACACAGATCTTTTGTGGGATAGGTAGGAGTTGAGGGGGACAGGACATTTTTAAGAATAGTCAGACACTTACCACTTTACATATTGTGATAACTTTGGAATTACCTAGGTAATACATGGCCGCATACAGATATCCTGCTCCTTCAATAGCAGAGTTAAGTGGGGTATGCACTATAAGAAAATCGGGCGAATGGTTTCTCCCGTTGCTTCACAGCAAATCGGAACCGATGAACGCAAATTCGTACGAAAATTCTCATACGAAAGACCTTTTTGTTGTTTATTGTTTCTGATCATGCGCAAAGTGGTTAAAAGATATCCTGACGATACTGGTTCTCCAGGCAGTCTTTCTTTTCTGATTTTTGATTGTACAAAAATTGTACGAAAATGGTACACATTAAATGAAAATTGTTAATTCTGTTCCCAAGTGTGGCTAACTGGAATCACATAACTTTTGGCAGGTAAAACAGACAACACATACTGTATGTATTTCAAGCTACTGTACTTGCCTATAGTTCTGTTTAAACTCTTTGTGGGGTTCCAGATGAGTTTCCGTTATTATGTCTGTAAACATAGTGAACACATACACAATGCAAATATGTAATTTTTATTTTTTAATTTTATTTTTAATAGACTCCTCACCATTTCATTTTCTTTACATTGCCGGCATTCAGCAGACAGGGATGTAGAGTGACAATACTGGTTCTCTGGGCAGTCACTGGACTCATTACATACCTCCACCTGTAAATGTCCCAAAAAAGGGCAAAAATCAAATGCATGTCATGACATAAAAAACATTATGTACTCTATGAGATACTATAGGAAAAGTGGGCATGACACTGCGTGATAGGTAAAACCACTACTTAACCATTAACACAACATGCTGAAGTTCTTCTTGTGAATCTGGTTAGATGGCTCTCAACCATGGCTCTCTTCTATGAATTTGCTCAGGCTGAACCTGCAATACTGACATTATTGTATGAATCTTTAAAGATGCACCGTCTGAATAGTGCAGGTTTCTCTGTACAAGTTACAAATTTCTTACCAGGATCCTTAAAGTGTAACTTTAGTCAGCAAATTAAAGTGATTGTAAAGGTCTTTTTTTAATTTTAAATAACAAAGATGTCATACTTACCTCCTCGGTGCAAGGGTTTTGCACAGAGTGGCCCCGATCCTCCTCTTCTGGGGCCCCCCGGCGGCGCTCCTGGCTCCTTCTCCGCATCGAGTGCCCCCATGGAGAGCTTCATTTCATGGGGGCACTCATGCAGGTGCGCTCCCGAGTCAATTGACACAGACAGCAGGACTCGACCCTGCCCCCTGGCTCCAGTGTCACTGGATGTGATTGACAGCAGTGGGAGCCAATGACTCCTGCTGCTATCAATCTATCTAATGAGGACCCAGTACAACGGCTGGAACTGCTGGGCTCCTTCTCGTCGCTGGAAAGATCAAGTTTAAGTAAGTAAAAGGGGAGCTCTGGGGGGCAGCTGCACCACAAAAGGTTTTTTTCACCTTAATGCATAGAATGCATTAAAGTGAAAAACCTTGAGGCTTTACAACACCTTTAAGTCCTTCTAGATCACTTCAGGCTGGCCCCTTTTGCAGGTATAGCTATGTAAAAAAATTAAAATAAATGACTATACTGTTAAAATAAACAGTAATACCCTGTCTCACCATGCTCAGTTTCTCTCCATTTTTATAAAAACAGAAAATGACTCCTGCGCACAAGTGGTCGACCCAATATAGAAGGAACACACTGGCCTTGCTGCCCTCAAGGATGGGGATTCCTAGCAAACAAAGACATAAAAAGAGAAAAGGGCGCACCAGCCATGTGCATTATCTTTTGTAAAACATTTATTAAATAAAATGATAAAGGAAATTACTCACAAGCAGTAAAAAATCATGTGCCATAAACCTTGGACATCAACTTGCAACAAGTGGTATAGATGATGAACAAAACCTTCCAAAGGTGTTTCCGAGGAATATATACACTGCCCGCTTACGCGTTTCGAAGGGCTCATCCCTTCTTCATCAGGGCTCAGCAGTGAACCCTCCTTCAGTAGGCCCTGTATATATATAGTAATGAATGCCAAACAAGCCCAATCAACGGATGGGGCGGGGCACATAGGGCTTCTCCCTTCCTGGGAGATCCTCCCTCCTACACTCTTTGCCTGTACAAACAGATAGCCCATCATGATTTAAAAAATGTATAAATATAATAAAAAAATGGAAATAGATTAATGAATAGATTCATTACTAGATATAGTAAAAAGAAAAAAGAAGAAAAAACTGGTGAGTGTCGCTGTATTGTAATGCAGTTAAAACCCAGCAGGGGCTAGTCATAGGGGTGCATGTTCAGCAGTGATAGATGTGTGCATGTGTACACACACCTGTATATATATATATAGAGAAAGGGATATGTGGGCACAGAAAGGTGCAGAGTGGCATGGGGTAAATGCATCTGTTAGGCAAGAAGGAAAGTTCATGTTATTAGACTTATATATAAACAGAGATCGACACTGTACCTTACATGTTCAGTACACCCTGATCGCTTAAAAGCTGTAATGTGTGTGGAGAAGAGCAGCTCGCCGGTTCCATCTGGATGTGTATTAAGTGTTGGAACGCACGCCAGTGCGTTTGCGTTCCAGACAGGAGGAAGGGGCGGTGCGCGTCATTTCCTCTGTGCCCCCTGCCGCTTACCGATGACGCAAGCGGCAGGGGATAGCGCGGCGCCATGCTAGTAGAGGCAGACGCTTCGAGGGGGCGAGGCCAGCACAGTGTAGACCACGGGCCCGCCCCGCAAGTGACTACACGAAAGCACTTCACAGACAAGCCGGCCGTCACACACCAAGTCACGGGGGCTGCTGCACACTGACAGGCAGTGAACACACACATATCTATGTCACAGATCTTTACCAAAAGTCAATGGTGACTAATGGATAGTAAACAGCTTGTATAGTGTTATGCTAAATAGCATTTAGGACTGTCAGCGGTACTAGTAGTACATGTATATGTGTATAGAGATAGATGCACAATATAACAGGATGCACAACCCATATGCCCATCTGCACATTGCATAAGTGCCCACATTACTGTAAACCATGTGGCACCTGAGGCAACAAGGAAAAATTATTATATAAATGAAGGACTAATCCAGGCCAGACCAGAGTGTATGAATATTTTAAAATAATGTATAAGAAATAATAATTAATTATTATTAAAAATTGTTATAAAACAAATTATGTAACAATAAGAATTAAAAATGTTCTTAATAAAAAAAAAGGGGGGGGGGAAGGGTGATTGGATCCACCAGGATGGTACTGAAGGAGAGAACACATGTGGCACGAACAGTAACTGGCATAGTGACTACTTAGTGCTGATGTGCTCATGGTAGTCATCATATACCCCACAACGGAGGGTGGGGGGATTTGAAAAGGATGTATATGCACATATATGTATATGTGTTTTTGTTTTATAGTTGATATTTTCCAGGCGAAAGCCGGGTGGTCCCTTTCTCATTACTGTGTGCAACATGTGTGACGTGACGAACTTATCATTAAAAAACACAGAAGATACCTATATCATATATGCTAAACATATCAACAATGGTACCACAATAATAACATAACCACATTATGATAGTTCAGTGTAGATTTGATTAACCATAAGACACTGAGAGAAATATGAAATATGCTACACCAAATAAAACTGAAAAGATACATTAGAATGCAACAATCGAAAGTCGACCTAGGGCCAGAAGCAGAAAGGACAGAAAGGTGTATATATGTGGATAAAATGGCAGTGACATATAGAAGCGCCGTGGGTGGATACTATGGGGTCACGTGATTTTGTGAACCTCAGGGTCCTCATTAAGGCCCCCAGGGGTCATACTCCCAAGGGTGAAGATCCAATAGGCTTCGCGTTTGCAGAGCCTTTGGTGTCTCCTATCCCTATCGAGGCCGCCTCCAATGGATTCAATCCCGAACACTTTTTATTATATTTATACATTTTTTAAATCATGATGGGCTATCTGTTTGTACAGGCAAAGAGTGTAGGAGGGAGGATCTCCCAGGAAGGGAGAAGCCCTATGTGCCCCACCCCATCCGTTGATTGGGCTTGTTTGGCATTCATTACTATATATATACAGGGCCTACTGAAGGAGGGTTCACTGCTGAGCTCTGATGAAGAAGGGATGAGCCCTTCGAAACGCGTAAGCGGGCAGTGTATATATTCCTCGGAAACACCTTTGGAAGGTTTTGTTCATCATCTATACCACTTGTTGCAAGTTGATGTCCAAGGTTTATGGTACATGATTTTTTACTGCTTGTGAGTAATTTCCTTTATCATTTTATTTAATAAATGTTTTACAAAAGATAATGCACATGGCTGGTGCGCCCTTTTCTCTTTTTATGTCTTTCTCTCCATTTTTACTGTAGATATTAATAGGCACTGCCAGGTTTATAGAAGCTGATCTGCTGACAGTCTTGAAGCGGGGTTAAACCCTCCTATCTTTTACAGCCAAGGAATCTGCTTCTGTTTCTGGTACAATATTTTTATTGAGGTATATTGACATATACAACCACAGAATTCCCACGCAGGGAATATAAACAGTAAGCACAATATATAGAGCCACAGAAAGCTCCAAACAGAACTTGCCTATAGTGTGTACTATATTGAACTAAAATGACTTCTCGACTGGAGCCAGGGGAAAACACAGGGTGCCTGGACCCCACGGTCCAGGGGCTAGGATGGTGTGGGGAGTGGATGGGTCCACTAAAAGGGGGGACTAATAGAACATAAAAAAAATGGGGGAGGGAGGGTGAGAAGAAGTGAAGAGAAAGGAGAGGAGAAAAGAGTGGAGAGATTCGAGAGAGTTCCCCCAAGCAGGGGATTGAAATATTTTAGGTGGGAAGGCCCAAGCTGGTCGGATGCAGGGTTGTAAGAGCATAGGATCACCACGGGGACCACATCTTAAGAAATTTAGCGTGGGAGTCGTGGAGGATACTGGTCATCTTCTCATTGATCATGAGGGTCGTCAGGATGCTCTTCACCTCTGCAAACAAGACAGCAGGCTTTTTCTAGGCCCTGGCTATCACACGCTTGGCGGCAATAAATAAGTAGGTGGACAATTTCTGTTGGTAGGAAAATATGCCCGGGGTTTCGGACAATGGAACAGTGTTAACTTAGCGTCCTTGCCGACATGTACTGTATATGAAAAATGGTGTATAAGAGTCCAAAGTCCCTCGACAGGACCACCACATATGAAATTAATCTGCTTGCTGGCCGCATCCTCGGAAACATCTGTGACTGTGCAATGGATTCGATTTGGCAATACCAGCCGGGATCCAGTATCAGTAGAAGAGGACCTTTGAGGCCGCCTCTAGTGTCATATTGAAGGATCATTTTGCTATGCTGGACCAGGCTTTGTTCCAATCTGCCAGATCAATAGGGGATAGGTCTTACTCCCACTTGAGTATGTAGGAAAGTGGGGCAGGAGCTCCGCTTGTGTTGAGGGAGGGATTAATCAGAGGTGGTGCCGGGGGCACCTGGGGAGTGCATACAGATGTGCCTGAAGGCTGTTTTCTTGTATGGGAAGGTATCATGGTGCCTTAGAGAGGTTATCCAGTGTCACAGTTGAATGTAGTGGAAAAGTTCCACTGAGGGGGGCCTCATGGGTTTCTTGGATGGAGGACCATGAGGGGAATGTGCGTGATCCAAGAAAATGTCGAACTTGGGAAAACCTGTGTGCAGGCCACCATGAGAAAGCGTGTGTTTTTTTGAGTCCCGCAGGGAACATGGGATTGTTCAGGAGGGGAAGAAGAGGGAGAAATGGCGACATGAGTCTGCCTGAGCATTGTACTGAGTCCCAAAGTTTTAGGCTATATGCCATTGAGGGCTGACGGAAGGGGGGCTCAGTTTAGGGGGAAGCCTAAACGGAGACTATCGGGTTAGTAAGTGTCAGAAGGACATCATCTGCAAACAAGTTTAGTTTATAGCAGGCACCCCTGTCTCGTTCATCTATATATGGGGAATGAGGGTGAAACACAAACTGAGTAGCGAACAGTGGCAGAGGGGGATGAGTAAAGAGCCGCCAACCAAGTGAGGATTGAGTCCCCAAAGCCCCAACGTTGTAACACGTATTGCAGGAAGTCCTATTATAGGGAGTCAAAAGCTCTGTATATGTCAAACGACTGGAGGAATCTATGGATTTTGCAATGTTGTAACAGGGTGATCAAATGAACTGATTTTTGAACATTGACCCCACCTGACGTCCAGATATGAAGCCTACCTGATTCCTATGAATCAGGGAGCGCAGCTATTTAATAATGCGGGAACACAAGCTTTTCCTTAAGAGTTTCATATCTTCGTTCAATAAGAAGATTGGGCGAAAGGCTTGGGGGTCATGGGCCATTTCATTTGATTTGAGAATCATAGAGATATGTGTTCGTAAGGAGTCGGAGGAAGGCAATGCTCCCTGCTTCATACGACTGAAGTAAACCGTCAGGTGGGGACCAAAAGAGGAGACAGTTTGGGCGGTAATACGAGCCTGAGAAGCCGTACGGACCTGGGGCTTTCGATAAGCAGATGTCCTTTATAGCCTGGGTTACCTCAAGCTCCATGACAGCTGCATTAAGGGCTGTGCGAGCCTCTGAAGATAGAGGAGGGTGGTGAAGGTCCTGAAAAAGTTGTCCGCTAAGTCAAGGGGAAAGGTAGAGGGTTTACTATAGAGAGATGCTAGAAAGTTGGCGAAAGCTGTGGAAATTTTCATTGGGTCAGAGGTGAGGTCTCCGTTGGCAGAGTGGAGGTGGATGGGTTTGTGTACACAACCAGACGCATTTAGCTTACTTGCCAGCATCGCACCAGGTTTGTTAGCACAGGAATAGAACTTATGCTTGGTCCAACGTAGGACCTTCTCGGCCTTGTCAGAGGCCAATAGGTCCAATTCTGTGACAATGGCATCGTGGGCCTTCTTGTTAGCGGGCTTAGAGTGAGAATTCCATTGTGCATCTGCTGATGTAATTTGGGCAGAAAGGAGGCTAGCTGTATGCAATGGCCCCGCATGTTGGCCTTGTGGGCTTCCCACAGGGAAATTGCCAATGTCACGGAGCCTACGTTATCCAAGAAAAAGGTTTGGAGGCGAGAATAAATGTTGAGTAAGGCATCTTGGTACTTGAGGAGAGAGTCGTTAAGCCGCCATTGAAAGGTATGATGGGCCAGGCCCGGAAGCATGAGCAAGAAGATGCTAGGATCATGGTCTGATCACAGAGAGGTGGGGATCATGATTTTGCGTATATTAGAGATAAAGCGTAGCTGGATGAAGACATGGTCGATCCTGCAAAAAAAACTGTTGTGTGGTGAGAGTAAAAAGTGAAGTCACAGGAATTGAGTTCCCTCCAAGATTCCACAAGACCGTGGGACTCTAAGGAATCTCTCATTTGTTCTTCTATGGCCAAGTTGTGGGAGGGCTCCCGTTGTGTATCTCCTATCCATCGAAGAGTCTAGGGCCACGTTGGTGTTGTCCATTAAGATGGGCATGCCAGAGCAGTGGTGAGAGATCACTTTGAAGAGGTGTGAGAAAATTTGTGTTGAAATTTGTTGTATGAGAATAAGAGATTGGGTCGGAAGACGATCAGCATCCCTCTATGTTTTCAGGATCGGAGACCAGGTAAAATGTGGAGAAATAGGGAGAAAGATATTTTGGGCACAGGAGGAAGAAAACCTGGTCTCTTGTAGGCATACTATATCAACATGTTTGGATTTTAGGTGATGAAATTCCTTCCAGTAGGGAGTTAAACCAATGGATATTGTGTGAGTAGATCTTTAGCAGAGTCTGAGCCATGACCAGGAGACGAGGTTGAGCTGAATTGATGGGATCCCATGACCGGAGCCAGGATGGCCAATGTTGGCCAAAGTTCATTGATAAAAACGGCATGGGAATTCCCCAAAGGGGAACCCCGAACCAAAATGAAAAAAAAAAAATGACGTGGGAGTCCTCCTAAATTCCATACCAGGCCCTTCAGGTCTGGTATGGATATTAAGGGGAACCCCGGCCAAAATTAAAAAAAAAAATGACGTGGGGTTCCCCCTAAATTCCATACCAGACCCTTCAGGTCTGGTATGGATTTTAAGGGGAACCCCGCGCCAAAAAAAAAAAAAAAAACGGCGTGGGGTCCCCCCAAAAATCCATACCAGACCCTTATCCGAGCACGCAACCTGGCAGGCCGCAGGAAAAGAGGGGGGGACGAGAGTGCGGCCCCCCCTCCCTCCTGAACCGTACCAGGCCACATGCCCTCAACATTGGGAGGGTGCTTTGGGGTAGCCCCCCAAAACACCTTGTCCCCATGTTGATGAGGACAAGGGCCTCATCCCCACAACCCTGGCCGGTGGTGGGGGTCTGCGGGCGGGGGGCTTATCGGAATCTGGAAGCCCCCTTTAACAAGGTGACCCCCAGATCCCGGCCCCCCCCCTGTGTGAAATGGTAAGGGGGTACATAAGTACCCCTACCATTTCACGAAGAAAGTGTCAAAAATGTTAAAAATGACAAGAGACAGTTTTTGACAATTCCTTTATTTAAATGCTTCTTCTTTCTTCTATCTTCCTTCATCTTCTGGTTCTTCTGGTTCTTCTGGCTCTTCTGGTTCTTCCTCCGGCGTTCTCGTCCAGCATCTCCTCCGCGGCGTCTTCAATCTTCTTCTCCTCGGGCCGCTCCGCACCCATGGCATGGGGGGGAGGCTCCCGCTCTTCTCTTCTTCTTTTCTTCTCTTCTTCTCTTCTTCTTTTCTTCTTTTCTTCTCCGGGCCGCTCCGCAATCCATGCTGGCATGGAGGGAGGCTCCCGCTGTGTGACGGTGCTCCTCGTCTGACAGTTCTTAAATAACGGGGGGGGGGGCCACCCGGTGACCCCGCCCCCCTCTGACGCACGGTGACTTGACGGGACTTCCCTGTGACGTCACGGGGAATGCCACAGGGAAGTCCTGTCAAGTCACCGTGCGTCAGAGGGGGGCGGGGTCACCGGGTGGCCCCCCCCCCCTTATTTAAGAACTGTCAGACGAGGAGCGCCGTCACACAGCGGGAGCCTCCCTCCATGCCAGCATGGATTGCGGAGCGGCCCGGAATAGTTTTAAATGAGTTTTTTCCTTCAAAATGTCATTTTGCTGTCAGACTGTTCTAAACACAGGAAACATGCGCCCCTTTACAGGCACACTATAGACACCCCCCAGGTACGAAATTTAAAGGGATATTACACTTTTATTGATTGACTTTAAGCATTATTAAAATCACTGCTCCTGAAAAAACGGCCGTTTTTAAAACTTTTTTTTGCATTGATCCATGTCCCCTGGGGCAGGACCCAGGTCCCCAAACACTTTTTATGACAATAACTTGCATATTAGCCTTTAAAATTAGCACTTTTGATTTCTCCCATAGACTTTTAAAGGGTGTTCCGCGGCATTCGAATTTGCCGCGAACACCCCAAATTGTTCGCTGTTCGGTGAACTTGCGAACAGCCAATGTTCGAGTCGAACATGAGTTCGACTCGAACTCGAAGCTCATCCCTACTCATGACCTCTCAGCAGCCTCCACTGACAGGGATGATGGTATAGCGAAGGGTGTCACAGGTCCTTGCAGCACGTCTACCAGTAGCACACCGCCAGCTGTAGACTATAGCAGGCAAATTTCTCTACCCCATCTGCTGCATTGAAAAAAAAATACAGTCACTGCCACCCACATGCCCAGCATCTAATTTCAAGCTTGTCAAAGCTGCTGGCTTTACAACGTCTGTCTTTCCGTCTGGTAGATTCTGCCCCTTCCGTGATTTTGCAGAATGTGCTTTACCACAAAGGCAGGTTTCCAGTTGCTATTTCTTTTCATGTAGGGCCATTCCAGCTTTGTACCATCACATGGCAATGTTGTGGCATCGTTGTGCAAGGCAGTCGGCCGGAAGGTCTACATTACTGCTGACACGTGGTCCAGCAAGCATGGTCAGGGATGCTATATTTCATTCACAGCACACAGGGTAACCTTGCTTGCGACTCGGAAGGATGAAGGACAGGGCTCAGTTCTGCAGCTTGTTGTGCTGCCACGTCTCCATACAGCTACTGGTGATGATGTGAAATTTGTCACCTCCACCCCCACATCCTCCTCCTCCCCCATGCCCTTCGCTGCTGAATTGTCCTATGAACCACACCACTACCCCCTAAGCGTTCAAGGGGCTATGCAATGAGTCAGGCTAAATGGTGCCATGCAGTGCTGCAGCTGATCTGTGTAGGGGATAGGAGCCACACCAGAGTAGAGATTCTTGCAGCTCTGCAGGGGCACACCCAGAAGTGGTTAACTCCACACCACGCCAGCTGGAGCCAGGAATAGTGGTGTGTGATAATGGCACAAAGCTCCTGTCTGCCCTTAGACAGTGAAAGTTGACACATGTGCCATGCCTGGCACATGTCCTCAATTTGGTGGTGCAGCATTTCTTAAGCAGGTACCCAGGGTTGGAGGATCTGCTAAAGCAGGCCAGAAGAGTCTGTAGCCTTTTCAGGCCGTCATACACAGCCAGCGCTCGGTTGTCTGAAATTCAGTGGGAATTGCCCATAAACCGCTTGATTTGTGACATGCCCACCATGCCCACGCGATTTTGGCAATTCTGTAGCAGCTGCACATGCAGCAAAGAGCCGTCAATGAGTACATGTGTGAGTATGGCACAACGACAGGCTCAGGCCGCCTCAGCTTTTTTTCTCCATGCCAATGGCTGCTGATAAAGGATGCATGCACTGTACTGTCACCATGTGAGGAGGCGACAATGATGGAGAGCCGTAACAATGCATGCATCAGTGACACAATCCCTGTTGTGTTCCTGTTGGAGCAAACTGCGTGACATTGTGGACAGGGCACTCACGGCAGAGCAGTGGGAGGAGGGGAGGACTTACTTTCAAGGCCCACTTTATGCAGATACCATTCTTGCGACACCACACAACACACAAGACGAGAGGGAGGAGGAGGAGGATTCTGGCAGTTTTGGAGGTATTGAAACAGAGGAAGACATACTGTACTTTAACAGATAGTTTTCCATCCCCAGAACCCTTGGAAGTAGAACATGGCTGGGAGGTGGCAGTTCCAGATACTGTAATCCTCAGTGACCCAGAGGAGTCTGCTTTTTATGCCTCCACAAATGTGCGGTGCATGGGCTCCCTCATTCTTCAAAGCCTGCGAAAAGACCTGAGTGATTCATCATGGAGAAGGATCACTATTGGTTGGCAACCCTCCTTGACCATCGTTACAAGGGGAAAGTCTCAGAACTCATCCCATTCCACAGAGGTAGCAGAAGATGAAATCTCTTGAGGAGTTTATGTAATGCTTTTCCAGACTCTGGTAGGTTACAGTCTGGTGGAAAATATAGCTTTGAGGCTTTTGTTGGTCAAGAGAGGAGTGGTGGAGAAGAGGGGCTGCCTCAGTGTTGCATTTCAAAACATTTTTATTCCTCAGCGCCCAGGGCTGTCTGCTTCCACATCCCATCAGCAGCATCTGCATCATATGGTGGGAAATTATCTAAGGGCGAAAACAGACATGGAGAGCTTTCCAGCTGACAATCCACTGGGTTACTGGGTCATGAGAATTGAGCTGCTGGGCTGCCCCGCATCCAGCATGCTTTCTGAATGGGTATTTAGTGCTGCCGGAGGTTTTGTGACAGATAAGAGAGCGCACGTCTGTCCACAGACTCCATGGACAGGCTGACATTTATCAAAATAAATCAGTCCTGGATTAGGAGCAGCTATCATGCCCCTGATGTCGATGTGTGAGTGAGATCACCATGCGGCCATCTTGGTTCACTGCTCGCAAGTCGGAAGCTGCTTCTGTTTAATCTGCAACTGTCAAGACGCTGCACATGTGATCAGTTATGACACTTTGATGGTTTGACAGTTTGGTTGAGGACACAGGCAAATGTGACAGTTAGCAATCCTGGCATTCCAGGAATGTAACTGATTTTTAAAACTGTAAATCGATGGGTTTAGTTCCACTGCTGTTCAGGGGCTTCCTCAAAATGGCAGCCTCCTGCAAGAAGAAACAGGAGCAATGCTGAAGGCAATGTACAGCACACACTCATTTTTAATTAATTAATAATGTGGAATGTATGCTCCATGCTAAAGAAAATTATTTTTTATCAAGTTGTTGTGGGTAGAGTTCCGCTTTAAAGACATTTGTACTTTTCTGTGATAGGTAAAGGGAGATATTTGCTATGGGCACTGCAAACTCCTACTTGCATGAGTCGATAGCTTAGCGCCTTCCTGCAAAACAAGCACAAAACCGGGAGATGCTAAGCTATCAAATCACACTATGAAGGTAGCATTTTTCTCCTGGTTGCTATTTGTATAACTACTTGTGAACAGGGCCTACTCACTCTGCATGCGGGGGTACCTTTCATGCGGAGCGCTCTCGTCAATGCCTGTGACCAGGCGGAGACTGCAGTCAAAAATCTAACATTAAGGCAGTTCCCTGACTTAGCGATAAGCCTTCACACCGTATGCAGTAAAAGTGCAGAGTTTCTCTGAAAGTACTGTCCAGTGTCACTACACACTGTAGCTTGGTAAATGTTGCATTGGAAGGGACATGCTGAGCCTGCACCTACTCCATCAGTTCAGCGTACATCTGTTACCTCACTCCCAGTAACAGAATGGGGTCCCACCATGCACATAGTGTGGACCTCATGTGTGCACTCATTAACTCTTTCACTTCCATACCCATGTGACCTGGCCATGAATCTCGGTTCTGGTTCTCGAATTCGGTTCTGGTTATTACTGGAAACCGGCCGCTAGGGAGGGAGCCAGAACATTGACTCCCTCTCTACCGGAGGACCTGTTACCTATACCTAACCACTAATTGCTTGTGTTAGTACTTGGTACTCATAGCAACTACATTCTTCTTCCTTGTCTTGCCGAGTTAACATAGTAGCCAAGCTTCATACCACTTTGTGCTTTACAGACCCTGGTTCTTTTGATACACCAGAACCAACATGCACCCCTTTGAATAACTTCAGACCAGGCTCAGAACAGTTGATATAACTTTACTTAAAAGTTCTTCAGTGATACAGTCCAAGATGAACAGAGTTCATCTCCTAATTCTAACTATAACGGAATGGCTGCTCAGGCATACCTCTTCAAAGTAATAGTCCACATTGGCATTCTCAAGGTGCTGGCTGATCTCCAGGTTCCCAGTGCCTCCGATGGACTGCAAGGCACAGCAGTCCTCTTAACAGCATATGTAATCAAGCTCAGGCCAAAAGCAAGCCACAAACCCTGCCTTCTCCCTTATTTATATTACTGGTTAGTAGGCTGGATGATTGCTGAAGACCAGGCACAGCACTACTGAGGAGCATGCCTCTCTCCACAACCAAGAGCCTGAACAACGTGTGCGCTTCAGGCAGTGCTCCACTATCACTGTGAACTGTTAACCAGAAAAATTCTGTTCAGCTCATTTTACAATTTATGTACCTCATTGCATAGCCAAGAATTTGATTCTGCTACTTCCTGATTCATAGTTACATAGTTATTCAGGTTGAAAACAGACACAAGTCCATCTAGTTCAACCATTAAAAAAAAAAAAAATGAATTAAAAAATATCATACAATCCCATATACCCAATCCTATATCCACAGTTGATCCAGAGGAAGGCGAAAACCCCCCCAGAAAAGCAGGATCGAATTTGCTACAGCAGAGGAAAAAATTCCTTCCTGATCCCAGAGAGGCAATAAGATTTTCCCTGGATCAACTTTACCTATAAATGTTAGTATCCAGTTATAGTATGTACATTTAGGAAAGAATCCAGGCCTTTCTTAAAACAATCTACTGAGCTGGCCAGAACCACCTCTGGAGGGAGTCTATTCCACATTTTCACAGCCCTTACTGTGAAGAAACCTTTCCGTATTTGGAGATGAAATCTCTTTTCCTCTAGACGTAAAGAGTGCCCCTTTGTCCTCAGTGTTGACCGTAAAGTGAATAACAACACCAAGTTCACTATATGGACCCCTTATATATTTATACATGTTGATCATATCCCCCCTTGATCTCCTCTTCACAAGAGTGAACAAATTCAGTTCCTCTAATCTTTCCTCATAGTTGAGCTCCTCCATGCCTCTTATCAGTTTGGTTGGCCTTCTCTGCACTTTCCCCAGTTCCCCGATATCCTTTTTGAGAACTAGTACCCAAAACTGAACTGCATATTCTAGATGAGGTCTTACTAATGATTTGTACAGGAGCAAAATTATATCTCTCTCTCGAGTCCATACCTCTCTTAATACAAGAAAAGCCTTTGCTCGCTTTGGAAACCGCAGCTTGGCATTGCATGCTATTATTGAGCTTATGCTCTACCAAGACCCCCAGATCCTTCTCCACTATGGATCCCCCAAGTTGTACTCCCCTAGTATGTATGATGCATGCATATTATTAGCCCCCAAGTGCATAACTTTACATTTATCAACATTGAACCTCATCTGCCACATAGTCGCCCAATTAGACAATACATTGAGGTGGGCTTGTAAATTGGAGACATCCTGTTAGGCCGCATACACTCGGCAACAAAAGTCTGATGGCCATTCCAGCGGACTTTCGTCAGACTTTTGGCGGGCTTCCGACGAACTTTTGAAGGAACGGACTTGCCTACACACGATCACACCAAAATCTGACGGATTCGTACGTGATGACGTACGACCGGACTAAAATAAGGAAGTTGATAGCCAGTAGCCAATAGCTGCCCTAGCGTGGGTTTTTCGTCCGTCGGACTAGCATACAGACGAGCGGATTTTTCGACTGGACTCGAGTCCGTCGGAAAGATTTGAAGCATGTTTCAAATCTAAAGTCCATCAGATTTTCGACTGGAAAAGTCCGCTGAAGGTCCGATGAAGCCAACACATGATTGGATTGTCCGCCGGACTCGGTCCATCAGACCAGTCCGGTCGAAAAGTCCACTCATGTGTACGCTGCATAAGAATGTTATTCCACTGCATAGCTTTGTATCATCTGCAAAGACAGAAATGTTACTTTTAATCCCAGACCCAATATCATTTATAAAGGTATTGAAAAGTAAGGGTCCCAGCACTGAACCTTGGGGTACACCACTGATCAACATTAGACCATTCAGAGTAATGCCCCGTACACACGGTCGGATTTTCCGATGGAAAATATCTGATCGGAGCGTGTTGTCGGAAATTCCGACCGTGTGTGGGCTCCATCGGACATTTTCCATCGGATTTTCCGACACACAAAGTTGGACAGCAGGAGATAAAATTTTCCGACAACAAAATCCGATCGCATCAATTCCGACCGTGTGTGGCCTGTGCCGACGCACAAAGTGCCACGCATGCTCAGAAGAAATTCCAAGACAGAACAGCTCGTTCTGGTAAACTTAGCGTTCGCAATGGATACAGCACTTTCGTCACGCTGCAATGTTAAAAATGGTTTAATACAGCGCACTCTCTTCTTCTTTATAATGTGACAAGAATTAAGTCGTTTTGCTGCTCATATTCACACACACTTCTCACAAAGTTTTATTTTTGTTTTTTTATTGGGATTCCCTGAATATATTGTTATTAGTTGTCACATCTGACAGTATTTTGTTTTTTTTTTATTTAATTTTTTTTGGGATTTTAAGCCTTTTTTTTGGATTTAATGTTTGTATTTTTTCAAAGGCTGATCTTTGTTCAATGTTATTTTTATTTTTACTTCTGAATATTTTTGTGTGTGTTTTGTGTGTCAAGTTACCCCAACACCATTGATATCTTTTATTATTTAATCTCCAGGATATTGTTTGGTGTTGGTGTCCCTTGTTCATTTCACATTGTATATTTGAAATGTACCTGAATCCTCACAAACAAACTGTCCTTTTTGAAGTAAAACACATAGGAGAGTATAATTCAAAACAAAAATCCTTTATTAAGGGCTCAGAACCAAACAAAGAGGGAGGCAACACTGGATCAACATGAGAAATTAGCGAAGCCTGGGACCCCCACGGCAGACATCAATTCTTGAACATCAAAATTGGTGGCCTGAGGAGTCCATATGTAAGGGAGGGCAGTCTGGTCCAGAATTCGCAGAGATCCGGATAGCAGCAGATGACATGTGTGTCCCCAGGCTGTGGTACCACAAGAGGCTGCATTTTTTGCCAGACCAGACTGGATCCAGGGTCCTCACTTTCTGGTCTTCCTTTCACGCTTCATTCCCGGCTGTGGCTGTGCAGTTGGAGATGTGGCAGGAGGAGGAGTAGGACCTGGAGGAGGAGGAGGACTGGGAGGACCTGGAGGAGAGGGAGGACGAGGAGGAGGACCTGCAGGAGGAGGAGGAGGACCATCGCAAAGGTGTGTCTGAGCTGTCATTTGGCCCATCATACCTTTGTTAAGAGCCTTCAATATGAGCGCCTCACACAAGACTTGTTGTCCCTCCTCCATCCTCTGCATTTTATATGCAATGACGGCAGCAATGTCCTCCTCCACGGTCTGTCGTGCTCCCAGGACCTCTGTAGCCCTCCAAAAGAGTCCTCCGGTAGCCTCCTCTAGGGCACTCCTCCTACTGCCACTTTCTCTTTCCAGGGGGAGTGGAGGGACCTGCAGATCACCTCCTGGCTGAGACTTCCCTGTGTATGAAAAAGGGACATGGTTTTAGTTTTTGCTTCATCAATCACAATCCTAAATTAGTACTCCCAACTAACATCTAGTTAACATCATTGATTGGACAAGCAGAAATATTTAGAGGAATGCTATACCTGGCTCAATCTGGGCTCCTCCACATGTGGCCTGGAAGGCCCAGGTTGGGCGTCAGAAGCCTCAGCCGGGGGGGAAGGAAGCGTGGAAGAAAGACTGGAGAGTGCTGGCCTGGGTTCAGTCTGGCCTGCCAGAAAATGCAGCCTGTCGTAGTACAACATCCTGGGGACATAGATGTCATCTGCTGCTCCGGATCTCTGTGAATCCAGGACTTTCTTGCGCTCCCTTAGATATGTGCTCCTCAGGCCACCAATTAATATCTTTAAATAGGTGATGTCTGCCGTGGGGATCATCTGCTTCACAATTTCACACAATTGCACCAGTGCTGCCTTCCTCTTTGTTTGGTTCTTGAAATGGGGGTGGTTAATCTCCCACAGACAGGGCAGCTCTCTTAAGATATCTATGAATACTGACATGAAGTCATTATCTTTCAGTAAGATATCCATGTTCACTGCAAGACACAACACAAGACAAAGCCTAATGTCAGACAAAACTCTCCTAATCTTGTTACAATATAGGCTTCAATGTAGAAGCAGTATAGGCACAAGTTTGTCTCTTACCTTCGTTCTTACGATCGGCGCGTCCAATGCTCCTTCCTCCGCTCACAGATCGTACGTAATACGCACGCGTGTTACGCTTTATACACACTGCGCATGCGTGTAACTCCGCCCGCCCCTGACGTTCTTTCTAGTCTATTCCCCGCCCCTTTTCGTTCGGCGTAGTGGGTGAAGAGCACATGGCGGAGTTAGAGCAGGTGTGTGCTAATTATAGCAACGAGGAGGAGGAGGAGGAAAGCCCGGATCCGGACACGTCCCGATCCAGAAGGAGACGTTTTAAGGCCACAAATATGTCCTTTGGGGAGATGTTGGAGATGGTCGACATCATGAAGAAGTCCGACTATGACGGAAAGTATGGGCCTTACCCCAACCCCAACATCAGAAAGGCAAAGATCATGGCGAAAGTGGTCAAACGCCTTCACAAGAATTTCGGGGTCCGAAGATCGAAAGATCAGCTCAGGAAGCGGTGGTCGGACCTGAAATTGAGAGAGCCAGAGCAGTACCGAAAGACCCGGAGAGTGCTGCAAAAAAGTAAGTAGTTGTGCTGTGTTCCTATTCTTTCTGTCTTTATTCCGTTCATGCTGCTCCATATGCTTTTATTAATTGTAACGTTTAAAAGGGCAACTTTAATGTTCATGGGCCTATTATTCGTTCGTATCAAACATTTTTCTTTCGGCCTCTAAAACATCATTGTTTAGGCCATATGCATTTTCCCACATTTTTTTTGGGCCTACTTGGATGCCAAATATTTGTTTGTGTAGATGGGTTTGTTACTAGAATGAAATGCAAACTAGATTCTGTGTAAGGAGAGGACACTGAGCAGCTGTTTTCACATCTGGACACTGGAGCACTAGTGTGGGACACAAGAACACCATTTTTATTAGGGGGGCCACACAGGTGCTCCAGTGTATACTATAGGGGGGTCTCCATCTGTGAAGCTTGTACTAAACAGGTAAAGTATTGCAGCTTGACAAAGGGCAATAAAAAAAAGACATCTTGGAACTCGGCTAAAATTGACAATTGTACCCCACTTCCAAGCAATGTTTCCTATTTCTAGTTCTGCCATCAAATATCTGTGTGCTAATTATACCATTTTTGTTTTACATAGGGGAGAAAAGACTCGGAGGACACCCCTCATCCGAGGAGACCAGAGACCCCCCACCTATGGAAGAAGGTGAAATACCCCCAAACGAAGAAGAGCAGGAGGAAGAAGAAGATGTGGTGGAGATTGGCACCACAACAGGTGAGTGTCTGCGACCACAGGCTCAGGTAAAAGAGATGGATGGTGGCAGATTTTTGATACTTGTTTTTGTTTGGTTTCTCTCTTTTTAGGTGATCGTGATGTTGTGGATCCAGAACGCTTTACTTCAGAAAGTGCCCAGATCCTGATCGGGGAGATCATGGGGTGTAATCTCAAATTGCACAACATACAGCAAAAAATCAATGATGTTATTAAAAAAAATAATAGCATCATTGATGTTTTGGGGCGAATTTAAAACCCCACAAAATCTATTTTTGGGATCGTGGTCCAATTTTTAAAATCTTTTTGCAATGTTTTGAAAAGCCAAATTTGGAGGATGCACACAGTGTGCCAACATGTGCTATCTGCCATCACGGGAGATCAATGGACGCGTTTTGGGGGTGCAACCCCTTCCTCAATTATAAAGTAGCGTTGAGGAAGGGCTTGCTCCCCCAAAACACGTCCCTTGATCCCCCCTGATGGCAGATAGCACATGTTGACATTCGTAAATTGGTGTGCATCTTCCAAATTTGGCTTTTCCAGGGGTGATTTCCCCCCATCTGAATGCTATATCAAACACAGTTCCTAAATACTCATGTCTGATATAGCCTTCAGGTTTTACCTAATGTGAACTTTGTAAGTTCAAGTTTTTTGCCTTTCTTGTTGGTTTTACACAGGCCTGTTTTATCTGAAATGGACATTTCGATTTTTGATAATGCTACTGCAAAAATTGTTATACAGCAAACATGTTGGTTTGTTTTAAAAACCTTTGGTAAATGCACATGTGATTGTGCAGGTATAAAAAAGTGGCTTACTCAAGAATGTGTGGATTATTGTCTCAACACTACAATACAACACTTTTGGGGTGATGTAATTGCTGTTTTATGCAAAAATGGGGGTTATTTCCTAAGGGCAAATCCTCTTTCAACTACAAGTGCAGTTTCAGTGCAGTTGCAAGTGCACTTGTAGTGAAATGTGTTTTTGCATTTAGGAAATAACAGCCAACAGTGCTTTGTATAAGGTTACACAATCACGACATTTTCTGGACTCAACACATTTCTGTCAGGGTCAGCTAAAACAAACACAAGCAGTAAATGTCCACCAAGAATTTTTTTTTTTTTTTTTATTATAAAAAGGCTTCACATATTGTCTGGCATATTGATAGCCCCCCTACCCGCAAAGAACTCCAGGTAGCGTAACCGGACATCACGGGCACTCAGGGAGGGCAAGCCAGGATGGCCACTTTCAAGTGCCGTCAGTGTGGTTTGATGTAGGATTCCGGCCTCAGGCCCAACTGAGCCGACACCACCGCCAACATCACTATACTATTAAACCCCTTGTAATTATAATAGTACGACCCCGAGTTGGGTGGACGTGTTTCCCATCAATTGCCCCTCCACAGTTAGGAAAGTCCCACCGCTGGGCAAAGTGGGAGGCCACAGTCTGCCATTCCTGTGGCGTGGAAGGAAACTGTTGAGGAAAAAACAATAAACATTACTATTTTTTCACAGAAACATGGCAAGCTGATTAGACACAAACATTCTGGGCCAACCTCCAGATAGCATTTAGTAAGGGGAATTTAACAAGGCCAAAGTATAAGATACACCTATCATATTCCCCCTCCCCCCCTCTCATGGGCCATTTCTAACATTATAGGGGGTGTGTGTAAATCTTGGACAGGTAACCCTCTTCACTTCATTGAGAGATGAATGCCTAAATAATGGGTATTACTTTGAACAGCCCCTCCTTAGTTACACTATTGGCAGACCACTGGACAGGTAAGAAGTGTCATAATACAAAGATAAAAATACACACTGTACACATTTGAGGACATTTGGACATTCTGCTATTACCTATCAAGATAATAATAGGATACAAAAACTTTAAACAGTACCATTTGAAAGTATACAGGCAGGCCCTTGCACTACATGCTTTGGGGAATTCATCCATAAATCTGACCAGTAAAGAGGTGGGTATAGTGTGTATGGGTTTGGCAAAGTCAGCAGATAGATGATTGAGGATAGAGAATTGGAATCAGCTGACTTAGCAGTTGGGGGGAGGGAGGGTTACTAAAAATTATTTGGGGACACCACAAAAAAAGCCTCTGGCACTCTGCCTGAATTTAAATCAAAAATAACATTTCCAAACATTTTAGGGGGTGTTTGGGGTAAAGCACTACTATGGAGCTGATAAAATACATTGTTAAGTGACTACATGAGGTGAATATAGGCCAGGAGACACCATGCTGGGGAGGTTATTGAAGGGCAAATATGAATGAAGGACATAAAATAATAATTACATAAAAATCCAGCATGCATGAGAACAAAGGGGACATACACAGCATATTCCAATCATGGTAATTAGGGAATGAGGAAAGAAATACAATATATTATCAAACATTCAATACAATAAAATGTGATATTAAAGGATAAAAATCTTACCTTCATATACTCCTTCTGCAGGACCTGTATGATGGCAGAACAGGTCTCTGGGATAATGATACCCAGAGCCTGGGGGGAGATGCCTGTCGAGAACTTCAAGTCCTGCAGACTTCTCCCTGTGGCCAAGTACCGCAGGGTAGCAACCAACCTCTGCTCCGGAGTGATGGCTTGTCTCATGCAGGTATCCTGCCTGCTGATATAGGGGGTCAGCGAAGCCAACAAACGGTGAAATACGGGGTCCGTCATCCTGAGAAAGTTCCTGAAATCATCAGGATTATTCTCACGGATCTCACGGAGCAAAGGCATATGACAGAACTGGTCACGCTGAAGCAACCAATTCTTGGTCCATGAACTCCTCCCCACCCTGTTCATGGACTGGACTTGTGTCAAGGTCAGGACCCCAACACCAAGCCCCCGCACAGCACGAACTCTACGAGGAGTACGCATACGAAACATGGCTAGAAAACGGTCGGCTGCTCAGAACGAAGTAACAGAACGCACTGAAGAACAGCAAGGCCTGTGAAGAGCGACCTGAAAAACAGTAACGAACGAACAAGAATACAATGACTACCTAAAGTCACGCGGAACTTGCTCGCACGCACTGAAGAGCAGATACAAACCCACAAGCACAAAAGCAGAAAACGATCTGAAAGCCATGAGTCTGAAAAAGCGTGAATCGTCTCTCACCAAACTTTTACTAACACGAGATTAGCAAAAGGAGTCCAAAAGGTGCCGCGCTTGGTTCTGAACTGGCCTTTTCTAGTCTCGTCGTACATGGTGTACGTGACCGCGTGGTTGGCGATCGGAAATTCCGACAACTTTGTGCGACCGTGTGTAGACAAAATAAGTTTGAGCCAACATCTGTCTGAAAAAATCCGAACAAAGTCCGACCGAGTGTACGCCCTATAAGAATCATTAACCACTGCTCTCTGAATTTTGTCTTTTAGCCAGTTTTCTATCCATTTACAAACTGATATTTCCAAGCCTGTAGACTTTACCTTACACATGAGCTATGTGTGGGGAACTGTGTCAAATACTTTTGCAAAATCCAAGTATACCACGTCTACCGCCACCCCTCTGTCCAAGGTTTTACTTACCTCCTCATAAAAAGAAATCAGGTTTGTTTGACAACTTCTGTCTTTCATGAATCCATGCTGTCTGTTGCTTAAAATATTTTTTCCTGCAAGAACTTGTCTATGTGGTCTTTTATTAAACTTTCCAGTATCTTCCCGACTATAGAAGTTAAACTAACAAGTCTATAGTTACTTGGTAAAGACTTTGTTCCCTTTTTTAAATATAGGCACCACATTGGCCCTACGCCAATCCAGTGGTACTATTCCCATCATTAATGAGTCCCTAAAAATTAGAACCAATGGCTTTGAAATTATAGAGCTCAATTCTTTTACGATCTGTGGGTGGATGCCATCTGGTCCACTTGCTTTATCCACCTTTATTCTGTCTTAATATTTCTGGACCATATCCCTTTTAAGCCATTGTGGATCATTTTGGGGCTGTGTCACTACCACCCCCATTATGGACATGAGCTCCCCCATGCTCCTTTGTATACACAGAGCTGAAAAATGTATTTAATAAATTTGCCTTCTCTTTGTCCCCAGTCACCCACTCAATATTATTATGTAAAGGGCCTACATGCTCAGAACTAACCTTTTTACTATTACCTTTATACTATTTAATATATTTGAAGATTTTTTGGGGGTTTGTCCCACTATCTTTTGCAATCTGTCATTTGTTTTGAGTTTTTGCGTCCTTGATTTCCTTTTTACATATTCTGTTATATTCTTTGTAACATTTAAACAACACTAGTGTTCCTTCATTTTTATATTTTATTTAAAAGCTCTTTTCTTATTGTTTATAGCTTTTTTAACTTAGGCTGTGAGGTTTTATTTTTAGCCTTTTAAACTTATTGTCCATGGGAATATACTTTGCAGTGAGTTCACAAACAGTCACTTTGAAGAATTCCCATTTCTGTTCTGTGCCCATTGATGCCCATATTCCCTCCCAGTCCATGACCTGGAGAGCAGCCCTCATCCTTGGAAAATTTGCTCTCTTGAAGTTAAGTGTTTTTATCTTTCCCGTATGTGTTTTTTGCTTACAGCTAACATCAAATTAAATCATGTTATAGACACTGCTACCAAGATGTTCCTTTATAGGAACATTAGTAATAAGCTCTGCATGGTTTGAGATTACCAGGTCCAACAGAGCATCATTCCTAGTTGGGGCCTCAATAAACTGGACCATAAAATTGTCCTTTATTAGGTTTATACATTTTTGCCCTTTAACTGTCCCAGCAGTGCCATTACTCCAGTCAATTTCTGCGTAGTTAAATTCCCCCATTATTATCACCATCTCAGCCCTTGCAGCCCTTTCCATCTGTGCAAGGAGCTGAGTCTCCACCTCCTCATTAACATTGGGTGGTCTATAAGAAACTCCAATGATTAACTTTGAACTACGCACATCTATATGAAGTTCCACCCATAATGCTTCAGACTTCCCTGCTGTAGAAAATTGGAGCATGCTTTGCTGGTGTTTTTCGCCTTCCTCTGGATCAACTGTGGGTAAAGGATTGTGTATATGGGATTGTATGATTTTATTTTTTTATGTAAAAGTTAGCTGCAGAGAATTACAGAGAATTACAAAATCCTTTGGCATCCTTTGCCAGGTGTGCATTTCATCTCAGAATTTAGATGTTTCATTGGAATGCCACATTAAAGATGTACTAAAACACAAGAACAATTTTAAATATCTTTAAAAAAATTCAGTCATTCTGAAAAGTAGCAAAACAGAAGAATAAAATTTTAAAGTGCATGTCAAGCTAAAAAAAAAAAAAAAGTCCCTCAATTTCTGTCTTGCAAACAATGTTTTCCCAGGCAGAAAGTGAGGGGAATTTTCCAACATCAACACAAATGGAAATGTTTTATTACTGAGGATAATCATGTCAGCCTATGAATGAGTCATAACCACCACTATGACCCCATAAGACAACACCCCTGTTTAAATTAAAGGAGAATGCCTGATTCCACAATGTTCCTTTTTTTGCCCTCACTCCGGGACAACTACCCTGCTGTAGAAGAACAGTAGGAGACTGAAGATTCCCTACCTTTCCTGCCTGTTTCAGCCTCTGAGGGCTTCCTGGCAGGAGATAAATCCCGCATTGCAGGAGTGCTCTGGTGCCCGGGTTAGTCATGGCTGTCTAAATGGCACAATTTGGCGGTCCTTTGTGAGCGGTATAGAGGAGGTTCTGCCCTCTGGGGGGTTGATTTTCCTCTATTTAAGGGGCATTGGTGCTTGGCGTGCATCCGGCCACAGGTAGGGGGGGGCAACATTGGCTGAGGGAGGAGGAGGGGGGTTGATTGTTTTCCACCTATGGACCATTATTCTTTGATCAGTTAGGTTGAAGCTACCACAAGCTTACCAGAACCTGAAGGTGAGGCACAAAGATCGGATGACTCCAGGTAGGGAATACGTCTGGATGGTGGTGGAATGTGAAATATACCTAAAAGAGTGCTAAAGATCTTTTTCTACTCATCCATATGGGAAAGGATCAGAAAGGAGGAAAATACAAGTCCAAGTCTAGCCGCTCATTGCAAGAATCTTCCAGCTACCGGTCTGCCTCATGGTGAGAAGGTGGACATGGTTCAGGTAGCTCCAAAAGGAGGTGTTCCCGTTTGCTTTTACAACATCTGTCAAGATCCTGCAGGCATACCTACCCAAAGCCTGCTGGGCATGTGGCTCTTCTGCCATGCCAATAAAACTGGTGTATGAGGAGTGTTTTAAGGAGGAATCCCGAGACAAGGTAGCAGAGTCCCAGCAAGTCAAAGAATACACCCGCAGGGTGGTAGCAAAGGGCCTTGAAGAGGACTCCGTAAAGGCATTAAGTTCAAAGGGGCCAAGTGCGTCAGCAGAGATGTAAATTGTTTCACCGTCTTCTGGATTAGGCCCACATGGAGGCAGGGGAATCATCTTCAGAGGAGGAGGAGCAGAGTGAGTCCTATGACTTTGAGTTTTCATTGGTGCCATCTTTTATTAAGGCAGTGAAGCAGGCAATTGCCTGGAAGGAGAAGTCATCTCAACCTTCACAGAAGATAGGTATATATTTCCCTAATTTAAAGTATATGTGAACCTTCACCTTGTTAAACAAAAAAAGACTATAAATAACTTTTCCCCCTTTTTTATGAGTGATCACATACCCACTGTTCTCAGCTGATAAGCAGCTCAGAGAGCCAGGGGAGGGGAAACAACAGCTCATTCAACTTCCCAGTGAATGGCTGTGAATGTGGGAGACGTGTCAGTACAAGTCTGATCATTCAAGGAGAGCAGTAAGGGGTGCCTCACAGAAGATGTTCTATTGAACGAAACATACGTCAGGCAAGGCAAGGAATAGCGGTTATGTCTTAGCACTCATAAAGAGTGACTGACTGATATTTTTCCGATATGCCTGTGTAATTAACTGTGCTGTAAGTATATTTGCTATTAAACTCTTGTGTTTTTAATTGAACGCTGCGCAATGAGTTTGTGACCTCTTCCTTCTGGTTTACTGCATGATCGGGTCTGAGGCTCCTATGGGATCGATATATGCATCACTGGCGTCCCTTAACAGGTTGAACAGTTGAGCTGGGTTATACCTGAAGTGAGGGGTGAATACTCAATAATGCATGTATAGGCCTTGAAAGATCTTATTATCTAGTAAGAAGATATTTTTGTCTTATCTATCTCTTGGGGAGCACAAGGTGATACACCTGTCCTTAACTGGAAGGACACCACCCTTTTTTCACCTAAGGATTAACTGGTGTTTGGACACTTTCATCACTTTAAACATTAAGGCTGGGTTCACACCATTGCGAATTGGATGTGGAATTCTTGCATCCAATTTGCAAAGCAGGAGATTTTGACCTGCTCTCTATGGAGCAGTGGGTCCGGTGCTTTTTGCACAAAAATGATGTGCGTCTTTCGGTCCATTTCAGGTCCGAATTTAGCCCAAAATGTGGCCTGAAATCGGACCTAAAATTGTGAACCAGCACGCACCGGACCCCTGCTGTGATCCGCATGCGGCTCATGTGTAAACTGAGCCGTAATGTGTTTTTGATTATGTTACATATTAGGTGAGGTTGAAAAAAGACACAAGCCCATCAAGTCAAGTGTGAAGGACTTTAACAGTTCATATCCTCTGATAATACATTGAGGAAAGACTTTATAATATATGTAGCAATATGGACTACAATCATAAAGCACCGTACCTTCCAGTATCTCAAAGCATCGCCTGTCCCTCTAGTGATCAATGTATCAGGTGACATCATATTTGTGTGCTAAACAAAAGAATTGTGGGATGAATACTCTTCCCGTCAGACAATTCTTTTGCATGATTATGTGCCAGAATTACATATCCCTGAGATCTTTGCTGCCATTGGCAGATTGCTGGGAGTAGCTATAAAATAAGCAAAAGTACGCATGGAGCTCTCTTCCTCCCGGGCCTGACGCAAGACGGACCACTCTGTGCATCGAGAGAGGGGTCACAGCCTACCACGCGGAGTACCACCTTCCAACCTATACCTGAGGGGCCTAGCTCTGTCGTTTGCCATCAGACATGTTTCCAGCATCACTCTGGTTGCCTGCTGGATGGTGTAACAAGCTTCACATCGGGAGATCGAGACAGCGGATCCGCTGCACAAGTGTCATTACACGAGTGTTGCTACATGAGTTACTGTCCGGAAGAAAGCGTATCAATCTGGTCGTTGGTGAGAGGGCAATTGCCCAACCTTTACCCATCCTTCCTTTGTCACAGCTACAATGGGACACTTTGCACAGACATCTCTACTCTAAGAATATCTTACTGAATCTATTCAAACACTGTGCTTAAGCATCTTTAGCTTTCCTCACTACAAGAAACCCATTGTTTTCCTGCTACACTTAATCAGATTACAGTTAACGAGCTCCTACGTACCGGTGAAGAATATCAGATCTGCAACGTGGACTTTATTGCCATTACTGATAAAAGGGCCTCTGTACTATCATTTTAGATCTGCTCTCTCTCTCCTTAGGATAGCAGCATTGGCTGGCCTGGTTCCATCTTCTACAGAGTGTCAATAACATTAGTTAGCTGAAACGTCCTATTAGGGGTAACATTATTTCTTAATGAAGCGTGTATATAATACTGTCATTGTTAATATTTGTCTCGTGCCTTTCGAAGGAATTCTTTTGCTGAGTTGGTGCTGTTGCCTAGAACTCAGCAGATCTGTTACCTCCTTTTTGTGACAACAGCTCCTTTAATTGATTCAAGTAAATATTCTCAGAACATAAATACACAGAGTTGTCTGATTTATGTGAAGCTAAGCAGCACTAGGCATGGCCTCACTGAGTCTGTCTGTGACTGTGTACGTGATGACACTGGTTGCTAGACACCAGGCGGCCCTACAGCCAGTTTGGACAATGCAGCTGGTAGGCTGGCTGTGTCAATTTTATTCCAGGACACTTATTGTTCCGGAATGAAGGTGCCCGGGACAGACATGCCAAATGCGGACTGTCCCGGGCAATCAGGGACATGTGGGCACCCTAAACCCAATATTTGTGATTTTCTTTTGCTTTCACTTTCAATGATAGAAGCAAACAGGACAAACAGAGGGGGTGAATCTCCCTAACAGGGACACAGACAGCAATAAAAACTGACAAGTGTTCTAATTACTCTCCACTCTATCTAAAATTAAAACTAAAGTTTTGCCTTTAGATATATTTTAAACCAAGGGCTGCTACTTCTATCACAGATGTGACCACACTTACTAACGACGCAAGCCTAAGAGGTTAGGGGGTGCACTGCCAGAACCAAGTCGCCCAAGGAAGATAGAGCAGTTCCTCGTTCCTCCAAACTTCGGGAGTTGATGGTAGCACAGGAGGCATTTAAAGCCTTTGTGTCGCTGCTCCAAGGCCATCATGTAAAAATACACATGGGCTACAAAATGACAATTTCTTATGTGTGAAATCTTATGTGTAAAAATCAATGACAATTTTCTTATGTGTGAAAAGGAGCCTACCTTTTCTGCAGATTGTGAGGCAAATCTTTTGGTGGGCAGAGTACAATATGTTGTCCCTGTTGGCCTTGTATCTTTTGGGAGTGGAGAATTCGATGCAGACATTTTGAGCAGATATTTTCTGGATCAGAACAAATGGATGCTGAATGGAAGGTATCTCCGCCACTGTTTATGGAGTGAGGTACTCTGGAGGTAGATTTTATGGCAACACCTCTCAGTTACCAGCTATCACTGTTCTTCTCCCGTTTCTTCTATCCGAAAGCTAGAGGAACGGATGCTCTGGCCCAACCCTGGTATTTTCTGCTGGTATATGTGTTCTCACCAACATCTCTCATATTGAGGTGATTATCAATCAGATACAACAAAATATCCTCAAGGGAATAGTAGACAAAAATTAAGCAAATAAGATAAGTTCATTATTAGGATTCACATGCATTGCGAGGACAAGGAAAGGAGCAGACAAGTATTAAATACAGACACCCAGAGGTACCTGCCTATATGTGTAGTAGCTATAATCATCCTTTCCTTTACTTGGATGCCTGACTGTCCTTATCAGGCAAAGTTACAGCACTTCTAGGTAATGTCAAAGCTTGTCACTAAGCCCACCCCGACACATTCTCTTTGACCTCTTGAAATGATGGGCTGCCCCACTGGGTAAAAGGAATGTGTGGGAGGTGAAAGGAGGGTGGCCAAGCTGTGGAACCATTTGAACAGGGCGAAGGAAAGCTGCTAAAGGTATGGCACCTCTTGATGCCTGCAATTTATATCTAGCAGCAGATTTCAGTATTATTAAATTGAAGGAGGCTCAGTGTAATCAAAGCATGTAAATGTTTAGATCTCATTTGATGTAAGTTTTATCAACATGTACTGTATATGTAATTAACATGTGGGTATTACCATTTACAGGCAGTCCCCGGGTTACGAACATCTGAGTTACGAACGACTCCTACTTATGAACGGCCTCAAATGCCAGCCACTTGTGCTCCATGTTGGTTCTGGATACCTCCGGACACAACCCATACTGCAGTACTACATGTACTGCATGGCCAGAAGAACCCCAGATAACATAACAAGCGCCCGGAACATCCCACATCCATGCACAGGCGGATGTTACACTTACAAATGCAGTGTTCCGACCAGAAGTTACACTTACAAATGCAGTGTTGAGACTTACGAACAACTTCGACTTACGAACAAACCTACAGTCCCTATTGTGTTCGTAACTCGGGGACTTCCTGTATAAGTACTAACACCAGAGATTGTTTATCCAGGGAATATCCAATTGCCTACTGGAGGATCAGGAAGGAATTTTTCCCCCACTGAAACAAATTGGATCATGCTTTGTAGGGTCTTTTTGTCATCCTTTGGAACAGCTGTGGGTATAGGATTGTGTATATGGAGGTTTTCTAATGCCGCGTACACATGACCGGACTTTACGGCATACTTGGTCCGGCGAACCGGAGTCCGTCGGACAATTCGATCATGTGTGGGCTCCAGCTGACTTTTTTCCCCATAAGTTTGACGGACCTAGAAATGAAACATGTTTCAAATCTTTTTGACGGACTCGAGTCCGGTCGAAAAGTCCGCTCATCTGTATGCTAGTCCATCGGACAAAAACCGACGCTAGGGCAGCTATTGGCTACTGGCTATGAACTTCCTTGTTTTAGTCCGGTCGTACGTCATCACGTACAAATCCGTCGGACTTTGGTTGATCGTGTGTAGGCAAGTCCGTTCATTCGGAAAGTCTGTGGAAAGGTCCGCAGGACAAAGTATGCCGTAAAGTCCGGTCGTGTGTACGCGGCATAATTGTTCGTTTTTTTTTTTTTCTGTTTGGTGAACTAGATGGACTTGTGTCTCTTTTCTACCTAACTAAGTAACTATATTATATTCATGTCAACTTTTGCTCATGAATAATAGTAGCAGTCACATGATCATCATCATTCCTTCCCTGTGACAAATGTTCTACAGACTTGAATAAACTTAATTTACATAATGATGCAGTATATGCTATTCAGAAATACTTTTACAGGTTATGAGTCATTTGTGACCTGGTAACAATAAGATTGGCATTTACCTGCCTGGAAAAAAATTCTAATTGCCAGTTAGTTTCATGGATACCCAGGACTGTTTATTACTGATCTTGACACTAAATAAAAGGTATCATTAAATATTTACATAATTCTAGGTGTCCTAACAGAAGTCTAAAGATTTTTTTTTTTAATCTACCATGGAAAGTAACATTCAATGTAGTGAATTGCTGGCAACAAAAAAATAATATTTACTATAGTTCTTGCATACTTGGCAATGGAGATGTGAGCGTGCTGCAATATAAATCTGGCTAATGTTATGGTGGTCATAGACAATTTTTTTTCATCCAGCCAGAGGACTGAATGAAAAAAAAAACATATAACAGGTTCCTCCATCCACACAAACAAGGTGGATGGAGGGATCATCTCACCGAGACATTGTATATTGACAGCGGGACTCACTGCTGTCAGAATACACTGATCAGCGGCTGCAGCCACTGAGTAGGGATGAGCTTCGAGTTCGAGTCGAACTCATGTTCGACTCGAACATTGGCTGTTCGCAAGTTCACCGAACAGCGAACAATTTGGGGTGTTCGCGGCAAATTCGAATGCCGCGGAACACCCTTTAAAAGTCTATGGGAGAAATCAAAAGTGCTAATTTTAAAGGCTAATATGCAAGTTATTGTCATAAAAAGTGTTTGGGGACCTGGGTCCTGCCCCAGGGGACATGGATCAATGCAAAAAAAAGTTTTAAAAACGGCCGTTTTTTCAGGAGCAGTGATTTTAATAATACTTAAAGTCAATCAATAAAAGTGTAATATCCCTTTAAATTTCGTACCTGGGGGGTGTCTATAGTGTGCCTGTAAAGGGGCGCATGTTTCCTGTGTTTAGAACAGTCTGACAGCAAAATGACATTTTGAAGGAAAAAACTCATTTAAAACTACCCGCGGCTATTGCATTGCCGACAATACACATAGAAGTTCATTGATAAAAACGGCATGGGAATTCCCCAAAGGGGAACCCCGAACCAAAATTAAAAAAAAAAATGACGTGGGGGTCCCCCTAAATTCCATACCAGGCCCTTCAGGTCTGGTATGGATATTAAGGGGAACCCCAGCCAAAATTTTTTAAAAAAAATGACGTGGGGTTCCCCCTAAATTCCATACCAGACCCTTCAGGTCTGGTATGGATTTTAAGGGGAACCCCGCGCCAAAAAAAAAAAAAAAAAAACGACGTGGGGTCCCCCCAAAAATCCATACCAGACCCTTATCCGAGCACGCAACCTGGCAGGCCGCAGGAAAAGAGGGGGGGACAAGAGTGCGGCCCCCCCTCCCTCCTGAACCGTACCAGGCCACATGCCCTCAACATTGGGAGGGTGCTTTGGGGTAGCCCCCCAAAACACCTTGTCCCCATGTTGATGAGGACAAGGGCCTCATCCCCACAACCCTGGCCGGTGGTTGTGGGGGTCTGCGGGCGGGGGGCTTATCGGAATCTGGAAGCCCCCTTTAACAAGGTGACCCCCAGATCCCGGCCCCCCCCCTGTGTGAAATGGTAAGGGGGTACATAAGTACCCCTACCATTTCACGAAAAAAGTGTCAAAAATGTTAAAAATGACAAGAGACAGTTTTTGACAATTCCTTTATTTAAATGCTTCTTCTTTCTTCTATCTTCCTTCATCTTCTGGTTCTTCTGGCTCTTCTGGTTCTTCTGGTTCTTCCTCCGGCGTTCTCATCCAGCATCTCCTCCGCGGCGTCTTCTGTCTTCTTCTCCTCGGGCCGCTCCGCACCCATGGCATGGGGGGGAGGCTCCCGCTCTTCTCTTCTTCTCTTCTTCTTTTCTTCTTTTCTTCTTTTCTTCTCTTCTTCTCTTCTTCTTCATTTTCTTCTCCGGGCCGCTCCGCAATCCATGCTGGCATGGAGGGAGGCTCCCGCTGTGTGACGGCGCTCCTCGTCTGACAGTTCTTAAATAACGGGGGGGGGCCACCCGGTGACCCCGCCCCCCTCTGACGCACGGTGACTTGACGGGACTTCCCTGTGGCATTCCCCGTGACGTCACAGGGAAGTCCCGTCAAGTCACCGTGCGTCAGAGGGGGGCGGGGTCACCGGGTGGCCCCCCCCCCCCGTTATTTAAGAACTGTCAGACGAGGAGCGCCGTCACACAGCGGGAGCCTCCCTCCATGCCAGCATGGATTGCGGAGCGGCCCGGAGAAGAAAATGAAGAAGAAGAGAAGAAGAGAAGAAAAGAAGAAAAGAAGAAAAGAAGAAGAGAAGAAGAGAAGAGCGGGAGCCTCCCCCCCATGCCATGGGTGCGGAGCGGCCCGAGGAGAAGAAGACAGAAGACGCCGCGGAGGAGATGCTGGACGAGAACGCCGGAGGAAGAACCAGAAGAACCAGAAGAGCCAGAAGAACCAGAAGATGAAGGAAGATAGAAGAAAGAAGAAGCATTTAAATAAAGGAATTGTCAAAAACTGTCTCTTGTCATTTTTAACATTTTTGACACTTTTTTCGTGAAATGGTAGGGGTACTTATGTACCCCCTTACCATTTCACACAGGGGGGGGGCCGGGATCTGGGGGTCACCTTGTTAAAGGGGGCTTCCAGATTCCGATAAGCCCCCCGCCCGCAGACCCCCACAACCACCGGCCAGGGTTGTGGGGATGAGGCCCTTGTCCTCATCAACATGGGGACAAGGTGTTTTGGGGGGCTACCCCAAAGCACCCTCCCAATGTTGAGGGCATGTGGCCTGGTACGGTTCAAGAGGGAGGGGGGGCCGCACTCTCGTCCCCCCCTCTTTTCCTGCGGCCTGCCAGGTTGCGTGCTCGGATAAGGGTCTGGTATGGATTTTTGGGGGGACCCCACGCCGTTTTTTTTTTTTTTTTTTGGGCGCGGGGTTCCCCTTAAAATCCATACCAGACCTGAAGGGTCTGGTATGGAATTTAGGGGGAACCCCACGTCATTTTTTTTTTAAAATTTTGGCCGGGGTTCCCCTTAATATCCATACCAGACCTAAAGGGCCTGGTATGGAATTTAGGGGGACCCCCACGTCATTTTTTTTTTTTAATTTTGGTTCGGGGTTCCCCTTTGGGGAATTCCCATGCCGTTTTTATCAATGAACTTCTATGTGTATTGTCGGCAATGCAATAGCCGCGGGTAGTTTTAAATGAGTTTTTTCCTTCAAAATGTCATTTTGCTGTCAGACTGTTCTAAACACAGGAAACATGCGCCCCTTTACAGGCACACTATAGACACCCCCCAGGTACGAAATTTAAAGGGATATTACACTTTTATTGTTTGACTTTAAGCATTATTAAAATCACTGCTCCTGAAAAAACGGCCGTTTTTAAAACTTTTTTTTGCATTGATCCATGTCCCCTGGGGCAGGACCCAGGTCCCCAAACACTTTTTATGACAATAACTTGCATATAAGCCTTGAAAATTAGCACTTTTGATTATTCATGTTCGTGTCCCATAGACTTTAACGGTGTTCGCATGTTCGAACGAACTTTTTTCCTGTTCGCATGTTCTGGTGCGAACCGAACAGGGGGGTGTTCGGCTCATCCCTACCACTGAGCAACAAAAGTTTTCCAACATGATCAAAATGGCTGGTCCCTGCTGAACTGGTCAAATTTTGATCCATCTATGGCCAGCGGTAGAGGTAGAGGTCTATTTACAAAGCAAAGGTATACCAATACCATGGTCATTCCTTTACTTAAAAAATAAAATAAAAAGTTCTGCAAATATTATAAAGCACAGCAGTGGGTGATAAATATAATAGTAGTTGTAAAAAAAATTAAAAGATAGCTGGTAGGAGAGCCCAGTCATGTGACCTGTGAAAGTCACACAAAGTCATATAAAACCTCTAGTCCGTGGCATTAACTAAAAATAACTCAATGGGCACCACAAGCTCCCTATTGCAGTCCGCATTTTATGAATGGGTTGCAAAATGGGGTCATGATGTGTGTACAGTGTAAGTGTCCCTCGCGCTACTCTTAGTAATAGGTGGTTGACTGGAAGTAATGCTAAGTGAAAAAAATCTGCAGCAAAACCTAATGGTGTACACAGCACCTAACAATAACAATAAATAACGGGGGGGCAGGGCCACCCGGTGACCCTGCCCCCCTCTGAGGCACAGGACATGATGGGACTTCCCTGTGGCACTCCCTGTGACGTCACAGGGAAGTCCCGTCAAGTCACCGTGCGTCAGAGGGGGCGGGGTCACCGGGTGGCCCCGCCCCCTGTTATTTAAGAACCGTCAGAAGAGGAGACGTGTCACACAGCAGGAGCCTCTTCCATGCCAGCATGGGTGCGGAGCGGCCCGGAGAAGAAAATGAAGAAGAGAAGAAGAGAAGAAGATGAAGAAGAAGATGAAGAAGAGAAGAAGATGAAGAGAAGAGCGGGAGCCTCCCCCCATGCCATGGGTGCGGAGCGGCCTGAGGAGAAGAAGATAGAAGACGCCGCGGAGGAGATGCTGGATGAGAACACTGGAGGAAGAACCAGAAGAGCCAGAAGAACCAGAAGAAGAAGAAGAAGATGAAGGAAGATAGAAGAAAGAAGAAAGAAGAAAGAAGAAGCATTTAAATAAAGGAATTGTCAAAAACTGTCTCTTGTCATTTTTAACATTTTTGACAGTTTTTTAGTGAAATGGTAGGGGTACTTTTGTACCCCCTTACCATTTCACACGGGGGGGCGGGATCTGGGGGTCCCCTTGTTAAAGGGGCTTCCAGATTCCGATAAGCCTCCACCCGCAGACCCCCACAACCACCAGCCAGGGTTGTGGGGATGAGGCCCTTGTCCTCATCAACATGGGGACAAGGTGTTTTGGGGGGCTACCCCAAAGCACCCTCCAAATGTTGAGGGCATGTGGCCTGGTACGGTTCAGGAGGGGGGGCGCTCTCTCGTCCCCCCCTCTTTTCCTGCGGCCTGCCAGGTTGCGTGCTCGGTTAAGGGTATGGTATGGATTTTTGGGGGGACCCCACGCCGTTTTTTTTAAATTTTGGTGCGGGGTTCCCCTTAAAATCCATACCAGACCTGAAGGGTCTGGTATGGAATTTAGGGGACCCCCACGTCGTTTTTTTTAAAAATTTTGGCCGGGGTTCCCCTTAATATCCATACCAGACCTGAAGGGCCTGGTATGGAATTCAGGGGGACCTCCACGTCATTTTTTTTTTTAAATTTTGGTTCGGGGTTCCCCTGTGGGGAATTTCCATGCTGTTTTTATCAATGAACTTTTATGTGTATTGTCGGACCGGCAATGCAATAGCCGCGAGTAGTTTTAAATTACTTTTTTCCTTTGAAAAGTCATTTTGCTGTCAGACTGTTCTAAACACTGGAAACATGCGCCCCTTTACAGGCATACTATAGACACCCCCCAGCTACCAAATTTAAAGGGATATTACACTTTTATTGTTTGACTTTAAGCATTATTAAAATCACTGCTCCTGAAAAAACGTCCATTTTTAAAACTTTTTTTTGCATTGATTCATGTCCCCTGGGGCAGGACCCAGGTCCCCAAACACGTTTTATGACAATAACTTGCATATAAGATTTTAAAATTAGCACTTTTGATTATTCATGTTCGTGTCCCATAGACTTTAACGGTGTTCGCGTGTTCGAACAAGCTTTTTTCCTGTTCGCATGTTCTGGTGTGAACCGAACAGGGGGGTGTTCGGCTCATCCCTAGTCAATAAGACCCCACATCTCTCCTCCAGGCTGGAAAGCATGAGATCGAGAAAAAAAATTCACTGATCTCATGCTGACGGCCGCGATCGCGGCTTCGTTTATTTCTGGGTACCAGGGCGTGACGTCATAATGTCGCGCCCGGGCCTCCGACGGTCATAGAGATGACTGGTGACCATCTGGTCACCAGTCATCTCTATCGTCCTTATCTGGCACCGGCCGATTCTTTCTCAGGGCCCCCGATGGCACGGGAGAACCCGGAGAAGCACCGGATGGCGGCGGGAGGGGGGGAACGTCCCCTCCCGTCGCCTATAAGAACGATCAAGTGGTGGAACCACCACTATGATCATTCTTATCGTGCACAGAATCGCCAGCTGAAAAGAATGATATCTGAATGATGTCTGTAGCTACAGGCATTATTCACATATCCCCTCACAAAGACAAGGACGTTTATATACAATGGCAGGTTTTGAAGTTGTTAAGCTGGTCTTAACTAGAATTTTGATCACCTACAAAAACCCTCAACCCATCAGTAACTACAACAGGTTTTCCAGTACTCAGCAGAAAGGTCAGTGTCAAAAATGGTTTTCTAAATATTTTATACCAAATGTATTTGCAGTGTATCTGGTGTTTATAACTGTATTCTCTGCACGAGCTCTTTGGTTGCTGCACTTTATATACAGACTGTAGAGAGTGAGCATTGTAGCTAGCTAAACAAATACATAAATAATTTTATTAATGAACAATATCTTCTTGGCCGTGTTTCTATCTTTATTTTGCTAAAGCTTCCTGTATACAGTATTTTAAAATTAAATTGTACATGAGCAATATGCCTCTTTTACAACCACGCCCATTTTAAATGAATGCCTCACCTTAATTAAAGGGCATTCTTCACTTACAATGGCTTGCTGAACCCATAGCAAAAAAAGGTGTCCCTGGAATTTTTTTTAAATGTTGGCAACTACGGTAAAACAAGGAGCGGATATCAATATACCTGTATATCAGTCAAACAATGAAGGCCCTATTTATGTATAATGACACTACACTTACATGGGCAAATCTTTCATAAAGAATAACAAATAAGGCACTTGTGGGTTTAACCAATCTGGTTTTTATGTACAATTCTCCTTTAAGGGGGTGTGGCAAGGGGTGTGTCCTATGTCCTATGCCTGGATACTTTTGCTGATAAGTGTCCCTCATTCCCATCTCAAAACGTTGGGAGGTATGATCATAGGCCTCCTGAAAATTCTAGCTGTCTGAGTGTGCCTGTCCTAAATACTTCTGAGTCACAGGCCAGGAAAAGAAAGCTGCTAATGAAAGTCAGGGTCAATTCAGTATTTGTTAAAGGCATTATAAACCTTCCTGCCTGGACCTTTCACCTGCAAAAGATGTGCAAAGATCATGTCGTTCCATGGTGTCATCTGCTGCTCTGTACTGTATGTACCTATCGTATAGTAAATCTGGTGTCAGAAATTTCAGTTTGTTTTCAAACATGAGGCATAGGTTAATGCATGGCCTCTGACTGTAGCCTGAGAACTGACACTTCTTGTGCAGAAACTACATATCACAATCCCTGGGCCTCTCAGTCTAGAACTAGTGCAGGTGAGAGCTAAATAATAATTAGATCTGACACAGACACAAAAAGACAGAGCAATTAACAGAGAGATCACCATACTGAAAGAGAGCACGTTATACAACACATAGGAAATGGTTAGGCATGAGTTGGATGGACACCGTGTGACCCTGAAAAAGAAATTGCCTGTCCCTTAGGTAATTTAATACATGTACATAGAAGAATCGATCAGCCATGACACTACAAATTGCAGCCACAACATGTGAGCCCATCATTACAAAGTAAGGCAAACAAACAACACAGGGAATAGAACCACACTAATATAAAGTTAAAATAACAAGAGCAACAATATCTGAATGTGTACAATGCCTTTAACCACATGCCAACCAGCCACAGTACATATACTGCTCTATATACGTACCTGTATGCCATTTCGTGTAATAAATACTGTGGGCTGTGGACTCTGGCCACCGGCGATCGCTCCACAGAGAGGCAGAACAGGGATCTGCCTATGTAAACAAGGCAGATCCCCATTCTGACAGGGGACAACATGGAAATCTGCTGTTTCTAGTGATCAGGAACATCGATCTCTGTGTTGTCCCAGTGAGCCCATCCCCACACAGAACACACCCAGGGAACACAGTTAACCACTTGATCGCCCCCCTAGTGTTAACCCCTTCCCTACCAGTGTCATTTATACATTGATCAGTGCATTTTTTTAGCACTGTTCACTGTAATAAAGTCACTGGTCCCCAAAAAGTGTCACTTGGGGTCAGATTTGTCTGCCGCAATGTTGCAGTCCCGCTAAAAATCGCAGATCGCTGCCATTACCAGTAAAAACGTAAAAAAAAAAAAAAAGTCAATAAATCTATCTCCTATTTTGTAGACGCTATAACTTTTCCGCAAACCAATCAATATACGCTTAGAGATTTTTTATACCAAAAATATGTAGAAAAATACATATTGGCCTAAACTGATGAATCATTTTTTTTCATATTTTTTTTTGGATATGTATTATAGCAGAAAGTAAAAAATATATGTTTTTATCAAAATTGTCAGTCTTTTTGTTGTTTATAGCACAAAAAAAAAATCCAAAAATGATCAAATACCACCAAAAGAAAGCTCTATTTGTGGAAAAAAAAGGACATCAATTTTGTTTGGGTACAACATCGCACGATTGAGCAATTGTCAGTTAAAGCGACGCAGTGCCGTATAGCAAAAAATGGCTTGGTCATTAAGGGGGTGAATCCTTCCGGAGCTGAAGTGGTTACGTTATTCCTAGAAATGTGATACATTTCAGAAGCAACATAGTTTATATGGATCTGAAAGTATTGAGCAATATTGTATTGTATGAGCCAATGCATATTGGTCTGTATTGGCTCGCATCGTAAAGCTGCGTAAAACTAAATGAAAAAAATCTGTATTAGAGGATCTATATATGGAGCATATTTCACACTGTATGCATATAAACATTTGTGTTAATGTACTCTCTTGAAGCTGATCGCGTCGTAGCAAACAAGGACGCTAGGTGGCAGGAGAGACCTGCATCCTAGCAACAAAGGAAGCTAGGTTGCTGGAGCCACCTGCATCCTAGAAATCAAGACTGCTAAGCGGCAGGACCTAAATTTTACCACTATTTCTATTTAGCCATGCTGGAGTGAGCTCAATAGTTTCTGTTCTCCTAACCTAGTTTTATTTTATTTATTTATTTTCATTTTTCCTTCTTCCCTTTTTTCTTCTGTGGTTTGCTTGTTCTTTCCTTCTATTCTATATAGCTCTAATGTGAATAATTTACACATACATGTGCTCCCCACTATATGAATGGAATATTAGACTATTTAAATTCTAACTATAATATCTGAATTGTATTAAAAGCTGATATAGAGCACTCTTTTTATATCCTAGATAGGGAAGATATGTGATTAAAGGAAGGTTTACGTTGTACCTTGAAAATATATGTAGATGTTTTTATATACACCACATCTCTTTTGTATATTGTAAATTTTGTTTCAAATATTGGAAAACCTTAATAAAATGATATTGAAAGAACTACGAATGCAACGTGTCCGTTTTGGCCATTGATCGTAAATTGGCTGGGATAGCGTTTTGATTCATGGTTACAGGTTCACTGGATATCACAAAGGATTTTATAATAAAACAGGCCTTGAAGGTATATAGGAAGGGGGCTAGGCGGCGGGATGAAAGACATCCAGTTGCTTTCTCCATGCTGCAGGAATTGTTTCAGCAGATAAGTTCTGTATGCAATTCAGGCTACGAGCATGGATTTCCAAAAAACCCTGTTTGTTCCAGACTGCATTTACGTTGGCTTTCTACGGTGCCTTTCGAGTAAGTGAAGTGGTTAGCCCGTCAAAATCTTTGCATGGGGGCCTCTTAGCAAGTGAGGTTTTCTGCAGTAGTGAATCAGTGGCCATTTTTCTCTGCCAGTCTAAAACGATCAGCATGGAAAGGGCAGGTATGTACACTTGCACCACATTCCAAGTTCGTCCATTTGTCCCGTTGCAGCAGTGGAGGAGTATTGCAGTATTTGGCCGATGGGTGGGGGTACCTTCTTAGTACACCGGGATGGTTTTGCATTATCCCAGTTTCATGTTGTGTCCCTCTTCCGGCGATGTCTGGTGGCTGCGGGTTATGATCCCCTGGGTTATTCAGCACACTCCTTTCACATTGGGACTGCCTGGTGGGGATTGGAGGACTCTGTTATAAAACGCATAGGTCGCTGGGAGTCAGACAGGTTCAAGCTTTATATACGCCCACATTTGGTTATGTAACGTTTATGCTGTTGTATAATTGCTATATAAATATATATACATGTTCTCTGCCTAGTTGTTTATTTAAGACTTTGGGGGGGGGTTTCCATTGTTTTTCATTACTTGTTTTGTTTGCTGTATTTGTTTTCAGATGGCGCTGCTCACTTTGTGTGGATCTTGGGCCACTCATTCGTCTTTTGGGGGGGCAAAGCGTGCTGATGTGCAGCCCAATGGTCGCCAGTTAGGCATTCCACGTGAGGTGGCCAAGGTCAGGTGGATAGGTGTCCCGGGTATGTTGTGGAGCAGAGTTTTACCCGAAGTGCACCGCTATGCACATTTGGATAGGGCACCGGATGTTTTGATCATCCATGCAGGTGGCAAAGATTTGGGCCCCATGCACCACCTTGTACGGAATATTAAATTTGATGTCCTGGGGGCGTGGCTACGGCATGCAGGAGTGAAGACGTGCTCTCCTTGAGCTCCGTGCAGCCCGCTCTACACAAAGCCTGATCAGCAGCACTAAAGGGGGCTTTATCACCCGCAACGATGCCCCCGAAACGCAAACCATCTCCTCAACCTCAGCGGACCCCTCGAGGCCGGTCAGAATCGCTGGAAAACTACTTTTATGGGACTCGCAGAGGAACGGCAAGTACAGCCAAGATGGCGCCCGGAGGCCACGCTTCCAGAGCTACCTCCCCTATCAGCTCCCCACGCTTACCGCTACCTTCCCTGCCTCCCCCCTCCTCTCCCTCCGGATCGGACAGGTCAGAAAGGCTCCCTGAAAGAGGAGATGCCTGGGGGGATAGAGACATTCGCTCTCATATACTCTCCCTTCCCACCAAAGATGACTTGGAGAAGTTTGTGCACAGAGTAGAGAAGGCCATGAGGCAGGACATAGAGGACTTACAAGCAGACACAGCACATCTAGGGGGGAGAGTGGAAACGCTGGAGACACAGTGGGAAGAGACTTTACATTACAAGCCCTTACAGACCGCTGTAAATCGCAGGATCGCAGGATTGAAGCCCTGCTTGACCAAATGGATGATGCTGAGAACAGGAGCAGAAGGGTTAACATACGCATTAGAGGCCTACCTGAGGCCACAGGCCAGAGAGATATTGTTCCTACCCTGCAAGGAGTCTTTAAACAAATATTAGGCCGCCAGGCGCCAGAACATATTGAGATAGACCGGGCACATAGAGCCCTGAGACCTCCATCTGAAGACCCTGACAAGCCCAGAGACATTATCTGCAAACTGCATAAGTATTCTCTTAAGGAACAGATCATGACTCAAGTCCGCGGACTCAGACATGTGGATTTTGATGGAGCCAAACTATCTTTTTTTCCAGACCTCTCCAGACGCACGCTGATGCAGCGTCGTGCCCTCAAACCACTGCTGGCGGCCTTACAGGATGCCCAACTGCCCTATAGGTGGGGATTCCCCTTCAGCCTATCTGCAACTAAAGACGGTAAACAATCTACACTGCGGAGCAAGGCTGATTTACCCCATTTTCTGGAGTCTCTTGGACTGCCGCAGGTGGACATTCCGGACTGGAGGACCTCGCCGGAGATACCCCTCCCAAACCGCCCTGAACAGTGGCAAGCGAATCGCCGCAGACGCCACCGAGGATCCAGGAGAGGCCCCCCTGCTCGGGCATCCCACCCCCCATCTCCTCAAGGAGAAACCTAAGAAACAGAACTTCCCAACAAGGGTATCCTAAATGTCCCCTGGACGTTATTTTTTCTCTGTTTTTTTTTTTTTCTTTGTCATTTTTTGACATCCCCCCAGCTGCTGATTCATCATATGCACTTGGTATTGAGGTGCAATTTTTGTGCCCAACACAATGAGCGGGTTTCACCACGGTCTCACCCCCCGTGCTGTTTCACTTATCTCCAATAGGTCAACTCCTAGGAGTTTTGTTCCCGTATTGGGAATTGGCGCTGCTCGCTGACCCCCACTGCTCCTTCTTCCTGGGGGAGGGGTGGGGGTCACCGACCGGTGGCAAAGTTGCACTTTTCCCTACTTTTAGGGTTTTTGGTTTTTCTATGTTTTTTGTTGTGACTGTTTTTTCTTATATGTTTATGTTCTTTACACCTGCAATAACCATGGTTTATTTCTTAGGTACATATTGGCGCTTAATGTGTCCCTCAGGCTACATTATGATGATAAGATTACGCTTTGGATCAATCCCCCTCTTGCTGACAGAATGGCGACCCTCCCCCATACTCTTCTACCATGGCTGATCTAAAAATCGGGTCCTACAATGTGCGAGGCCTGGGATCACCCTCCAAAAGGGGTAAGTTGTGGCTTGAGATGAAACGTTCAGGGGCGCATGTGTTTTTTTTGCAGGAAACTCACTTCAGTGCTGACTCAGTCCCCCGGCTCCCCACACACCTATATCGGTCCTGGTTTCTTAGCAACTCCCCAAGACCCAAATCTGGAGGTGTTGCCATTGCGATACACAAAAATTGCCCCTTTGTCCTAACGGATCAACTAATAGACCCCCATGGCAGGTATGTGTTTGTCAAGGGCTCCATTTACTCCCGTAGGTTCACGTTTGCAGCTGTGTATGCCCCAAATAACAAACAACTTACCTTTATAGACTCTATCTTAGATACCCTGACCTCCTTTAAAGAAGGCCAACTTATAATGGGAGGGGATTTCAATGTCAGCCCCGACCCACAGATAGACACTTCTTCCAGTCGCTCAGCCCACTCCTTTGCCTTCTTGAAACACTTCAGGAAATCACTACAGGCACACCATTTAGTGGACTGCTGGAGGCTATTACACCCAGTAGATAGAGATTATAGCTACTTCTCAGCTACACACAATGTCTACACTCGTATAGACTTACTACTAATGGACCAATACTCCCTAGACTCCCTGTCTGGTGCATCAATTGGCTCCATCACACTGTCGGACCACGCTCCGGTCTTCATCTCCTTGCGGCCCTTGTCTGCGGAAGCTCGGACGTGGAGCTGGCGCCTAAACGAATGCATTTTGGATGATGCGGTAGCACACAAACAGGTGCTAGATGCCATCTCTCTATACTTTGATGAGAACACAACGGGTGAGGTGGGCATGGGCTCGGTGTGGGAAGGACATAAAGCGGTTATCCGAGGGGAGCTAATATCTCAGGGATCAAGATTAAAGAGGGCTAGAGAAGGGGAATTGCAGGACCTATTAGGGAAGATTCAAAAAACAGAACTGATACACAAACGACACATAACCCCTACAGTCACCTCAGAATTACAGGCCCTCAGACAGGATTTATCCAGACTGCTGGATGCTAGGATCAGGGCACGAATGAGGCATGTAGCACACAAATTCTACGAATTTGGTAATAAGTGTGGGCGACTATTGGCGAGAGCTCTTAGGCCCCAACGGGCTTCAGGCCATGTACACAAACTGACTTCGACAACAGGTACACCGGTGGTGCACTCCTCAAAAATAGCCCAAGCCTTCAAAGAATACTATGCTCAGCTATATCACCTCCCGAGCACAGTATCTGGTCTAACGGATACCCAACGGACTGACCGTATTGCACAATATCTTACAGAAGCCCAATGCCCACAGCTGGCGGCTTCCATTAGTAAACAGCTGGATATACCTATCTCCCTTTTGGAAATTAAGACTGTGATTAAAGATCTCCCTAATGGGAAAAGCCCGGGTCCAGATGGCTATACCAACGCATACTATAAGAAGTACTCAGAAGTACTCACGGAACCCATGTGTGCTTATTTCACAGCCTTGGCTTCCGGTACGGTGATGCCTAAGGAAGCTCTGATGGCGCACATCACAGTCCTTCCAAAAGAAGGGAAAGATCATTCCATGCCAGGGAGCTATAGGCCGATATCCCTTCTAAACACCGATGTCAAAATCCTAGCAAAAATTCTGGCCAATAGACTCAAACCGATCCTTCCGTCACTTATACACCCGGACCAGACGGGATTCATAATGGGTAGGGAGGCCAGGGACAACTCCAATAGAGCACTCCAACTGATACACTGGGCAGAGTCTCGGACCACAGCACATCCTCGTCTCTTGCTTTCTACCGATGCCGAAAAGGCATTCGATAGGGTTGATTGGACTTACATGAGGGCAGTGCTGACCAGGCTTGGCCTGGGCCCCAGCATGCTCTCATGGATATCCTCCCTATACAGTTCTCCAACAGCTAGAGTAAAGGTGAATGGTTTACTGTCAGACGCCTTTCCAATACATAATGGGACACGCCAGGGGTGTCCTTTATCCCCTTTGATCTTTGCTCTGACATTGGAGCCCTTGCTAAACAAAATACGCCTTAATAGGGATATCAGGGGCTTCACTGTGGGGCCAATTGAACATAAGCTTTCCGCCTACGCGGACGACGTCTTATTCTACGTCTCGGAGCCCCTCATATCACTACCCAACATCATGGCAGAACTGAAGGAATTTCACTTACTATCTAACTTTAAGATCAACTACAACAAATCTGAGATCTTGTCCCTAAATATACCCATGGCTTTACGTACACAGCTGCAGACTGCCTTCTCGTTTACGTGGTGCCAGACCTCCCTGAAATATTTGGGGATTTATCTACCCACACAATGTTCCCAGCTCTATACATGTAACTATTCACTACTGCTCACTAACATCAGAACAGACCTAAAATCTTGGAATAGAGCTGCATTCTCATGGATGGGCCGAGTCAGCATTTTGAAGATGAATGTGCTACCCCGCATTTTATTTTTCCTGCAGATGGTGCCCATCGCCCTGCCTAAGGCTTTCTTCTCGACCCTCAACAGCCTGTTTATACAGTATATATGGAGTGGGAAGTGCCCCAGACTAGCCCTTCGCACGATACAACGCCCTAAAGCAAGAGGGGGAATGGGGGTCCCAATGATACGCAAGTACTATGAAGCTATAGCCTTACAGCGTATTTTGGATTGGTATCACAATTTCTCCCTTAAACTGTGGGTCCCGCTCGATAAATTCCTAGCTGGCCGAAATCTATCACATGCACCATGGGTTCCCAGGGAGAACAGAGGTCTGTCAATGCTGGTCTCTCCTATGGCTTCACACACCTTAAACGTGTGGGATGCCTTGAATAGGAAAGGGAAGCTCGCTCCGGCGATTTCCCCTCTGGCACCCCTAGGTGGCTTCCCATGGTTCACTCCGGGGGAACACCCATCTTTTTTCCGTACGTGGACAGCTGATGGGGAGATCAGATGCGGCAGATTTGTTCAGGATCAAGGCCTAATACCATTGGCTAAGCTGAGGGAACTGTTCGGCCCATTCCCAATGGACGAATGGCGATATAGACAACTTAAACATTTTATTGATAGCTTACCACAGGGGGTTCGTTCCCCCACGGTGGCATCGCCTTTTGAACGATTATGTATGTCATCCTCTATCACCCCCCATGCGATCTCAGTGTTATATGAGTTACTGCAATCTTCACAGGAAGAGGGAAAACTGGGATTTATTAGGGAGTGGGAGAAAGATCTTAACCACATCTTTACAGAACCCCAATTAGAACATCTTTTCCGCCTTACCCATTCGAGCACTGTTGACACCAAAATGCAAGAGAACAGCTATAAGGTTTTGACCAGGTGGTACAGGGTCCCCGCCAAGCTCACTAAGATCTATCCGTCTCTTTCCGCCGCATGCTGGAGGGAATGCGGACTTCGGGGTTCATTCCTCCACATTTGGTGGGAATGCCCCAAACTACGACCATTCTGGCTGGACATACATACTCAAATTAAACTCATCTTGGATGTAGAACTCCCAGACTCACCACTGGAATCCTTACTGCACTTCCCTACCATTCCTCTCGGCCAGTATCGCAAGTCAATTTTACCACACTTACTTAACGCAGCACGAAGGCTGATCCCTATACATAGGAAAAAGCCTCAAATACCCACACGTGCTGAATGGATAGGGTTGGTTGATAATATCATGGCCGCAGAGGAATGGATGGCGAAGTGTAAGGACAAATACGAAAAGTTCTACTCAATATGGGCCACATGGATGCACTACACAGGTCAGGGGAAGGTACCAGCCAGAAGATCTTCTCAGACACAGAACCCCAATTGATCCTCGCGTCTGAGGTTGTTTTTCGACAGATATTGAAGTAACTACCAACAGGGACTGATGCACAGACGTGCTCTAATAAGCCCAGAGCAGTTCAATATGGTTGAATATGATAAGAGGTGTAACATTTCCTTTTTCTTTTTCGTTCTCCCTTTGTTCCACCCACCCTCCCTTTTTCCCCTTTTTTTTTTTTTTTTTTCTTTTTCCTGTTTTTTCTGATACTTTCATTATTATAAAAAGAATAATTACAGTATGTTATGACTTACATCAAGGTTTATGACCTAGCGTTCGACCTGGTCTCAGGTACTATGGGTTCCAGTTAAACCCATACAGTTGACTGATGGTTATAGTCTTGTTCTGGGATCTTCCATCGGGGAGCAATAGGAGCGATTAATGGTTGTGTGAATTTATGTGTCGATTAGATGACTATGAATATCCCCCTACCATATTGCCCCTGATGTGTGCAAGATCCTGGGTAATACACATATTCATCTGATACATAACACCCCCTTATGTAATTCGTACATACTTCGTATGTATTAACTGTTATGCTATGTCTCTCTGTATGTTTTTCATGGAAATATCCTTAAAATAAAGATTATATAAAAAAAATTTGATGTCCTTAGGCTATGCATGGATTTCCCAAACACGCAATTGGATACTTTTAGCCATACATTTTGGTGCCTGGCAAGGTCTGTAGCTAAAGTTAATAAGGCCTGTATCAAAGTTAATAATGAGGTGGGCAGATTTATGTGTCGCAATGGAGGTTTTGTGGTCGGGCACGAGGACCTGGAGGTGGATATTAGGCAGTATTTGGGGGGGGGTGTGCATCTTTACGCCATTGGTACAGATTTTTGGTTCTTGGACTTGCAGGATGGCATTCAGCGGGCTCTGCAGTTCTTGGGGCGCTAAGGTTTTACACCCGCGTGCTGTGGCGGTTGGGATCTTTGGAGGCCTTCTAAAGTAATCAGCGATATGGCATAGTGGGGAACCATCTATGGCTGTGGCCATCAACCCTGTCCTCAGGGCAGGGCCCACCAACAGGCTAGGTTTTATGTATTACCTTGGGGAGATGCAGACTAGAATACTTCAATCACTGAGCAGCAAATTATATCACCTGTGATGTATTTCACTTATCTTGCAAACTTGGCCTGTTAGTGGGCCCTGAGGACAGGGTTGATGACCACTGATCTATGGTATGGGGTCGCCTGTAAAATTCCAGTTAACGGAGGTTTAACCGGACATTTGGGATAAGAAGCTATCTGCGTAGAAGATGAAAGTTTAGATCGTCCCCAAGTTGGTGTGTTGCGGCTGGGGACCTGTATGTGGTTACGCAGATACAAAGCTAATTTTTGTTCATCAGTGCCTTCAAAGATCAGCAACCTGGATTATCGTGTATCATTGCGATTATTATTATGTTTCTGTTAAAGGAATGTGTTTTTGGTTATATGTTAATAATAAATGGTCGCTACAGCCAATTTTCACTCCAAATGCTGTCAGCTGTTTATTCTGGAAAGCTGGGGAAGTAGGAGTCATAACGGTGGCTTAGTTATTTTGAGGGAGGGATAAACATCCCTAAAATCCACATGTCCAGTGCCCATGCCCAGTATTTTTTATAGTTTTTACATTTCAGCGTCAGTCCGCAATTTAAAGTGCACCAAACACCACTTTTCATTCAATAAAGTGCATCCATTCACACATTTCCCAGTTTCTATTAAATTTGGGTAATAAGCCCCCCCATCATGTCTGGGAGGCCAACAAGGAGAGGGAGACGTTCCCATGCCACTATGAGGGGACCAGCAGCATCTGTGTCCACACGCAAAGGTGGGCGTGGTCCGTCCTCAAGCAGGGGCACATTTGTTTCTGTTTAGTGATTTTGCCTGTGGTATCCAGCCACAACATGCAGAGGAGGTGGTGGACTGGCTTACTAAATCATCCCCATCCTCCTCATCCTCTATGAACCAAGTTGACACTGGTGCGCAGTCCAGCGCACCTGCCAGAGCAGCTTATTCTGCCTCCTTGTCCACAACTACTCCTGCCATCACAGCGTCAGCCACTTGCTTCTAGAGGATGCACAGACATTCATTGATTCTGATGTTGGTTCTGAGGTTGAGGAAGGGAGTAACATGAGCCTACAGAGAGGGGAAAACACTAATAAATAACAAATTGGCAGTCATGTTCCCCCAACCGCAGCATATTTTCAAGTTTTAGTTTGTTCACAGTGAGTGGTGTTCACTTTTTGATTCCTGCAGCAATACCATTACATGGATTATTAATTTTCTAGTTTTGATATAGTAGCGCAGAAATCCTTCTATGGATCACATATTGTCAAGTTGGCTCCAATCATGATGAGGATGGAGGGGATAGCGATGATGTCACTGACGTGACTTGGGTGTCGGATAGAGCAGAGCAGGAAAGTGAGGGGGAGGCACAACCCCAACGAGGCAGGATGTCCCCTGGAGGCAGCCATCATGAAAGAATAGAGAGCAGTCACCCTATTCCATCAGATTGTGGAGCTGTTATCTCCCGGCCCATATTCCATCGCTAAGCTGTGTGGGCCTTTTTTAGCACATGTGCAACCAATCGCACTGTTGCAATTTTTCCATCTCTGCCGCAAGCAGACCAAGTGTGCAAAAATACCAGCCATTTGGGTACCACATACTTAACAAGCCATTTAACCTCCCACCACTCAACCCGTTGGCAAGAGCACCTGAAAGCCACTCACAAGGGACACAATTCTTCTCCTCCTTACTCCTCACCTTTCATGTCTACCCCCCTATATCTCATCATATCTCAGCAGACTCCACTGACAGGGAAGATAGTATAGCAAAGGGTTTCACAGGTCCTTGCAACACATCTGCCAGTAGCACACCACCAGCTGTAGACTATAACAGGCAACTTTTTCTGCCCCAGCTGCTGCATCGAAAAAAGAAATACACTCCCTGACATCCACATGCCCAGTGTCTAAAATTCAGCCTGTCCAAATAAAGAAAGCTTGCAGGGAAAATTAATTTAAATGTATTTTTTTTACTTTATACATGTCAGTTTTACTTTAGCAGGTTCTATACACGGTACAGGTGCTTTGCAGACAGACTAAGGGGACCCCCAGGCACTATATGTAAAGGAATTTTTCATTTTCATTGTTTCACTTTAAGCATCATTAAAATCACCGCTTCTTTTAAAACAATCTTTTTTAAAAGTTTTTTGCATTGGTACATGTCCCCCAGGGCAGTACCCGGGCCCTCATACCCTTTTTATGGCAAATAACTTGCATATAAGCCTTCAAAATGGGGACTTTTGATTTTTCAAGTTGGGGTCCAATAGACTTTAATAGGGTTCGCGATTCAGGTCCGAACTTTTGCGATATTCAAGAGTTCTGGCATGAACCAAACCAGGGGGTGTTAACCTTTTTCTACTGCTCAGGCACTCACTCTAAATCACATGGCATAAGCAATCTAGCTATATGTTTTTTCTGCTTTGCACAACTGACTTTCTTGTATCACATGTAATAGGGAATTATGCAGGCATTTTTCACTTACTGAAGAAGCCTGTCTTTTGCTGAAAAATCTATTCAGAAGAGCGTCTCCGTAGTTTGTATCGCATGATATCCATCTACCAGTGCAGAATTACATCATATCGCTGAAAATGCGATACTGTCTGGACATCACTTTCAGCTTTATTTTGAAATTTTAATCCTTTAAAGTTTTATCCTGAGTTAACATTTACACATGCAAACTCTTCCTCTGGAATTCTTGTTCAGGTACACAAGAATCTGTATAAATTCTTCCATAATATAAACTATATTAACAAATATATTAGAGCGCCTGTCTTTACACGCACATAACATTTAATGGCATCCCAGGCTTAGTCCATAGGGTTCAATATTGAGTTGGCCCACCCTTTGCAGCTATAACAGCTTCAGCTCTTCTGGGAAGGCTGTCAACATTTTTTAGAAGTGTGTCTATGGGAATGTTTGACCATTCTTCCAGAAGTACATTTGTGAGTTCAGGCGCTGATGTGGACGAGAAGGCCTGGCTCGTAGTCTCCACTCTAATGCCCCGTACACATGGTCGGATTTTCCAACGGAAAATGTGTGATAGGACCTTGTTGTCGGAAATTCCGACCGTGTGTAGGCTCCATCACACATTTTCCATCGGATTTTTCGACACACAAAGTTTGAGAGCAGGATATAAAATTTTCCGACAACAAAATTCGTTGTCGGAAATTCCGATCGTGTGTACACAAATCCGACGGACAAAGTGCCACGCATGCTCAGAATAAATAAAGAGATGAAAGCTATTGGCCACTGCCCCGTTTATAGTCCCGACGTACGTGTTTTACGTCACCGCGTTTAGAACGATCGGATTTTCCAACAACTTTGTGTGACCGCGTGTATGCAAGACAAGTTTGAGCCAACATCCGTCGGAAAAAATCCTAGGATTTTGTTGTCGGAATGTCCGAACAAAGTCCGACCGTGTGTACGGGGCATTATTCTTCTCAAAGGTGTTCTATCGGGTTGAGGCCAGGACTCTGTGCAGGCCAATCAAGTTCCTCCACCCCAAACTCACTCATTAATGTCTTTTTAGACCTTACTTTGTGCACTGGTGTGCAGTCATGTTGAAACAGGAAGGGGCAATCCCCAAACTGTTCCCACAAAGTCTCAAGCATGAAATTGTCCAACATGTCTTGGCATGCTGACACCTTAAGTGTTCCCTTCACTGGAACTTAGGGGCCAAGCCCAACCCCTGAAAAGCAACCACACCCCATAATCCCTCCTCCACCAAATGATTTGGACTAGTGCACAAAGCAAGGTCCATAAATGCATGAATAAGCGAGTTTGGGGTGGAGGAACTTGACTGGCCTGCACAGAGTCTTGACCTCAACTGATAGAACACCTTTGAGGTGAATTAGAGCGGAGACTGCGAGCCAGGCCTTCTTGTCCACATCAGTGCCTGACCTCACAAATGCGCTTCAGGAAAAATGGTCAAACATTTCCACACTCCTAAACCTCATGGACAGCTTTCCCAGAAGAGTTGGGTTCAATATTGAACCCTACAGACTAATGCCCCGTACACACGATCGGATTTTCCGATGGACAATGTCTGATCGGAGCGTGTTATCGGAAATTCCGACCGTGTGTGGGCGCCATCGGACATTTTCCATCGGATTTTCCGACACACAAAGTTGGACAGCAGGAGATAAAATTTTCCGACAACAAAATCCGATCGCGTCAATTCCGTCCGTGTGTGGCCTGTTCCGACGCACAAAGTGCCACGCATGCTCAGAAGAAATTCCGAGACGGGACAGCTCGTTCTGGTAAACTTAGCGTTTGCAATGGATACAGCACTTTCGTCACGCTGCAATGTTCAAAATGGTTTAATACAGCGCACTCTCTTCTTCTTTATAATGTGACAAGAATTAAGTAGTTTTGCTGCTCATATTCACACACACTTCTCACAAACTTATTTCGTTACTATTTATCGGGATTCCCTCAATATATTTTGATTTCTCACATCTGACAACATATTTTTTTTTTTTTTGCCTTTAATGTAGAATCTTTTTTTGTGTTTCTCTTTTTTTTTTTGGTGATTTTGATTTGTACTCCCGAAAATGTTTGTGTGTTTTTTGTGACAAGTTCCCACAACACCATTGATATGTTGTTCTATTTAATCTGTAGGAGATTGTTTGGTGTTGTTGTCTCTTGTTAATTTCACATTTTATGTTAGAAATGTACCTGAATCGTCACCAACAAACTGTCCTTTTTGGATGAAAACACACACAGGAGAGTAGAATTTACGTAAAAAAATTTAATTAAGGGGTCACAACTATAAAAAAACAAAGTGGGAGGCAACGCTGGAGAAACTGCAGAAGTGGGCGAAGCCTTGGACCCCCAGGGCAGACATCAATTATTTAAAAGCAAAATTGGTGGCCTGAGGAGTCCATATCTAAGGGAGGGCAGTCTGGTCCAGAAGTCCCAGAGATCCGGAAAGCAGCAGATGACATCTGTGTCCCCAGGCTGTGGTCATACGAGAGACTGCATCTTCTGTCAGACCAGACTGAACCCAGGGCCATCACTCTTTGGTCTTCTTTCCACGCCTCCTTCCACGTGGTGGCTGTGGTGGTGGAGTTGTGGCAGCAGGAGGAGGAGGAGGAGGAGGATCGTCGATCTCAATGACATCCGTCTTGTGTGTCAGTTCCCCACTCTCCCCCTTACGTAGGACTTTATAAATCAGGTCCTCAGAGATCCTGCGTTGGCCCTCCTGCATGCCCTGCAATTCGGTGGCAGCCATGCAGGCAAAGGCCTCTGCGGGACTGGGGAAGGCTCGGAGGGACGCCGAAGCCTCCTGGATCAGCCTGTATGCTGAATCCTGCACAGGACTGGGAGTCATCTTCCTGGCTCGTTTATGTGGCAGGCGGAGGGGAGGAACCTGAGACTCAGTCAGGCTGTGACTTAGCCCCGCCTCCTCCTGGCTGACACTAATCCCCGCCTCCTCCTGGCTGACACTAATCCCCGCCTCCTCCTGGCTGACACATTCCACAACCTCCTCCTGGCTGAGGGCTTCCTGTGTATGAAAAAGGGACATAGTTTTAGTATTGTTTTCATCAATCACACACAATTTTCACCTCCTGACTGCTGCAAATTGAATGTTAACAAATATAACAGACTATCATTCTGAGCCCAGCATTTTGCATTCTTGTCCCAATTTTGGGTGCCCACTACTGTCTATTGATATGTAAAACACTTTTTTTAATCAGCAATTAATGATCAATAATAACATCTAGTAAACATCATTTATTTATTGCCCAGAAATCTGTAGAAGAATGCTATACCTGACTCCAGCTGGGCTCCTCCACTTCTTCCTGGCTGGAAGGCCCAGGTTGGACATCGGAAGCCTCAGCTGGTATGGAAGGAAGAGTGGAAGGAAGAGTGGAGAGGGATTCCCTGACTTCAGTGTGGTCTGACAGAAATCGCAGTCTCTCGTAGTACCACAGCCTGGGGGACATAAACGTCATCTGCTGCAGCTCCGGACCTCTGGGAATCTGTGACCTTCTTGCGCTCCCTAAGATAAGTGCTCCTCAGGCCACCAATTTTAGCTTTTAAATAGGGGATGGTTGCTGTGGGGACCACCGGCTTCACCAACTCCAGCAGTTTCTCCAGCGCTGCCTGCCTCTTTTGTTTATGGTTATAGTGGGGGTGTCTCACCTGCCACAGACAGGGCAGCTCCCTGTACTTGTCAATAAACAGGGGCAGGAAATTGTGGTCTTTGAACCCATCCATTTTCTCTGCAAGACACAACACAAGACAAACCCTAATGTCAGGCCAAACTCCCCTAATCTTGTTACAATATAGGCTTCCATTTCGAAGCAGTATAGGCCCAAGTTCAGATCCTACCTTCGTTAGCACGATCGGCGTCTCCGATGCTCCTTCCTCCGCTCACAGATCGTACGTAAGACGCGCGTGTTACGATTTATACACACTGCGCATGCGTATAACTCCGCCTGCCCCTGACGTTCTTTCTAGTCTATTCCCCGCCCCTTTTCGTTCGGCGCAGTGGGGGAAGAGCATATGGCGGATAGACAGCAGGATCGTGCTAATTGTAGCAACGAGGAGGAGGGGGAGGAAAGGCCGGAGCCTGAAACGTCCCGATCCAGAAGGAGATTAAAGGACTCAAATATGTCCTTTGGGGAGATGTTGGAAATGGTGGACATCCTGAAGAAGGCCGACTATGATGGAAAGTATGGGCCTTACCCCAACCCCAGTATCCGAAAGGCCAAGATCATGGCGAAAGTGGTCAGGAGTCTGCACCGGAAATTCGGGGTACGACGATCGAAAGATCAGCTCAGGAAGCGGTGGTCGGACCTGAAATTACGAGAACATGAGCAGTACAGAAAGATCCGGAGAGTGCTGCAAAAAAGTAAGTAGTTGTGCTGTGTTCCTATTCTTTTTGTGTTTATTACGTTCGTGCTGCTCCATGTGCTTTTAGGAACTGTTGTACATTTTAAAATGGCAACTTTCATGTTCATGGGCACATTATTCGTTCGGATCACACATTTTTCTTTCGGACTATAAAATACCATTGTTTAGCCCATATGCATTTGGCCACCATTTTGACGCCCTATACTTGTCTTCAAAGAATTGGGTTGTGTAGATGGCTTTGTTAATAGAATGAAATGCAAACTAGATTCTGTGTAAGGAGAGGACACTGAGCAGCTGTTTTCACATCTGGACACTGGAGCACTAGTGTGGGACCCCAGAACACCATTTTTATTAGGGGGGGGCACACAGGTGCTCCAGTGTATACTATAGGGGGGGCTACATCTGTGAAGCTTGTACTAAACAGGTAAAGTATTGCAGCTTGACAAAGGACACTAAAAAAGCTACATCTTGGAACTCGGCTAAAATAGATCATTGTACCCCACTTCCAAGCAATGTTTCATCTTTATAGTTCTGACATTAAATATCTGTGTGCTAATTATACCATTTTTGTTTTACATAGGGGAGAAAAGACTCGGAGGACACCCCTCATCTGAGGAGACCAGAGCCCCCCCCCCTCTGGAAGAAGGGGAAATCCCAACAACACAAGATGAGCAGGAGGAGGAAGATGTGGTGGAACTAGTCACCACAACAGGTGAGTGTCTGCGACCACAGGCTCACGTAGGAGATGGATGGCGGCATTTTTTTGAAACCTAATTTATTTTGGGTTTCCTCTCTTTTTAGGTGATCGTGAGGTTGTGGATGAAGATCCTTTCACATCCGAAAGTGCCCAGATCCTGATCGAGGAGATCATGGGGTGTAATTTACAATTGGAAAACATCAAGCAAAACATCAATGATGTTATTCCAAAATATAAAAACATCATTGATGTTTTGGGGCGAGTTTAAAGCCCCTCCAAATCACTTTCTTCTTTTGTGTGCTACAATGTGCGAAATGTTTTTGTGATTTTTCCCAAAGCCAAATTTGGAGGATGCACACAGTGTGTCAACATGTGCTATCTGCCATCACGGGAGATCAATGGATGCGTTTTGGGGGTGCAACCCCTTCCTCAATAATAAAGTAGCGGTGAGGAAGGGCTTTCTCCCCCAAAACACGTCCCTTGATCCCCCCTGATGGCAGCTAGCACATGTTGACATTGTGAAATTTGTGTGCATCTTCCAAATTTGGCTTTTCCAGGGGTGATTTCCCCCCATCTGAACGCAATATCAAACACAGTTCCTAAATACTCATGTCTGATATTGCCTTCAAGTTCTACCAAATGTGAACTTTGTAAGATCAAGATTTGTGTCTTTCTTGTGGGTTTTACACAGGCCTGTTTTCTATAAAATGGACATTTTGATTTTGGATAATGACATTACAAAAATTGTTATACAACAAACATGTCGGTTTGTCAGAAAAACCTTTGGTAAATGCACATGTGATTGTACTGGTATTAAAAAGATTGTTCATCAAGAATGTGTGGATTATTGTCTCAACGCTACAACATTTTTGGGGTGATGTAATTGTTGTTTTATGAGAAAATGGGGGTTATTTCCTAAGGGCAAATACTCTTTGCACTACAAGTGCAGTTTCAGTGCAGTTGCAAGTGCACTTGTAGTGAAAAGTGTCTTTGCATTTAGTAAATAACAGCCAACAGTGCTTTGTAAGGTTACACAATCACGCCATTTTCTGGACTCCACACATTTCTGTCAGGGTCAGCTCAAACAAACACAAGCAGTAAATGTCCACAAAGAAGAGCCTGGGGGGAGATGCCTGTTGAGAACTTCAAGTCCTGCAGGCTTCTCCCTGTGGCCAAATACCGCAGGGTAGCGACCAACCTCTGCTCCGGAGTGATGGCTTGCCTCATGCAGGTATCCTGCCTGCTGATATAGGGGGTCAGCGAAGCCAACAAACTGTGAAACACGGTGTCCGTCATCCGGAGAAAGTTCCTGAAATCATCAGGATTATTCTCACGGATCTCACGGAGCAAAGGCATATGACAGAACTGGTCACGCTGAAGCAACCAATTCTTGGTCCATGAACTCCTCCCCACCCTGTTCATGGACTGGACTTGTGTCAAGGTCAGGACCCCAACACCAAGCCCCCGCACAGCACGAACTGTACGAGGAGTACGCATACGAAACATGGCTAGAAAACGGTCGGCTGCTCAGAACGAAGTAACAGAACGCACTGAAGAACAGCAAGGCCTGTTAAGAGCGACCTGAAAACCAGTAACGAACGAACAAGAATACAATGACTAAAGTCACACGGAACTTGCTTGCACGCACTGAAGAGCAGATACAAACCCACAAGCACAAACTGAATGGCAGAAAACGATCTGAAAGCCACGAGTCTGAAAAAGCGCGAATCGTCTCTCACCAAACTTTTACTAACACGAGATTAGCAAAAGGAGCCCAAAGGGTGCCGCGCTTGGTTCTGAACTGGCCTTTTCTAGTCTCGTCGTACGTACTTGACGTCACCGCGTGGTTGTCGATCGGAAATTCCGACAACTTTGTGCGACCGTGTGTAGGCAAAACAAGTTTGAGCCAACATCCGTCGGAAAAAATCCTAGGATTTTGTTGTCGGAATGTCCGAACAAAGTCCGACCGTGTGTACGCCCTATAAGACTGGAATGCCATTAAAGTTTATGTGCATGTAAAGGCAGGTGTCCCAATACGTTTGGTAATATGATGTATGTCAAGGCTTCAAAAGCCTGTAAACTTGGAACACTTGATGTGATCTTTGCAAATAGGGATGTTTCTGGAACCATAGTTCCCACTGGAGTCCTCTTACATGCTTATACAGAATTTGTAGATTGCATTAGCCTGTATATAGATAACTTATTTTATGCAATCCTCTGTTACATTTGTCATTATAAATTTAATTAAACCTGAAATCCAGGAATGATCTTTATTGCATATTTACATTAATCCAGCTTGGACCAAATGTAAATATGCATATTTCATATCTCAGTGGTCACTGGGGAACCTGACAACCACTGTAATGCCCCGTACACACGGTTGGACTTTGTTCGGACATTCCGACAACAAAATCCTAGGATTTTTTCCGACGGATGTTGGCTCAAACTTGTTTTGCATACACACGGTCGCACAAAGTTGTCGGAATTTCCGATCGCCAAGAACGCGGTGACGTCAAGCACGTACGACGAGACTAGAAAAGGCCAGTTCAGAACCAAGCGCGGCACCCTTTGGGCTCCTTTTGCTAATCTTGTGTTAGTAAAAGTTTGGTGAGAGACGATTCGTGCTTTTTTAGACTCGTGGTTTTCAGATCGTTTTCTGCCGTTCAGTTTGTGCTTGTGGGTTTGTATCTGCTCTTCAGTGCGTGCAAGCAAGTTCCGCGTGACTTAGTCATTGTGTTCTTGTTCGTTCGTTACTGTTTCTCAGGTCGCTCTTCACAGGCCTTGCTGTTCTTCAGTGCATTCTGTTACTTCGTTCTGAGCAGCCGACCGTTTTCTAGCCATGTTGCGTATGCGTACTCCTCGTACAGTTCGTGCTGTGCGGGGGCTTGGTGTTGGGGTCCTGACCTTGACACAAGTCCAGTCCATGAACAGGGTGGGGAGGAGTTCATGGACCAAGAATTGGTTGCTTCAGCGTGACCAGTTCTACCACATGCCTTTGCTCCGTGAGATCCGTGAGAATAATCCTGATGATTTCAGGAACTTTCTCAGGATAACGGACCCCGTGTTTCACCGTTTGTTGGCTTTGCTGACCCCTTATATTAGCAGGCAGGATACCTGCATGAGGCAAGCCATCACTCCGGAGCAGAGGCTGGTCGCTACCCTGCGGTACTTGGCGACAGGGAGAAGTCTGCAGGACTTGAAGTTCTCGACAGGCATCTCCCCCCAGGCTCTGGGGATCATTATCCCAGAGACCTGTTCTGCCATCGTACAGGTCCTGCAGAAGGAGTATATGAAGGTAAGATTTTTATCCTTTAATCTCACATTTCATTGTATTTAAAGCGGGGGTCCACCCACACCGCCCAAAAAAAAAAAATTAAAAGCCAGCAGCTACAAATACTGCAGCTGCTGACTTTTAATACACGGTCACTTACCTGTCCCAGGGTCCAGCGATGTCGGCAGGGGACGCCGAGAACCCACTCGGTTCTCGGCAGCTGCCACCGCCATCCTAGGTGAGGGAATCAGGAAGTGAAGCGTTGCGGCTTCACTTCCCGGTTCCCTATTGCGCATGCGCGAGTCGCGCTGTGCATCCCAAGTGGTCCCCGCTCTCTCCTGGGAGCTGTGTGTTCCCAGCAGACAGCGCGGTGGGGACGGGAAGAGGCATAGACTCCAATGGGAGTCTATGCCGGAAGTGGGTGCAGATACCTGTCTTAGACAGGTATCTGCACCCCCCTCCCCCCTGAAAGGTGCCAAATGTGACACCGGAGGGGGGGAGGGTTCCGAAAAGCGGAAGTTCCATTTTTGTGTGGAACTCCGCTTTAATGTTTGCTAATATATTGTATTTCTTTCCTCATTCCCTAATTACCATGATTGTAATATGCTGTGAATGTCCCCTTTGTTCTCGTGCATGCTTGATTTTTATGTAATTCATTTTTTACGTCCTTCATACAGATTGTCCTTCACTAACCTCCCCAGCATGCTCTACGGGCCCTATATTCACCGCATGTAGTCACTTAAAACAATGTATTTTATCAGCTCCATAGTAGTGCTTTAGCCCAAACACCCCCTAAAATGTTTAGAAAAGTTATTTTAGCTTTAAATTCAGGCAGAGTGGCAGAGGCTTTTTTTTTGTGGTGTACCCAAATCGTTTTTAGTAACCCTCCCTCCCCCAACTGCTAAGTCAGCTGATCCCAATTCTCTATCTATCCTCAATCATCTATCTGCTGACTTTGTCAAACCCATACACACTATACCCATCTTTTTTGTGCTCTGATTTATGGATGAATTCCCTAAAGCATGTAGTGCAAGGGCCTGCCTGTATACTTTCAAATGGTACTGTTTGAATTTTTAAGATCCTATTATTATCTTGAGTCAAGTAATAGCAGAATGTTCAAATGTGCTCAAATGTGTACAGTGTGTATTTATATCTTTGTATTATGACACTTCTTACCCGTCCAGTGGGCTGCCAATAGTGTAACTATGGCGGGGCTGTTCCAAGTAATACCCTGTATTTAGGCATTCATCTCTCAATGAAGTGAAGAGGGTTGCCTGTCCAAGATTTCACCCCCCCCCCATAATGTTAGAAATGGCCCATGAGAGAGGGGGAATATGATAGGTGTACCTTATACTTTGGTGTTGTTAAATTCCCCTTAATAAATGCTATCTGGAGGTTGCACCAGAATGTTTGTGCCTAATCTGCTTGCCATGTTTCTGAGCAAAAATATTAATTGTTTTTTTTCCTCAACAGTTTCCTTCCACGCCACAGGAATGGCAGACTGTGGCCTCCCACTTTGCCGAGCAGTGGGACTTTCCTAACTGCGGAGGGGCAATTGATGGGAAACATGTCCACATCATCCCGCCACCCAACTCGGGGTTGTACTATTTCAACTATAAGGGGTGATGAAGCGTTTGCGCTGGGGGACCACCTTATGCGGCCATTCCCTATGAGGACCCTCACCCCGGAACAGAGGGTTTTTAATTACCGGCTGGCCAGAGCCCAAAGAGTGGTGGAGAACACATTTGGAATTCTGGCCAGCCAGTTCCGCCTATTTCTGACACCTATCCATATGGCGGAGTATAAACTTAATCATACAATCATGGCGTGCTGTATTCTCCATAACTTTTTACGGAAACATTCGGCCAACTATGCTGGCTCAGTTGGGCCTGAGGCCGGAGTGATACCTCAAACAACAATGACGGCGCTTGAAAGCGGCCGTCCTGGCTTGCCCTCCCTGAGTGCCCGTGATGTCCGATTACGATACCTGGAGTTCTTTGCGGGTAGGGGGGCCATCAATATGCCTTCAAATTTGTGAAGCCTTTTTCAAATAAAAAAGCAAAAAAAAAGAAATTCTTTGTGGACATTTACTGCTTGTGTTTGTTTTAGCTGACCCTGACAGAAATGTGTTGAGTCCAGAAAATGGCGTGATTGTGTAACCTTATACAAAGCACTGTTGGGTGTTATTTACTAAAGGCAAAGACACTTTTCACTACAAGTGCACTTGCAACTGCACTGAAACTGCACTTGAAGTGCAACGAGGATTTGCCCTTAGGAAATAACCCCCATTTTCATTTAAATCACCAATTACATCACCAACAAAGTGTTTTATTAGCGTTGACACAATAATCCACACATTCTTGATTAACAATCTCTTTAATACCTGCACAATCACATGTGCATTTCGAAAAGGTTTTTCTAACAAACCCACAGGTTTGTTGTTTATACATTTTTGGGATAGCATTATAAACCAGATAAAGCTCCATTTATTTAAAATAAAACAGGCATGTGTAAAACCAACAAGAAAGACACAAATCTTAAACTTACAAAGTTCACATTTGGTAGAACTTGAAGGCAATATCAGACATGAGTATTTAAGAACTGTGTTTGATATTGCGTTCAGATGGGGTGAAGTCACCCCAGGCAAAGGCAAATTTGGAAGATGCACACAAATTTACCAATGTCAACATGTGCTACCTGCCATCACGGGGGATCAAGGGACATGTTTTGGGGGAGAAACCCCTTCCTCTCAGCTACTTTATTATAGAGGAAGGGGTTGCAACCCCAAAACGCGTCCATTGATCTCCCGTGATGGCAGATAGCACATGTTGGCACACTGTGTGCATCCTACAAATTTTAGGCTTTTCTACAAATCTTGCAAACATTTTGAAAATTGGATCACACCAAAAAAACAAGGGATTGGGAGGGGTTTTAAACTCGCCCCAAAACATCAATGATGTTCTTATTTTTTTGGATAACATCATTGAAGGTTTTCTTTAGGTTTTCCAATTGTAAATTACACCCCATGATCTCCCCGATCAGGATCTGGGCACTTTCTGATGTGAAAGGATCTGGATCCCCAACATCACGATCACCTAAAAAGAGATAAACCAAACAAAAACAGGTATAAAAAATATGCCGGCATCCATCTCTTACCTGACCCTGTGGTTGCAGACACTCACCTGTTGTGGTGACTAGTTCCACCACGTCTTCTTCATCCTCCTGCACTTTTTGGTTTGGGGGAATTTCCCCTTCTTCCAGAGGTGGGGGGTCTCTGGTCTCCTCGGATGAGGGGTGTCCTCCGAGTCTTTTTTCCCCTATGTAAAACACAAATGCTATACTTAGCACACAGTGATTTGATGGCAGAACTATAAATAGGAAACATTGCTTGGAAGTGGGGTACAAGTGTCTATTTTTGCCTAGTGAAAAAATGTAGCGTTTTCAGTGTCCTTTGTCAAGCTGCAATACTTTACCTGTTTTGTACAAGCTTCACAGATGGAGACACCCCTATAGTATACACTGGAGCACCTGTGTGGCCCCATAATAAAAATGGTGTTCTTGTGTCCCACACTAGTGCCCCAGTGTCCAGATGTGAATGCAGCTGCTGAGTGTCCTCTCCTTACACAGAATCTAGTTTGCATTTCATTCTAGTAACAAAGCCATCTACACAACCAAATTAGTTTATGACAAGTAGGGCGTAAAAAATGTGTCCAAATGCATATGGCCTAAACAATGGTGTTTTAAAGGCCGAAAGAAAAATGTTTGATACGAACGAATAATGGGCCCATGAACATGAAAGTTGCCATTTAATAATGTACACTTATAAGAAAAGCACATGGAGCAGCACGAACGTAAGAAACCTAAAGAATAGGAACACAGCACAACTACTTACTTTTTTGCAGCACTCTCCGGATCTTTCTGTACTGCTCATGTTCTCGTAATTTGAGGTCCGACCACCGCTTCCTGAGCTGATCTTTCGATCGTCGTACCCCGAATTTCCGGTGCAGACTTTTCACCACTTTCGCAATTATCTTGGCCTTTCTGACATTGGGGTTGGGGTAAGGTCCATACTTCCCGTCATAGTCGGCCTTCTTCAGGGTGTCCACCATCTCCAACATCTCCCCAAAGGACATATTTGAGGCCTTAAATCTCCTTCTGGATCGGGACATTTCCGGCTCCGGGCTTTCCTCCTCCTCCTCCTCGTTGCTATAATTAGCACGATCCTGCTGTGTATCCGCCATGTGCTCTTGCCCCACTGTGCAGAACGAAAAGGGGCGGGGAACAGACTCGAAAGAATGTCAGGGGCGGGCGGAGTTACACGCATGCGCAGTGTGTATAAATCATAACATGCGTGCAAATTACGTACGATCTGTGAGCGGAGAAAGGAGCATCGAAAGTGCCGATCGTGATAACGAAGGTAAGATCTAAACTTGGGCCTATGCTGCTTCGAAATGGAAACATAAATTTTAACAAGATTAGGAGAGTTTGGCCTGACATTAGGGTTTGTCTTGTGTTGTGTCTTGCAGAGAAAATGGATGGCTTCAATGACCACAACTTCCTCCCCCTGTTCATAGACAAATACAGGGAGCTGCCCTGTCTGTGGCAGGTGAGACACCCCCATTACAATAATAAACAAAAGAGGCAGGCAGTGCTGGAGAAACTGCTGGAGTTGGTGAAGCCGGTGGTCCCCACAGCAACCATCCCATATTTAAAAACCAAAATTGGTGGCCTGAGGAGCACTTATCTTAGGGAGCGCAAGAAGGTCACAGATTCCCAGAGGTCCGGAGCTGCAGCAGATGACGTTTATGTCCCCAGGCTGTGGTACTATGAGAGACTGCGATTTTTGTCAGACCACACTGAAGTCAGGGAATCCCTCTCAACCCTTCCTTCCACTCTTCCTTCCACCCCAGCTGAGGCTTCCGATGTCCAACCTGGGCCTTCCAGCCAGGAAGAAGTGGAGGAGCCCAGCTGGAGTCAGGTATAGCATTCCTCTACAGATTTCAGGACAATAAAGAAATGGTGTTTACTAGAAGTTATTATTGATCACTAATTGCTGATTGAAAAAAGTGTTTTACAGATCAATAGACAGTAGTGGGCAAAAATAATTGGGACAAGAATGAAAAATGCTGGGCTCAGAATGCTAGTCTGTTATATTTGTGAACATTCAATTTGCAACAGTCAGAAGGTGAAAATTGTGTGTGATTGATGAATAAAATACTAAAACTATGTCCCTTTTTCATACACAGGAAGACCTCAGCCAGGAGGAGGTTGTGGAATGTGGCAGTCAGGAGGAGGCGGGGGTTAGTGGCAGCCAGGACTAGGCGGGGCTAAGTGTCAGCCAAGAGAAGCCTGGGACCAGTCGCAGCCTGACTGAATCGCAGGTTCCTCCCCTCCGCCTTCCATACAAAAGAGGGAGGAAGACGACTCCCATGCAGGATTCAGCGCTCAGGCTCATTCAGGAGGCTTCTGCGTCCCTCCGAGCCTTACCCACTCCTGAAGAGGCCTTTGCCTGCATGGCTGCCAAAAAAATTCAGGGCATGCAGGAGGGTCAACGCAAACTATGTGAGGACCTTCTTTATAAAGTCCTAAGTAAAGGGGTGAGTGGGGAACTAACACCCAAGACCGACGTGATTGAGTTGGACCATCCTCCTCCTCCTCCTCCTGCTGCCACAACTCCACCACCACAGCCACAGCGTGGAAGGAAGCGTGGAAAGAAGGCCAGAGAGTGATTGCCCTGGGTTCAGTCTGGTCTGACAAAAGCTGCAGTCTCTCGTATGACCACAGCCTGGGGACACAGATGTCATCTGCTGCTTTCCGGATATCTGGGAATTCTGGACCAGACTGCACTTCCTTAGATATGGACTCCTCAGGCCACCAATTTTGCATGAAAATTATTGATGTCTGCCCTGGGGGTCCCAGGCTTCGCCAATTTCTGCAGTTTCTCCAGCGTTGCCTCCCTCTTTGTTTAGTTGTGAGCCCTTAATAAAAGTTTTTTATTTGTGAAATTCTACTCTCCTGTGTGTGTTTTCATCCAAAAAGGACAGTTTGTTGGTGACGATTCAGGTACATTTCTAACATAAAATGTGAAATTAACAAGGGACAACAACACCAAACAATCTCCTACAGATTAAATAGAACAACATATCAGTGGTGTTGTGGTAACTTGACACAAAAAACACACACTAAAATTTTCACGAGTACAAATAAAAATCCCAAAAACCAAAAATACGCCTTGAAAAAATACAAACCCTAAAAAAATTAATCGGCCTTAAAAACCAAAAAAAAAAAAAAATTATGTCAGATGTGACAAATCAAAATATATCAAAATATATTGAGGGAATCCCAAAAAATAGTAAAGAAATTAGTTTGTGAGAAGTGTGTGTGAATATGAGCAGCAAAACTACTTAATTCTTGTCCCATTATAAAGAAGAAGAAGAGAGTGCGCTGTATTAAACCATTTTTAACATTGCAGCGTGACGAAAGTGCTGTATCCATTGCGAACGCTCATTTTACCAGACCAAGCTGTTCCGTGTCGGAAAATCCGATGGAAAATGTCCGATGGAGCCCACACACGGTCGGAATTTCCGACAACACGCTCCGATCGGACATTTTCCATCGGAAAATCCGACCGTGTGTACGGGGCATTAGAGTTGTTGCTACTACAGTGATAGCCTTATGCCATGTACACACAATAGGATTTTCCGACAACAAAACCGAGGATTTTTTTCCAAAGGATGTTGGCTCAAACTTGTCTTGCATACACACGGTCACACAAATGTCGGAAATTCCGAACGTCAAGAACACGGTGATGTATACAACACGTACGACGAGCCGAGAAAAATGAAGTTCAATAGCCAGTGTGGCTCTTCTGCTTGATTCCGAGTATGGGTGAACTTTTGTGCGTCGGAATTGTGTACACATGCTCGGACTTGTTGTCGGAAAATTTGAGAACCTGCTCTCAAACATTTGTTGGCGGAAATTCCGACTTGGAATATACATGAAGTATACACACGGTCGGACTTTCCGACAACAAGCTCACATCCAACATTTGTTGTCGGAACATCCTATCGTGTGTACGGCCCATATATCTTGCAGTGCTGAGTGAGCAACCCTCTGTGGTCATTATGCAGAAGATTGCGATTATCACTGTCAATCAGGTATGAAATATGCATACTTACATTGGTCCAATGTAAGTATGCAATAAAGAACATACCTGGAGTTCAGCTTAAGAACAGTGAAAGGCATGATCTCTTCATAAATTCTGGATTCATATAATTTTTTTTTTCTAAGAATAATTATAAATATTTTCTCTCATATTGGACATTTTTATTTTATGTGTATCCTTTTGTTGTTAGACCCGATTGTATGTATTACGATAATAAATACCTATTTTTGTTTAGTACAGGTACAGTGTATTTAAAAGATGTTACAACAGTCTTTAATTATTATAGTAAGTTAAAATAGAAGTTAGGACATCTGTTTACTATGTTGAGCCCTTTTTTGGATAAATAAAGCACAGAACAGAGTCGGATGGAGACAAAGAGGTGCAGGCACTAGGAAAGCATAGATGAATGACAGTCAGGGAGGGTAGAGGGGGAAGTGCAAGGGAGGCCGATCCAGGGCTGGAACATCCCAATAAGTACGCTCCATTGAGTGGCATTGGTGAAACCAGTCAGGGACCAGCACTGCTGGAGCTGAGGGACTCTCCTAGCTGCCAGGGGAAGAACTCCAGTGAGAGTTGGGGGGAAGCAAAGAGAAAGGAAAGACAGATTCTGGTGGTAGGGGACTCAATTCTTAGAAGGATAGAGACCTGAAGCGCCGAACTGTATGTTGCCTACCGGGCACTCGGGTTAGGCACATCACAGATCTTGTGGACAGATTACTGGGAGGGGCTAGGGAGGACCCGGCTGTCATGGTGCATGTTGGCACCAATGACAAAGTCAGAGGCAGATGGAGTGTCCTAAAGAACTATTTTAGGGACTTGGGAGCTAAATTGAGGAAAAGGACCTCCAAGGTAGTATTCTCAAGAAAGGCAGAGGGAGATTAGGGAAGCAAACAAGTGGCTGAAGCGCTTGTGTAGTAAGGAGGGGTTTGGGTTCCTGGAGGACTGGGCCGACTTCTCTGTCGATAATCAGTACTATAGAAGGGATGGACTGCACCTAAATGAGGAGGGTGCAGATCAGCTGGGAATGAAGATGGCCAAAAAGTTAGAGGGGTTTTTAAACTGGGTGACGGGGGGAGGGTCCAGAGGTAGGGATAGTCAGCACAGAACATATTCCAGAGGGTAGTATTGGGGGCATTAGTGATAGGTTGACCAAATCACATAAACCCAATGTAAGTATAGTAGCAAGTCCTAGTTGCAATCTTGGAACACCCAATAAGAGGATGACATGCAACCGGTCTAAACTACGTGGCATGTTCACCAATGCCAGGAGCCTGGCGGACAAGATGGGTGAACTAGAGATACTGTTGTACGAGGAGGATTTGGATTTTGTGGGAATTTCAGAGACCTAGCTCAACAGCTCTCATGATTGGCTGGCAACCATTCAAGGGTATACCCTTTATCGTAAGGATAGAGGGGGTAAAAAAGGGGGAGGGGTATGCCTATATATGAAGAATAATGTATAAGTGAATGTGAGAGATGACATCACTAAGGAAGCTAGGGAGGAGGTGGAATTCTTATGGGTGGATCTCCAAAGGGATGAAACTAAGGGGAAAATAATACTGGGAGTATGCTATAGGCCCCCTAACCTGAGGGAGGAAGGGGAGACAGATCTCATATCTCAAATTGGATTAGCATCAAGGATGGGAAGTGTTATCATAACGGGGGATTTTAATTATTCAGACATAGACTGGGCGGAGGGAACCACGCATTCATCTAAGGCTCCCCAGTTCCTAAATGTCTTCCAGGACAATTTTATGGGTCAGATGGTAGACGCATCAACCAGAAATAAAGTGTTACTGGATCTACTGATTACCAACAATACAGACCTGCTCACAGGTCATTTGGTTTCAGTATAAATTACACAAATAGAAAACATAAGGGGAATACAAAGACACTGAATTTCAAAAGAGCCAACTTCCCTAAAATACGAATCTTGCTAGAAGGCATAAATTGGGATAAAATCTTAAGAACAAAGAACACGGAGATGAGGTGGGTTTGCTTTAGGAGCATATTAAATAAGGGCATTAGCCAATGCATACTATTGGGTAATAAATTTAAAAGAGCGAACAAAAGTCCTGGATGGCTTAACTCCAATGTAAAAATGCATATAAAAGCAAAGGAGAAGGCCTTCAAAAAATACAAGGTTGAGGGATCATCATCAGCATTCAGACTTTATAAAGAATGCAACAAGAAATGTAAGGGTGCAATAAGAACAGCTAAGATAGAACATGAAAGACACATAGCAGAGGAGAGCAAAAAAAATCCCCAAAAAATCTTTAAGTATGTAAACAGTAAAAAAGGGAGGACAGACCATATTGGCCCCATAAAGAATGAGGAAGGACAGCTGGTTACAAAGGATGGGGAGAAGGTATTGAATTTCTTCTTCTCCTCAGTCTTCACAAGGGAATCGGGGGCTTCAGTAACCAAAACTGCAGTGTTTATCCTCATGACACATCACAGGAAGCACCTCCATGGTTAACAGAGGACAGAATTAAAATTAGACTTGGGAAACTTAACATTAATAAATCACTGGGACCAAATGGCTTGCACCCGAGAGTACTTAGGGAACTCAGTCAAGTAATTGCCAGACCATTGTTCCTAATTTTTACTGACAGTCTACTGACTGGAATGGTACCAGCTAATTGGAGAAAAGACAACGTAGCACCAATATTTAAAAAGGGCCCAAAATACATCCCTGGGAATTACAGACCAGTTAGCCTAACATCAATAGTATGTAAACTCTTGGAGGGGATGATAAGGGACTATATACAAGATTTTAGTAATGAGAACGGTATCATTAGCAGTAATCAGCATGGATTCATGAAGAATCGTTCTTGCCAAACCAATCTATTAACCTGCTATGAGGAGGTGAGTTGCCATCTAGATAAAGGAAGGCCCGTAGATGTGGTGTATCTGGATTTTGCAAAAGCATTTGACACAGTCCCCCATAAACGTTTACTGTACAAAATAAGGTGCGTTGGCATGGACCATAGGGTGAGTACCTGGATGGAAAACTGGTTACAAGGGTGAGTTCAGAGGGTGGTGATAAATGGGGAGTACTCTGGTCAGGGGTGGGTAGTGGGGTCCCTCAGGGTTCTGTGCTGGGACCAATCCTGTTTAATTTGTTCATAAACAACCTGGAGGATGGGGTAAACAGTTCATTCTCTGTATTTGCAGACGATACTAAGCTAAGCACGGCAATAACTTCTCCGCAGGATGTGGAAACCTTGCAAAAAGATCTGAACAAATTAATGGGGTGTGCAACTACATGGCAAATCAGGTTCAATGTAGAAAAATGTAAAATAATGCATTTGGGTGGCAAAAATATGAATGCAATCTATACACTGGGGGGAGAACCTCTGGGGGAATCTGTTTAAAACAGTTTTTTTTGCTAGAAAATTACTTAGAACCCCCAAACATTATATATTGTTTTTTTTCTAACACCCTAGAGAATAAAATGGCAGTCATTGCAATACTTTTTTTCAGACCGTATTTGCGCAGCGGTCTTACAAGCGCGCTTTTTTTGGAAAAAAAATCACTTTTTTGATAAAAAAAATAAGACAACAGTAAAGTTAGCCCAATTTTTTTGTATATTGTGAAATATACTGTTACGCCGAGTAAATTGATACCCAACATGTCACGCTTCAAAATTGCGCCCGCTCGTGGAATGGTGTCAAACTTTTACCCTCAAAAATCTCCATAGGCGACGTTTAAAAAATTCTACAGGTTGCATGTTTTGCATTACAGAGGAGGACTAGGGCTAGAATTATTACTCTCGCTATAACGATTGCGGCGATACCTCACATGTGTGGTTTGACCACCGTTTTCATACTCACATATGCTTTTGCTTCTGCGCATGAGCTTGTCCGGACGCAGAAGCATTTTACATGATTTTATTTATTTTTACACTGTTTAAAAAAAAAAAAAAAATTGTGTCACTTTTATTCCTATTACAAGGAATGTAAACATCCCTTGTAATAGAAAAAAGCATGACAGGACCTCTTAAATATGAGATCTGGGGTCAAAAAGACCTCAGATCTCATATTTACACCAAAATGCAATAAAAAAAAAGAAAAAAAAAGTCATTAAAAAAATGACATTGAAAAAAATGTGCCTTTAAGACGTATGGGCGGAAGTAACATTTTGATGTCGTTTCCGCCCAGCAGTGTCATGGAGACGAGTGGGCACCATCTTAGCCTCACTCGTCTCCAGGCACAGTAGGGAGACAGACGCGATCGCCTCCGCCGCTACCGACGGCTCCGGTAAGCGGCGGAAGGCACCGGATCGCGTCGGTGCAGGGGGGGTGGCCCCTTTCCCGCCACTGATAAAAGTGATCTTCGGCTAATCCGCCGCAGAGACCACTTTTATCTGAAAGCCGACCGCCGCACGAAAACGGGGATACCGGGGTTATGGCAGCTAGCTGCTGCCATAACAACAATATCTGCCGCCAAACTTTGGACGTACATCGGCGTGCGCCGGTCGGCAAGTGGTTAATGTATCTAATTAGAACTGATCTGTGGGTTTCATAGCAATAGATCTAATATTGTATACTGTATTTGTAGTCAGAGTCTTCGAGTGAGAAAGTGATACTCCTAAGCACCAAGGCCTGAGGTGTGCCTTGGCCTAGCTGGTCAGTATGCCTGAAAGAGGGCATACCCTGAATGTAAGAATAAGAAAAAGTACTATGAGTATGTATGAAGGCTGGGGAAAACGGGTGGGTGGGAACCCAGAGGCACCCACGACTAATGGCCTTGAAAAAAGGAGGAGGCTTAAATAGCCCTCTCGGACTCCACCCACAAATACAGGCTAGCCTCCAGCCAGCCTTACACTTATGCTATACTACACTATACTGTATTTGAAGTCAGAGTCTTCAAGTGAGAAAGTGATACTCCTAAGCACAAAGGCCTGAGGTGTGCCTTGGCCTGGCTGGTCAGTATGCCTGAAAGAGGGCAAAAAGACACAAATTTAGTTGAAGAAGGAAAGGTAACAATCCATCAAGTGGAGTAGTGCGCGCCCGCATGGCAACAGTATGTATCCGGTAAGTATCCGCTATGATAGGAGAAACACCCCCCCACAACTCCTGACTTGGTGATGAGACGGAACCCCCTATAGAACCTGCAAAGCTACCCAGAACCCAACTAAACGTCCCGTGAAAGATTGGATTGAGCCTGAGACCCGAGACAACCCAGACATGAGAATGAAGTGCTTGTGAATGAGAGGATACGTGGGGGAAGGGGAGCAATGGCTGGCCCGAGGAGCCCCTGCAAAATGATGGCCGAGAAGATCGAAACTTCAAACGGACATCAGTGAAGTGCTCAGTGAAAAGCCCCCAACCCCTGGCCTACCCATACTTGGTATGGGGAAGTGTGAGGGTGACTGCAAAAGGACAACTGGCAGGAGTTCAAAATGCTGAATACCTGAAGAATGTGATGGAGTAGGCGGATGAGGCCCATGCACTATGGCAATAAACATTGTCAACATGGAGAAACCATGCCAGACACAGAACACTGGTCCCACCTGATTAGATCGGGTCGTGCTTCAGCCTGTGACCTGACAACCGAGTCTGAATCCTCAACCGAGGAAGGAGGGCCAGACTCCACCCCGGGGAATTAAGTCCCATGCCATGATACAGTCGTACCCAAAGTGGCTGAAGCCCCTCTACCTGGAACAGGCTGGGGATTGGAAAAGATGACTGGACTGACGTCCCTGAGCAGTTCTCCAGGCAACATCCTAGACAAGAGATCAGAGCCGAGAGTGGAATCCAGAATAATGATGACGTTTGCCCAACCTACCACTTAAGGTCCGTCAATGGGACATGGCTCAGCACACACCCTGAGAGAGACTATGAATCCCTGGCGGTAACCAGGGCCTCTAAGCAACAGGACGTCAACTGAAAGAAGATTGACGACTGCTTCCGACCCAAGGGTGAGCCCAGTGGCGAAACGACATCGGCACCAATAAATTAGCCCTAACAACGGGCAGGGCTGATGAACGTGAGTGCAAGCATGGTTGATAACGGTATGGATGCCAATGCAGCCCAACCTGAGAACACAAACTAGAGAAATGACAGACAACCAGACATGAGAACAATGCCCCTCTGTGCCTACCTAAGTATGGGAACATGAACAGAATTATCAAGACCACTGCGCGTAAGTAGTGAGTGAGCCTGAGTAACCTGCAGCGCCGAGACAGGTAATTAACTGAAAACTCAGCGCTGGTGTACCCACAGACCGTGGTGGGTAGTCATACAGGTGTGGTGAGTGAACGTGCATCGTATGACGCATGGTATACGGGCGAGAAGATTGTGGCCAACAATCATTAAAAAACGAAACCTCTGCCCATATGGATCTGTAGACATGACAGATCCTGACATGTGAGCCCTAGCTAACTGACCCAGGTACAAACATGAACAAAGAAACGATAAGACATGACAACCAACGAAGTTGAAAACAGCCACCGTAGTATATGCCGTGACTGAACAACAATGCCCCTCTTAGAAACGCTGAGGCTGAAACGCTATGACAGAAATGCTGAGACTGAATGCTGAGGCAGAAACGCTATGACAGAAATCTTGGGGCAGAAACGCAAGGACAGCAACGCTATGACAGAAAACGCTATGACAGAAATGCTGAAACTGAATGCTGAGGCAGAAACGTAATGACAGAAAACCTGGGGCAGAAACGCAATGACAGAAACGCTGAGACTGAAATGCTGAAGCAGAAATGCAATGACAGAATTCCTGGGGCAGAAATGCTGAGGCAGAAATGCCATGACAGAATTCCTGGGGCAGAAATGCTGAGGCAGAAATGCCATGACAGAAATCCTGGGGCAGAAACGCTATGACAGAACGCTGAGGCAGAAATGTGATGACAGAAATCCTGGGGCAGAAACGCTGAGGCAGAAATGCCATGACAGAAATCCTGGGGAGAAACACAATGACAGAAACGCTGAGACTGAAATGCTGAGGCAGAAATGCAATGACAGAAATCCTGGGGCAGAAACGCTGAGGCAGAAATGCCATGAGAGAAATCCTGGGGCAGAAACGCTATGACAGAACGCTGAGGCAGAAATGCAATGACAGAAATCCTGGGGCAGAAACACTAAGGCAGAAATGCCATGACAGAAATCCTGGGCAGAAACGCTATGACAGAACGCTGAGACTGAAACGCTGAGGCAGAAATGCAAAGACAGAATCCTGGGACAGAAACGCTATGACAGAAATGCTGAGACTGAATGCCGAGACAGAAAAGTTGAGACTGAACGCCGAGCCAGAAATGCTGGGGCAGAACACTATGACAGAAATGCTATGACAGAAAACGCCATGACAGAAAACGCCATGACAGAAAAACACCATGACAGAAAAACGCCATGACAGAAATCCTGGGGCAGAGACGCTATGACAGAAACCCTGGGGCAGAACGCTATGACAGAAATGCCGGGGCAGAACGCTATGACAAAAATGCCTGGGCAGAACGCTATGACAGAAATGCTGGGGCAGAACGCTATGACAGAAATGCTGGGGCAGAACGCTATGACAGAAATGCTGGGGCAGAACGCTATGACAGAAATGCTGAGGCAGAACGCTATGACATAAATGCTGGGGCAGAACGCTATGACAAAAATCCTGGGGCAGAAACGCTATGACAGAAATGCAGAGACTGAACGCCGAGACAGGAATGCCGGGGCAGAACGCTTATGACGGAAATGCTGGGGCAGAATGCTGTAACAGAAATGCTAGGGCAGAACGCTAAGACAGAAATGCTGAATGCTATGACAGAAATGCTAGGGCAGAACGCTAAGACAGAAATGCTGAACGCTATGACAGAAATGCTGGGCAGAAAGATACGACAGAAATGCTGGGGCCGAACGCTACGACAGAAAAGCTGGGGCAGAAACACCATGACAGAAACACTAGGGCCGAACGCCATGACAGAAATGAAGAATATAATATAAGTCCGCGTAGTGGATATGGGTACAGATGGAATATAAAACTGCTGCCTCTACAGGTACAATTCCACCTGGGTGGAGTGTACTAGAATATATATAGAGAACAAATGTAGATGTGGCGCTGTTCTAGTGGAGTAAATATTTGATGGTAAAACCACTGTTTTATACCTTGTGTAGTCTCCTAGACTAGGTATGAAAGCTGGATGGTTTAAATTGTATATACTATAAATTAGTGGCAAGTGCCTCAAACCTTGTATGTGTGCACATAAATCACAGTGTGGTGCTACAAACTTATGGTGTCCATTAGCAATTGGACTAATTCAAACAAAAATAGGTGAATGAATAAAACATAAAAGAAACAACATGTGTTACAGCCTCTGTCGCCTAGTTTGCAATGGATTTTGGATTGTGTTACAACCTCTGGCGGCTGCTTGGCAGTGTAGTTTCAGTGGCCATAGAATGTGCTTCAGTGTGTATTGTTTACCAAAGGTGGTGTGGGTTACACTCCTTGAATGTTAGTCACAAATAATATACGCTATTTTACAAATATAAAAATGGAATTACATTAAATATGTGCCCAATGTTATATCACGTACAATTGCATTAATGAATTTTTTAGTAAAAGTGCAAAAAGTGCTTCGTGATCAAAAATGTGTGCTAGTTTAGCAGCTATTAATTAGCAAAGTGACTAGTGCTCAAAAGGTTAATTAACAAAGTGACTTGTGCTCCAAAGGAAAACCAGTACTTTCTGGAAAAACAATTTTGTTTTAAAAGGTCTTCTTATATGGCAAAGTGACTTGTGCTCAGAAAAAGTGAGTCCTTATTGAGAGACAATATTATTTAAAGATCTTCTTATCCAGGTGCTGGCTTGGTGATAGCGCTTCTTATTCGTGCTCCTAATGTGCATACACTCACCAAATAGCCTCACCCCTGCAGGGGTATTACGCGGTCACAGTATCTGCCACTGTGTAGCAACCCTGGATAGCTCTGGTCCGTGCTTTAAATGTTGTCTAGCGACTTTTAATGTGTTCACCATATGAAAAAGAAGGGATGCCCATAGCGTAAAACCATTTAAAAAGCTTTATTTTAACATAAGCAAAGATCGTACTCACATTTTAAAAGGTTAGTATAAGCATGGAAGGATAAGAACCGTCAAAAATGGCCTGTGTTCGTCTGACTGGAGGTGACGCAAGACGTTCGTAAACCCATTTCGTCATTGGACGTCTACAGGAGCGATGACAGAAATGCTGGGGCAGAACGCTACAACAGAAATGCTAAGCCAGAAACGCTATGACAGGAACGCTATGACAGAAAAAAAACGCTGAGACTAAATGCCTGGACAGAAACGCTATGACAGAAAACCTGGGCCGAAACGCCACAATATAAACACTTGGATGCCCAGGAGGCGTGCGGGATCCCCCCATGATGCCCCACGTGAATACCGGGAGGTGAGCAGGTGGGTGAGCAACCCCCATGAGAACTGGGAGGCGTGCAGGCGTCCCTTCATGATGCACAGCGTGGTTCCAGGGAGGTGAACTGGCGGGTGAGTGGCACGTGGTTGGAGGATGGATGGATGGACAGACGCCCCCCGTTCCCTCCCCCCCAGCATGAGTGCCGGGAGAAGCGGGCGGGCGGCACTCTGGCCAGATGGAGCCGTGGGGAAAGTGGGCGGTTGGAGGATGGATGGACGGAAAGACTGCCCCCCACTCCCCCCCGGCATGAGCGCCAGGAGAAGCGGGTGGCCCCCACGGCGCTGGCAGGAACACAGGGATGAAAGGGAGAAGCAGGCGGGCCCACCCTGACCATGCGGGATTGAGCCCAGCTAAGGTGATGGATGGACGGACGGCCCCCCCGCTCCCCCTGGCATGAGCGCCAGGAGAAGCGGGTGGGCAGTACCCTGACCAGATGGAGCCATGGGAAAGAGGGTGGGTGGAGGATGGAAAGACCCCCTGCATGAGCGCCGGGAGAAGCGGGCGGGTGGCCCCCCCACGATGCTGGATGGAACATGGGGCTGAAAGGGAGGACGGGCGGGGCGGCCCCCACGGATGACAGGGGGGACGGGTGGACGGTGGTGCCCCGGAGAGGAACCGACACCATAGCTGCGGCTGACCGCTGCTCTGTAAGGAGGCCGGAAATGACGTGCGTCCACCCAGAAACGCCAACAACACTTAGCCTTGACAGAGGAGGAGGCTTAAATAGCGCTCTCGGATTCCTCCCACAAATACAGGCTAGCCTCCGGCCAGCCTTACACGTTTTTTGGTTCATTCCCATATACTGATGGCTGGGAACTAAATTGCAGGAGCTGCCTGCTTCTAGCGGATTGTGATCTTCTCTGATTATATGAGTGCAGCACAGCATAGAAATCATTCTTTATGGTTCCTAGCAGCGACCAAATCGAATCAAACAGGTATATAGATGCCTTGTTATAAATCCTTGTATGCAGATACAGTCAGTGCTGTATTTTGGCCTAGGCCAACAAGGCCCAGGCCGGCACTTTGTGGGGGGGCAGCGGTCGGCGCCGCCCCCCCCCCAACGAAAAAAAAACCCCCTCTGCCACCCGAGCAACCTCCCATTCAGTGCAGGAGGTTGCTGGCTGCAGCGTCTCTTACATGGAGCACACACAGCGTGTGCTCACAGTTCCCCCCTCCCCTTCCCTCTGCACAGACAGGAGGGAGAGAGAACTTGTCAGCGTCTTCTCAGTCTTCTCCGGTGTTGTGATTCCAGGGTTGCTCGGATTGTGGCTTCAGTGGACAGACCCAGCTACAGTCTGCTAATCCTGGAGGGTGAGAGTAAAATCCCGTTCCTCTTCACTGTCTCTCCTTGAAAACCTCACACAAGCCTTATATGTGCTCTGACTTTGTTTCTCCTATCTCCCTGTTATCTGAAATAGGACTCTCTGATAATTAACCCTCTGTGTTCTTGCTATGCTTTACTACTCTGTTTCAATGGACACATGTACACTGATTCTTACATATATGGTTAACTCTTTACAGCTCAATATCTGCAGTCTGGTGCTTCTGGAATCAATGGCATTTAACACCTTAGTGTCTGCTTGTATATGTGGTTAACCTTTCATAGCTACTTGTATCTCTAAGCCCTGATTCACATTGATGCTACTTTGAAATCACGCTATTTCACTTGAAGTAGCGTGATTTCAAAGTAGCAAGGTCAGCGCGATATTAGGTGCTACTTGATAGACATTTGTGTGGCTTCATTCACAGATGTCTATTGAAGTCGCACCTGAAATCGGCAAAAGTAGTACAGAAACTAATTTTGCAAATCGGTGCGACGCTGCAAAATCAGTGTCGCACCGATTGAAACAGTGTCATTGCCTCCAATAGCATGCGACTTGTCATGCGATTTGATCTCTCAAATCGCATGACAATTTGCTCCAATGTGAACCTAGGCTTAGGCTCAGTTCACACTGGAACCGGCCTCGGATCACACAGGAACGATGTGCATCCCTGTTCTCCATGCACTGATGAGGCTACATTGATGGGCACTGATGAGGCTACATTGATGGGCACTGATGAGGCTGCATTAATGGGCACTAATGAGGCTGCATTGATGGGCACTAATGAGGCTGCACTGATGGGCACTAATGAGGCTGCACTGATGGGCACTAATGAGGCTGCACTGATGGGCACTAACGAGGCTGCGCTGATGGGCTCTGATGAGGCAGCTTTGATAGGCACTGACGAGGCTGCATTGATGGGCACTGACGAGGCTGCACTGATGAGCACTAATGAGGCTGCTTTGATGGGCACTGATGAGGCTGCATTGATGGGCACTGATGAGGCTGCATTGATGGGCACTGACGAGGCTGCATTGATGGGCACTGACGAGGCTGCATTGATGGGCACTGACGAGGCTGCTTTGATGGGCACTGATGAGACTGCTTTGATGGGCACTGATGAGGCTACTTTGATGGGCACTGATGAAGCAGCTTTGATGAGCACTGATGAGGCTGCTTTGATGGGCACTGATGAGACTGCTTTGATGGGCACTGATGAGGCTACTTTGATGGGCACTGATGAAGCAGCTTTGATGAGCACTGATGAGGCTGCTTTGATGGGCACTGATGAAGCAGCTTTGATGGGCACTGATGAGGCTGCTTTGATGGGCACTAATGAAGCAGCTTTCATGGGCACTGATGAGGCTGCTTTGATGGGCACTAATGAAGCAGCTTTGATGGGCACTAATGAGGCTGCTTTGATGGGCAACGATGAGGCTGCACTTGGTACCCACTTTTAACCACTTCAATACTGGGCACTTTCAACCCTCTCCTTCCCAGACCAATTTTTAGCTTTCAGCACTGTCACACTTTGAATGACAATTGCACGGTCATGCTACATTGTACTCAAATTACATTTTTACCATTCTTTTCACATAAATAGAGCTTTTCTTTGGTGGTATTTAATCACCGCTGGGATTTTTATTTTTTACGCTACAAATAAAAAAGGACTGACAATTTAAAAAAAAAAAAAGCATGTTTCTTAGTTTCTGTTATAAAATTTTGCAAATAAGTATTTTCTTTTGATAAATTTTTACCAAAAATGATGCTGGTACATTTCTTTGGTAAAAATAACCCAAATCAGTGTTTATTTAGTGTTGGCAGTGATGGGGGACAGACAGATGATTTATGGGGACACAGACATGTGTATGCAGGGCTTTTTTTCTCAAACAATAGGTGCTGGAACTCAACCACAACCCCCCAAAACCTCTCCACCCACACACCCTCCAAATCACATAAAATAGTGGTTATGGTCATATTTCACAAACAGTAGAAGGGTCTTAAAGGGGCATTAAATATCAGGATTGCATTACATACAGAGTGCAGAGTTCATGGGGGTTACATACAGAGTGCAGAGCTGTCACTTGTAAACACAGAAACCAGACTTCTGTGTTTACAAGTGATTGTGGTGAGCAGGCACCAAAGGGTCTGAGCCAGAGGTGGTGGAACTGAGTTCCACCAAGTTCCCCCTGAAAAAAAGCCCTGTGTGTATGGGGACAGGGGTGACAGTGGTGCTTGGTGTACTGTTTGTGGGGTAATCTGTAACAGCTCTTTGTGTAAAATCATTCTCGCACAGAGAGCTGTCACAGATCTGCAGATTCCCCCTCCCCCCCCCTCCCCCACCACACTGAGCTTGGCGGGGAGAACTTTCACAGAGACATGCGCCTCTGTTTACATTTTGACGGCTGCAATTGGACACAGCCATCACGTGATCGGGAGGGCCGATCACAGCACCCATATCCAGATTTCTGCTCAGCTGGATTCTGTGATCATAATAATTACAGGATCAAGCCGCAGTGCACCTTTTAGCCGTGCTGTGAGCACTTGCTCTGAGGGACGTTCCTGAATGTTCACTCAGGACAAGGAAATGACCACCTGGCCGTTTATGTGCAGTGGCCGGGTGGGAGGTGGTTAATGTACAGAGAGAAAGAGGTGAAGCTCTAAGAAGAAAAAGTGGAGCGTAAAGAGGAAAGGGTGTGGTTTACAGATGACAGGGCAGGTCTTAAACAGGAAGGGGCATGGCATTGACAGGAAAGGGTGGGTCGTATTTAAATTAGGGGGTGCACAAGTTTAGTCAGGCCTAGGGCAGCACAAAACCTAAATACACCACTGGATACAGTAGATACAAGATACAAAAGATAAGTAAAAATGGCAACAATTAAAACTGACACAGGTATTTACCAACAGCTTTAAAGGCACAGTGAAAGAAAAAAACAGAGGTAACAGATTACATTTGCAAAGTTTATTGGTATCCCTTGTTATATTATACAACTGAATGTATTTTAAGGGTATAGTTTACTGAAAAATTCTGAAAATTAACTTTTCTTATGAAGTTGTTCCTTTAGGTGTCCGTTTATAAAGCAGTGAAATCTATTTAGTGCTTCATTCTCTGGCATTCACAGAGGAGATCTTTCTCTGTGTGCCTGTTTATGAAGCTTTGTAGATCGCGTCACCTTCGGAGGAGTGAAGTGATCTACCAACGCTTCCAACAGTGGAGAACGGCCCCTGATACTGGAATCCCGTGGGACTTTACGAGATTACAGCACCAGAAATTCACAGAAACACCGAGCTGTCAGTTTATTAAGCAGTGATAAATTATCACCGCTCAATACACTGACAGACGGTGTGGTTAATGTTAAAAAAATAACGATTCCCCCCACATTATATATATATGTATACACACACACACATATTATATATACATGTATATGCACACACATTATATTTATATATATATATGTATACACATAAATATGACAGGGGGACATGGTTACAGTGTTGGGGGGCTGAACGAGGCATAAGGAAGTTAAAAATCTTCCTCCTTCCCCCTCAGATCCCCTGAGATTCCCTCTTCACTCCCCGATTCTCCACCTCTGAGCTGGTGAATCGGGGAGTGTGAATTCTGACTCAGATCACCAGTGAAGTGCTGAGATCGCAGCTTCATAAACTGATCATATCATGTGAGATTGGGGGGGGGATATTGGGGGCGAGGGGATTTGTCTTAGAAGGGGGAATTTGGGGGCAACGGGGGTAAGTATTGTTCTAGGAGGGGGAATTTGGGGGGGCAACAAGGGGTAAGTATTATTCTAGGAGCGAAAATTTGGGAGGGATGCTTTAGGGGGATTTGTGTGTGGAGGAAAGAAGGGGGGGGAGGATTTGTGCTGGGAGGGGGAATTTTGAAGTGAGGGGGAGATGATGTGTACTAAGAGGGGAAATTTTAGGGGTAGAGGATTTGTGCTAGAAGGGGGGATTGTGTTGAGACGGGGGATTTCAGCAGGGGGGCAGATTTGTACTTGGAGAATGGGGAATTTATGCTTAGAGAGTAGGCATGGAGATAAGTGCTCAGTGTTTTTGTAGGGAGATTTTTGCTGACACATAATGCTCATACATCTTGGGGGATGCAATTTGGTATGTTCTCCCTGGGCTCTAGATGGCCCTGTCGCACAGCACTGCCGGTGACATAATCACCTGTGTAACATGGCTTTTTACAGTAATGTGTTTGGACTGTATTAGTAGCAAGCACTAATGTCAGAATATGCTGCTTATGCAGCTATAGTTTTCAAGAGCCAGGGTAGCATACACTTTCAAGCAAAAGTAAATTCTATCAATTTTTTTTTTCATGTTCCCCCTGCAGACTGATGCCATAATGTGCTAACTTATGCTACATACTAGCACATTATGACAAACTTACCTTTTAAATGGAGCCCTTCAGCAATGTGCTATCACCGCTGCCAGCACTTCCATCACTGCCCGGTCTTTCTTCCTGGTTCAGCTCTGGCCATTTGAATGACTGGGCTGCGATGACGTCACTCCCACGCATGCGTACAGGAATCACCATCGCAGCACATTGCTCTCTGGATTGACAGCACAAACAGTATGCCTTGAATGCAGAGCTACTATGCATGCATTGGTGACCTCACCGGCTGCAGCTGGAGTGAATACCTTCTAAACAATGCAGGTTTAGAAGATTATCATAGTACTTACAGGTAAGCTCCATTATAACCTTACCTATAGGTACATGTGTATATCAAGACTTTACTTCCACTTTCAGAAAAGATTACTACTCACCTAGCATTTTTATAAGAATGCATAGAATGCATTAAGGTGAAAAAACATAAACCTTTACAACCCCTTTAAATGCACCTATTCAGATCCACCCATTATGTCAGTTAATATATTACGGTGTTTGAAATGCTACTTACTTGGCTAGAGATGTTGAATCCTTCTATAACATTCCTGCCCCCATCTAATCTGCTGTGGTCCTCAGGAGACAGGGAGGCAGGGGCGGATGCTGTGCACACAATGATGACAAAGAAAGCCAGCAGCAGAACAGTCATTGCTGGACTGGATGGCAGGCAATGGATTGTCAATTATCATGCATATGAAAGATAGAACAGAGTGCAATGATGTGAAAAGCTAGCAGCGATACAAATATAATGTTGTACACGGCTAAGCAGCCATTCAAGAAATTGCATTCTAATGGAAGATAATGAAGGAGAACCTTCTAGGCTAGAGCATCCCCTAGTGGGTACTGACTATTATTGCATGCACATAGCCATGCTAAAGGTGCGAGAAAACATTTTATGAACTATTAAAGTGATATTAAACCCTAAAGCAAAAATCAAATTTATTTTGGTTTCTCTATTGTTAGATGTGGTGGTTGCACTAGTTTCCCTTTTATAGGCTTTTTTTTCCTTTTTCACCTAGTAAGCTGTCCAGTAAAAGTCTTTTTTTTTGCATTCAACCAGCAGGTTGAATGAAAAACAATTACTCTTTTCCTCCCATCTACACACTAGTTGTGGATAGGGGAATCCTCCCTACTGAGCCTTTGTATTCTGACAGTGGGGAGACTTCCTCGCCATCAGAATACGCTGATTAGAGCTGCAGGCTATAGCCTGACTGAGCAGGGAAAACTGGGTGGTTGTACAGAATTCAATCAGTAGATCGACTTCTGTACAACTAAAGTGCCCATACATGGATCAAAATTTGGCTGGTCCCTGCTGAACCTGCCAAATTTCAATCCATGTATGGCCGGCTTTAGAATGTTGAGACAAACCATTTAACACTGACAGGGATGCTTACAATCAGGACTGCCATCAGGGGGGAGGGACAGCCCATACACATGTAGGGGACCCGGGCCCCAACAAGGTTGGAGTGGTGGGAAGATCCCAAGTGTGTGCAGGGAGCAGTCAGGGCCCACTGTCAGGCAGGCTCTGGTCAAGTAAGGCAGTGTGTGCCCAGCTGTGCAGGGAGGGTCAGGCCAAGGGGTGCCGCATGGAGGAGGAGGAAGAAGAAGAAGAGGTCAGGGTGGAGGAGCCCCCTCGCTCTTTGTAGCAGCTGCCACCGGAGATTCTGGTGGACATCATATCACACCAGATCCTCTCCTCTGACACCATCTGGAGAAGCCGCTGCAGAACAGGTGAGAGCTGGAAGGACTGGTGCTTCCCAAGGTGTGTGTGTGATCAGAGTGACACTGCCCATCTCTTGTGACACTACCACCCGCCTATCCCACTGCTCCCCTCCTGTCACCTGTCCTACACATGAGACAGGACAGGTGAGAGCTGGGAGGACTGGTGCTTACCAAGGTGTGTGTGTAATCAGAGTGACACTGCCTCCCTACTGTGATGTTGCCCCCTCCTGTGACGATGCACCCACTGTCTCGCTGCCTTCCCTCTGTCACGTTGTCCCCCTCCTGTATGGGGGGACGAGATGCGAATGGAGGAGGAGGACGTGGGATAGGGAAAGAGGAGGACATGGGATGGGACTCAGTGGGATGGCCAGTGGGTGGATTCGGTAGGACGGCCAGTGGGTGGGCCCTAAGGGAATGTTGGTGGTCAGGCCTGGGGGAAAGGCCTGGCCTTAAGCTGTGAAAGGAGCCCCAAAATTTCTAATGGCTGCCCTGCATACAATAGTTAACTTTTTTCATCTATCTAAAACCAATAGGTGTGCGCAGCCTGTGGCATTAGGGTGAGCACCTTAAAGCTCCAACACATATGCGTTTGTGCCATATTTACCGGCCTTTTCCCTGCTCTCTATCCTGAAACAATGGGGGAAGGCAGTAACAAGGGAGCACACAGGGGGACCTGGGCAGCAGAAAGAAAAGGAACAGGGACAGGAGGGGTTGCATATATTGGTACTGATCCCTTGTATTTTCCTCCTGTGGCAGCTGAATGTCGGCGAGAGGGAGAGGAGGAGAAGCCTACTTTCATCTGTTGCAGGAGGAAAATACAGATCGGTTACACAAAATTCCACCCCCGCCCGTTGCATATATTGGTACTGATCCCTTGTATTTTCCTCCTGCGGCAGCTGAATGTCGGCGAGAGGGAGAGGAGGAGAAGCCTACTTTCATCTGTTGCAGGAGGAAAATACAGATCTGTTCCACAAAATTCCACCCCCGCCGGCTCTTCTGTCCAGGTTCTGGGGGTTGGCAAGGAAGGATCATGGTTGGCCTGTCTCTTACCAGCGATTGACGGGTTGCCAACCCCAGTATTAGGGGGTGCCCAGGCACACCTGGCATACCATTTGCACACGCCTATGCTAAAACCTTTATCCCAAAAGGAAAAAAAACTGTCGCTGTAGTTACATAAAGTGTAAGCTGGAGTTGTTAGTCAAGTCTAAATCTACTAGTCTAAATACTATACTCTTCCTAGATTGACAATGCTGCTGTACAAAAGTGCCTCTGTTGCTCCTCCAGTGGATTAGAGACATCCTAAAACAGGAGGCTGGCTTGCCAGGTGAAAATAAAGGGGAAAAAAACTAATAAAAAGGATGCAGACACCTCATTTAAGGATTGGTAATCTGGACTATACTGTATAAAATATTTGCTTTTTGATTTAATACTGCTTTAAGACCACAGTGTTAGCCTTATTGGCCAATAGAATAGTTTGAGTTTTTTTTGGAATTCAATGCACTTGTCTGGATAGAAAGATCAGACCTTTAGCTGTTGTCAGCTGAACTGTGATGTCTTTCCATACAGAGCTATGAGCAGAAATGTGAGGGTTTGCAGCAGCGCCTCCTTGAACAGGATAATGTGAACATGCTGAAGGGATTAGCTGGGGTTGGTTTAGTGTACTTTATTGGTATGTTAATGTTATTAGGGTCAGGGATTAAAGGGTTTAACTTCCGTTTGAAAATTAAGGTTAGGGTCATGTTTAGTTTAAAGTGATACCTAAATGCAGAAGGTTTTTTACTTTAATGCATGAATGCGTAAAACCTTCTGCAAGCTAAACCACCCCCCCCCACCCCCACACGATCCAGCAATGTGCACTAGAGCAGAAGCTCTGTCTGCTTTCTCCCTCCTTTGTCTCCTTGACTCAGAGCCCTTGGGCACCATTGGCTCCTGCTTCTGTCACTCACAGCCAGTGATGAGGGAGCGGGGGGAGGGCCGAGTTCTGCTGTCTGTGTCAATAGACAGCGAGGCTCAGAAATGAGCTTGCATGAGTGCCCCCATGACAAGCAGCTTCCTACGGGAGCACTCGGTGGGGGGAGGAGCCAGGAGTGCCAGACGAGGAACCCGAGAAGGGAAGCTTTGGGGCTGCTCTGTGCAAAACCATTGTACAGAGCAGGTACGTATAACACGTTTGTCATTTTAACCACATGCCGACTAACTGCCGCAGTTGTACCCGCTCGCTCCCCGAGCCGATGTGAGTGCCCGGCGGTCTCGATCACCGCCGCGCTCCCGCGATCGCTCGGGACACTTAGAGAGCCCGGAACTGTGTGTTTCCCGTTCTCTGAGCAGGGAACTGACAGATCGTCTGTTCATACAGAGTATGAACAGCGATCTGTTAGTTTCCCTGCACAGTCCCCATCCCCCTTCAGTTAGAACACAAACTAGAAATGAAAATAAAATAATGTGTCTGCGCTGGAAAAAAATCACATCAATCAAAAATTCAGCAATAATAAACATAAGCAACATGGGTGTTTAACAAATAATACACTTGAGTGAAAATACCACTAAGTGCTAAAGTATAAAGTGCACAGTGCTATATAAAACACACAATGTGAGTGATCAATCAAAGAACATATCACATAGATATTGAATCAAATGAAATGTGAAGAGATATAACTACTGGTGAATGAAATAAAGTCCAAAACAGTATATATCCAGAAATATAAGAGTGACCAGAAAAAACCAAAGTCCGGAGATTTAGTGAAATTCGCATATCCTTCCTTCCAAAAGTGTGTCACCAAGAAACATGATGTAGTGTCTTCCAGCCACCCCCACAGGTGTATATGCTCACCTTCCTGTGTGTGACACAGCGATTAAACTATGTCAAACAAAGCCTTGGAGCCACTCCTGTGCTCGTTTGGAACCAGCTGTACAGACCTCCAATGCTCTCAAATGAAGATAGTATATGCAAAAGAAAAAGACTCCATAGCGCAATATTGCAAGTGTAATAAAGGATTTTAATAAAAAAGTTTCTCTCCCCTTGCTGGGGTACTCACATACTATGGGTGCGTGAGTGCACCATCCTTAACAAACAAAGAACGGTCAATCTCGTGGTGTGGCATGCGATACGGTGTGTGTATTGAAACTCTCCTTCTCCCTCTCTGCTGACAGCTCCGTCCAGGCCCCTGGACGGAGCTGTCAGCAGAGAGGGAGAAGGAGAGTTTCAATACACACACCGTATCGCATGCCACACCACGAGATTGACCGTTCTTTGTTTGTTAAGGATGGTGCACTCACGCACCCATAGTATGTGAGTACCCCAGCAAGGGGAGAGAAACTTTTTTATTAAAATCCTTTATTACACTTGCAATATTGCGCTATGGAGTCTTTTTCTTTTGCATATACTATCTTCATTTGAGAGCATTGGAGGTCTGTACAGCTGGTTCCAAACGAGCACAGGAGTGGCTCCAAGGCTTTGTTTGACATAGTTTAATCGCTGTGTCACACACAGGAAGGTGAGCATATACACCTGTGGGGGTGGCTGGAAGACACTACATCATGTTTCTTGGTGACACACTTTTGGAAGGAAGGATATGCGAATTTCACTAAATCTCCGGACTTTGGTTTTTTCTGGTCACTCTTATATTTCTGGATATATACTGTTTTGGACTTTATTTCATTCACCAGTAGTTATATCTCTTCACATTTCATTTGATTCAATATCTATGTGATATGTTCTTTGATTGATCACTCACATTGTGTGTTTTATATAGCACTGTGCACTTTATACTTTAGCACTTAGTGGTATTTTCACTCAAGTGTATTATTTGTTAAACACCCATGTTGCTTATGTTTATTATTGCTGAATTTTTGATTGATGTGATTTTTTTCCAGCGCAGACACATTATTTTATTTTCATTTTTACCATTTTTCACGATTATGAAACGTGACTGAGTGTTTGCAGCTGGTCTCCACTTAAGACTAATTACTCACCATTTTGTAGGCATTCATCCGTAAGTGGCTCGCAGGGTTTGCTCACTACTTTAGAACACAAACTAGGACACACATTAACCCCTTCACTGCCCCCTAGTGTTAACCCCTTCACTGCCAGTGACATTTTTACAGTAATCAATGCATTTTTAATTGCACTGATCACTGTATTAATGCCAATGGTCCCAAAAATGTGTCAAAATTGTCTGACGTGTCCGCCATAATGTAGCAGTTATGAAAAAAATTGCTGATCGCTGCCATTACTAGTAAAAAAAAAAATTATTAATAAAAATACCATAAAACTATCCCCTATTTTGTAGACGCTATAACTTTTGCGCAAACCAATCAATATACGATTATTGCGATTTTTTTTTTTTTACCAAAAATATGTAGAAGAATACGTATCGGCCTAAACTGAGGAAAAAAAATGTTTTTTTTTTATATTTTTTGGGGATATTTATTATAGCAAAAAGTAAAAAATAATGTGTTTTTTTCAAAATTGTCGCTATTTTTTTGTTTATCGCGCACAAAATAAAAACCGCAGAGGTGATCAAATACCACCAAAAGAAAGCTCTATTTGTGGGGAAAAAAGGACGTCAATTTTGTTTGGGAGCCACGTCGCACGACAGCGCAATTGTCAGTTAAAGCGACGCAGTGCCGAATCGCAAAAAACGCTCTGGTCTTTGGGCAGACAAATGGTCCGGGCTGAAGCGGCTAAAGTAATAAAAATAATAATAATAATTACATTTATAATCACTTTAAGGCAAAAAAAAAAAAAAAGACATATACTGTATGATGCAGTCTGCCACAAGGATTGTCATGTCATCGCACCCCCCCCCCCCCCCCCCATGTAATTTTACCTGGTGATCCTGCTGTTATTTTGCAGCGCCCCAGACCAAGCTGTGCAGCAAAAATGGAAGTTAGAGGGTGCCGCCGCTGGCAGAAGTAGTGACAGCGGCATCACTACTGTCAGCTCAGCCCTGGGAGTGAGGAGGAGAGAACCAGGCAGAAGTACAGCCTGTGCATAGCTCTCAGCAGTCCCGCTTGTTTTCTGTTTATTCCTAGATGTTTTCAGCTCAGGCTGCATCCAAGGAAAAGAGTGTGCCTCCCTTACTAAAATGTAGAGGCTGTTACAGCAGCATAGGTGTGCGCAGCCTATTGCATTACAGCGTGCATTCCAAAACTCAAACACACATACGTGCGTATATATTTATATACGGTATCTCACAAAAGTGAATACACCCCTCACATTTTTGTAAATATTTTATTACAAGGGGTCCCCGGTTTCAAACAAGTTAGGGACTGTAGGTTTGTTCTTAAGTTGAATCTGTTTGCAAGACGGAACAGGTAAATTTTTTAAGTGTAGCTCCAGCCAAAAAAAATATTTTTAAGCTTTTTGGATAGCATAGGGAAGGGTTATCACCCCCCTAACATTTGTTTTGCTGTGTGTGCCCCTGTTCAGAAGATTTCACCTCACTTTCTGTCCCAATGACAGTTGGATTTTGAAAATTTTGGGTTGTTGTGGAAACAAGCCTTGGTGATAAAGCATCAGTAGAGGTACCTTTTCCCCATAATAGCTCTTACAGGAGTGAATTTCCCTTCCTAGGGGTAGATTTCCTCTCACTTCCTGTTGTCTCCCTCCATTTGTAAGTAGGAGTCGTTTGTAAGTCGGATGTTTGTAACTAGGGGACCCCCTGGATATCTTTTCATGTGACAACACTGGAGAAATGACACTTTGTTACAATGTAAAGTAGTGAGTGTACAGCTTGTATAACAATGTAAATTTGCTGTCCCCTCAAAATAATTCAACACACATAAATAGAAAAAAGGCACTCCAGAGCCACTCTAGAGCCATGTCCGTAGTATAGGGGGAAAAGGGGGGTAATACTAACGATATTACCAAAATCTGACTTTATGGGCCAGGAAACAATGGAAAAGGAATATTACAAATACATCACCATATTTATTGAAAATTACAAAATGTACACATAATTAATGTAAAGGTAAAAAACCATCATACATATGCATTATACAGTTGTACAGAGAGCCCTTGCGCGTCTATACGTTTCGCCGTTAGGCTTCTTCAGGACACGACCAAAGTTCAAAGATACAACAGATAAGAGAAAAAAATCTCACTATCTGAAATGAAATACATCACACTTAAAATCAGTACTAATACACAAATAAAAACAACTTAGTGCTTTAACCATTTGCCACCCACCCTATTACAAAATGACGGCGGCAAAGTGGTTTGATATTCCTGACCGGACGTCCTATGATGTGATCAGAAATATCGAGCCGCTGGGCGCCGCTGCGTGCCCCCGGGGGCACGCATCGTGGCGATCGTTGTTGTGGTGTGTCAGTCTGACACCCCGCAACACCGATCTAGGTAAAGAGTCTCTGATGGAGACTCTTTACCACGTGATCAGCCGTGTCCAATCACAGCTGATCATGATGTAAATAGGAAGAGCCGGTAATCGGCTTTTCCTTACTCGCGTCTGAAAGACGCGAGTAGAGGAGAGCCAATCAGCTGCTCTCCTGACAGGGGGGGGGTCTGTGCTGATTGTTTATCAGCAAAGCCCCCACCTCGGATCCCGCCCAGGACCACCAGGGAAGCCGCCCAGGACCACCAGGGAAGCCATCCACAGTTCGTAATGGAGATAGCACATTCGTCACGCTGTCAATTTTTGGATCTTTTAATGCAGCGCATTCTTTTGTTCTTTCTAATGCTAGAAGAATGAAGTTGTTTTGCTGCTGGTAATCACACAGAGTTCTGACAAACTTATTTCTTTATTATTTCTTGTGATCTCCTTAATAATATTTTTATTTTTCTAAAGCCAAATCTCCATAATAATGTTTAGAATTATTTTTTTATAGTGATTTTTTTTCCTTTTTTAATTTAAATCAAAATCTCCTTTTTTTTGATTATTTTAAAATTATTTTCTAATGATCTCCATATTTTTTTTTTGTGTCAAGTTACCACAACAACATTATTATCTTGTATTTTTTAACCTCAAGGAGGTTGGTGTCCCTTGTTAATTTGACATTGTATTTTTTAAATGTACCTGCCTACTCACAAACAAACTATCCTTTTTTAATAAAAACACATAGTGTCATAAACCAGATGTGACCAGAACTATGTGACTGCAACAGAGTGAACCAGACATAAATAGGTGAAAGTAAGTTTATTTAGGGAAAATGCATATGTGAACACACCACAAATACAAGTGAACAACCAAACAATCAGTGATATAAAACCAACCAGCATATGTAGCAAGAGGGAGTACCAGAATCGTAGTCAAGCCAGACCGGGGTCATAAACACGGAATCAGTAGCTGGGAAGGGAGATAAACAGGACAAGAGAGGATGGATGGATACAGGAGGGACGGGTCAGGTACAAGGCTCAGAGTCCAGAGTCCAGGGTTCAGGGTTCAGGTAACGGACAGGAAACAGGATCAACAGGTTCCAGGTTCCAGGTTCCAGGAATCAGGGTTCAGGTTACAGGATCAGGCTACAGGATCAGGGTAACAGGATGCAGATCAGGGCTCAAGGACAATGCCAGGGCAACATAAGTGTGCAATTGCCGGGTATTTATACTGAAGCTCTGCTAATTAACGTCAGGTGACACCTGTCTGCAGAGGGGAATACCTGCTCCATACTGCCAGGATCCATCCGCTGGTGGACGCCAGTACTGCAGCCCAAAGATGACATAACATCAACAGGGAAAAGCTCTCCTGACAGTTCCAAACTGCCAGGAGACACCTGCTGGTGGACCTCAGTACTGCATGCCGAATAACAGATATTATCAGCGGATGGAACATTTCCTGACAGTACCTCCCCCTCAAAGGAGCGGCCCCTGGACGCTCCAACTGGTTGTAATTGTCCATAGTCTATGGCATCAAGCAGAACAACAGATGGCGGTACATCAGGCTGGGCCACAGGCACTTCAGGTGGGGCATCAGGCACCTCAGGGCAGACAGCGGGCACATCAGGCCAGACAGCGGGCTCCGGGTCCTTGAGCTGGGCAGCAGGCTCATCGGACTGGACAGCGGGTACCGAGACATCAGACCAGGCAGCAGGTACTGGACCCTCAATCTGGACAGCGGGCACAGGCATTAGTACAACAGGCTGAGTAGCAGACACTGGCACTTCAGGCTGGGCAGCAGACGGTGGCACAACAGGCTGGGCAGCAGACGGTGGCACAACAGGCTGGGCAGCAGACGGTGGCACAACAGGCTGGGCAGCAGGCATGGGCACTTCAAGCTGGGCAGCAGGCATGGGCACTTCAAGCTGGGCAGCAGGCATGGGCACTTCAAGCTGGGCAGCAGGCATGGGCACTTCAAGCTGGGCAGCAGGAATGGGCACTTCAAGCTGGGCAGCAGGAATGGGCACTTCAAGCTGGGCAGCAGGAATGGGCACTTCAAGCTGGGCAGCCGGCTCATCAAGCTGGGCAGCGGGCTCATCAAGCTGGGCAGCGGGCTCATCAAGCTTGGAGACATCAGGCTGGGAGGCAGGCACCGAGACATCAGGCTGGGAGGCAGGCACCAAGACATCAGGCTGGGAGGCAGGCACCAAGACATCAGGCTGGGAGGCAGGCACCAAGACATCAGGCTGGGAGGCAGGCACCGAGACATCAGGCTGGGAGGCAGGCACCGAGACGTCAGGCTGGGAGGCAGGCACCGAGACGTCAGGCTGGGAGGCAGGCACCGAGACGTCAGGCTGGGAGGCAGGCACAGAGACGTCAGGCTGGGAGGCAGGCACCGAGACGTCAGGCTGGGAGGCAGGCACCGAGACGTCAGGCTGGGAGGCAGGCACCGAGACGTCAGGCTGGGAGGCAGGCACCGAGGCGTCAGGCTGGAAGGCAGGCACCGAGGCGTCAGGCTGGAAGGCAGGCACCGAGGCGTAAGGCTGGAAGGCAGGCACCGATACATCAGGCTGGAAAGCAGGCACGATACATCAGGCTGGAAAGCAGGCACGATACATCAGGCTGGACGGCGGACACGTCAGGCTGGAAGGCAGGTACATCAGGCTGGAAGTCAGGTACATCAGGCTGGAAGGCAGGCACAGAGACATCAGGCTGGAAGGCAGGCACAGAGACATCAGGCTGGAAGGCAGGAACAGAGACATCAGGCTGGAAGGCGGACACTGGGATGTCAGACTGGGTTGGATTAGCTGGTGCGGAGGCAGGTTGGGTTACTGGCAGGATTGTCTTGGTTGGAAAAAACTTTCGTTTTTTCTTTGGCTTAGCCACTGAAGCTCTGTAGGTGAGGGGTGCAGCAGACTGGAAAGGAGGATTGGGATATGGTAGAGAAGAGGTAACAGTAGCTGGAGAAAGTTCCTGTGGGTTTGTGGGCAGCTGAGAAGAGACAGGTGGGTTGAATGCAGGATAGGTACAGGGAGCAGAGACTGGATATGAATATTTGGTTGGGAGTAGCGTATACTGAGCTGCAACCGCGGTTGACACAGGTGATGGGGAAACATACATTTGGGTAGGCTGGTGTTTGGTGGCAGAGGTGGTTTGTTTGGCTGGAGCTGCTTGCATCATGTCAGACCATGCTGAAAGTATAGGTTGTACAAACTGTGCTTTTAAATCTCCCTGTCTAACAAAAGACTGAGCAGACACAATACACTCCGCAATCACCTGTGGGGAACAGGCTGAATAGTGCTCACAAAAATCGGCTGGATCATCTTCAAAAAGCCACACTAGGTATACAACCTGATTCAAATCAAAAGGAGGAGTGAAATCATCACGGCCCTCTGGAATGGAGGCCAGCTCAGTACAGATCTTGATCAAAGGCTGCACTTCCCCAAACAATATATAACCCTGATCGACCAGTGAGTGAGCCAAACGTATAGTGGCAAACAACTGGTCACTAGACCATCCTTTCTAAGCCTAGCGGCAATAATCACTACTTTCAGATGCCAGCAGAGAAAAATAAATAACCTCATCGGCATTCATGTTTGCAACCAACTGAATCAAAATGGTTCCCCAGTGCAGCCACTTCTGGTCAGGGATGGCCCTGGTATTCTGTCATAAACCAGATGTAACCAGAACTGTGTGACTGCAACAGAGTGAACCAGACATAAATAGGTGAAAGTAAGTTTATTTAAGGAAAATGCATATGTGAACACACCACAAATACAAGTGAACAACCAAACAATCAGTGATATAAAACCAACCAGCATATGTAGCAAGAGGGAGTACCAGAATCGTAGTCAAGCCAGGCCAGGGTCATAAACACGGAATCAGTAGCTGGGAAGGGAGATAAACAGGACAAGAGAGGATGGATGGATACAGGAGGGACGGGTCAGGTACAAGGCTCATAGTGCAGAGTCCAGGGTTCAGGTAACGGACAGGAAACAGGATCAACAGGTTCCAGGTTCCAGGAAGCAGGGTTCAGGTTCGGGTTCAGGTTACAGGATCAGGGTAACAGGATGCAGATCAGGGCTCAAGGACAATACCAGGGCAACATAAGTGTGTAGTTGCCGGGTATTTATACTGCAGCTCTGCTAATTAATGTCAGGTGACACCTGTCTGCAGAGAGGAATACCTGCTCCATACTGCCAGGATCCATCCGCTGGTGGACGCCAGTACTGCAGCCCAAAGATGACATAACATCATCAGGGAAAAGCTCTCCTGACAGTTCCAAACTGCCAGGAGACACCTGCTGGTGGACCTCAGTACTGCATCCCGAATAACAGATATTACCAGCGGATGGAACATTTCCTGACACATAGGCAAGTATTTGCTGAAAACAAAATTACCATTTATTCTGAGTCATAACAAAAGAAAGAGGGCAGGCAACGCTGGAGATGGCACACATCAACTATTTAAAAAAGAAAATTGGTAGCCTGAGGAGTCCATACAATAGGGAGCACAATCTGGTCCTGGACTCCGAGAGATCAGGAACAGCAGCAGATCACACATACGTCCCCAGGCTATGGTACTACCACAGCCTGTGTCTTCTGTCAGACCAGTCTGAACCCAGGCCAACACTTTCTTGTCTTACTTGCATGCTTCCCTGCACACTGTGGCTTTGTTTGTCGAGTTGTGGAGGAGGTGGAGGGGGAGGTGGAGGAGGTGGATGGACAAACTTAGAAAGGTGTGTATTTTCTGTCAGTTGGCCACTCAACCCCTTATTTTGGGTCAGAAAAATTATGTTCTCACAGATGAAGCATTGGCCCTCCTCCATTTCCTGCATTTTTGCTGCTACTATGCAGCCATAGCCCTCTTGAACGCTGGGGGGGTCTCTCAGGGTTGCATGAGCATCCTGAAGGAGGGCAAGTGCTGCCTCCTCCACGTTCCTCCCCTTCCTGGGCCTTTTGGATGGAAGGCGGAGGGGAGAGAATAGGGATTGGGTCAGTCCACTGGGCCTGGCCACCTCCTGGCTGCCACTTCCCCCTGCCACATTCCAGACCCTCATCCTGGCTGAGGCTTTCCTGTGTATGAAAAAGGGACATAGTTTTAGTTTTTGTTTCATCAATCACACACAATTTTCAGCTCATGACTGTTGCAAATTGAATGTTAATAAATAGAAAAGACTATCATTCTGACCCCAGCATTTTCATTCTTGTCCCAATAAGTTTTGGCCACTACTGTCTATTGATATGTAAAACAGTTTTTGTTCAATCATTAATTTCTTATCAATAATAACATCTAGTTAACATCATTAATTTTAGGACAAGAAATATGTAGAAAAATACTATACCTGCCTCAAGCTGGGCTCCTCCACTTCTTCCTGGATGGAAAGCCCAGGTTGGTCCTCGGAAGCCTCAGCTGGGGGGGAAGGAAGTGTGGAAAGTGATGACCTCACTTGACCTGGTCTTCCAGAAAACGCATTTTGTTGTAGTACTACAGACTGGGCACATACACCTCCTCTGTTGCTGCTCCTGACCTCTGGGATGCCAGGACCTTATTATGCTCCTTCTTGTATGTGCTTCTCAAGCTACCAATTTTACTGTCCAAAAAAATCGCTGTCTGCATTGGGGACCTCTGTCTTTACAAATTCCAGCAGTTTCTCCAGCACTGCCTTCCTAGCTGGTCTGTTATAAAATAAATTATGTTTGCCACAAACTGGGTAGCTCCCTGTACCTATAGATAAACTGGCTCATAAACTCAGGCTTTATGAACGGATTCATTATTTCTGCAAGACAAAAAACAAGAGAAAAATACTAGTCAGGCTAAACTCTCATAATCTTATCACAATATAGGCCTCAATCTAGAAGCAGTATAGGCCACTGATCCCCCAAGTTAAAATGTTACCTTCATTCTCACGATCGGCACTTCCTCCACTCACAGATCGTACGCCGGACGCACGCGCGTTACCCTTTATATACACTGCGCATGCGTGAAACTCCGCCGCGGCGCCCGCCCCTGACGTTCTTGCTAGAATATTCCCCACCCCTTCTCTTTCAGAACAGTGGGAGAGGACATGGTGGAGACACAGCAGGTGCGGAATTCCAGTAATGACGAGGAAAGCCTGGAGCAAGAAATGTCACGATCACGAGATCTTAGGCCTCAAACATGTCCTTTGTAGAGATGGTGGAGATGGTGGACATCTTGAAGAGGGCCGACTATGATGGTAAGTATGGACCTTACCTAAACCCAAATGTAAGAAAGGCCAAGATCATGTCTAAAGTTGTGAGAAGTCTGCACAGGAATTTTGGGGTACGGCGATCCAAGGAGCAATTAAGGAAACGCTAGTCAGACCTGAAATTGAGGGAGTAGGATCAGTACAGAAGGATCAAGAAACTGCTTCTAAAAAGTAAGTAGTTGTCGTGTGTTCCTATTATTATTATTACTTGCAGGCTGCTCCATGTGCTTTTCTTTACTGTTGTACAGTTTTAAATGGCAACTTTCAGGCTCGTGGGCACAGCTCAAAACCGACAATTGTACCACACTTCCAAGCAATGTTTCATATTCCTATTTCTGGCCTCAAATATCTGTGTGCAAAGTACACCTTTTGTTTAATTCTCATAGGGGAGAAAAGACTCGGGACGTCTGAGGACACCAGGAACCCCCAACCTCAAGGGGAGAACATCCACAACCTGAGGATGTGAAGGAAAGAGAGGTGGATGACGTGGTTAAAATAGTGACCACAACAGGTGAGTGTCTGAGACCACAGCTTCAGGTAATAGATGTATGCCTGCATACTTATAACACATGGTGTGTTTTTTTTATTTTAGGTGATGTGCATGTTGTGGAAGAACAATCTCCTCATTTCACCAGTGCAATGGCACAAATGCTAATCCAGGACATAATGGTGTGTAGTCAGGATTTAGACATCATAAAGCAAAAAACAATGATGTTGAACAAAAAATTAAGAACATGATTGTTGTATTAAGTAGAATCTAAATAACAACAAAATGACACCATTTTAGAAGTTTTTTGAGAAATTTCCTAAAGCCAAATTTTGAAGATGCACACAGTGTGTCAACATCTGCTATCTGCCATCATGGGATATCAATGTACGCGTTTTGTGGGTGCAACCCCTTCCTCGCAACTCTAGTAGGTGAGAGGAAGGGGTTGCACCCCCAAAACACGTCCTTTGAACCCCCATGATGGGAGATAGCACATGTTGACACTAGGGGCATGGGATCAGGAGGGAAATCCCCATTTTGAATCCCAATTTTGTGCATCTTCAAAATTTAGCTTTTACAGGAGTGACATCACCCCATCTGATGAAGGCAAGATCAGCACAATTTTGACATACTCATGTCTGATATTGCCTTCACTTTTTGTACGTTGAACTTTGTAAGTTCCAGAGTTGTGTATGTTATGGTTTGAAACATGCCTGTTAAAGCAAAATATAAAACTAAAAATGTCAAAATTAATTAAACAAAGATGTATTTTTGGTGGAAAAATATTTTAAAACACACATGTGAATGTGCACGGAGAAAAAGTTTTTATCCTCAACAATGTGTGGCTTCTTCTTTCAATGCTCAATACCAGTTTTTGTATTAAGTTGGTGTTTACAGTGACAATGGGGGTTATTTAATAAAGCAAATTCCACTTGGCACTACAAGTGCACTAGGAGAACCGAGGAGACAGCTAAAAGAAACACAAGCACTAAATCAAATTCAAGATGATTTCAGATCAAAATAATTTTAAATTTTAGAAAAGAATCAAAAATGTGCTGGCATAGCAATGGCCGCCCTACCCGTAAAATAGTCCAGATACTTTAGCTGCACATCACTGGCTCTTTGGGGGGGCAAGCCAGGACGGCCAGCTTACAGGGCCGTCATTTGATTTGTATCCTGAATTGCGGCCTCAGGCCCAACTGAGGCCACATAATGTGGCCTCATCAGATGTTCACCCAGACCAAATGCTTCATCTGTGAGGGGAGAGGAGCTGCTGCAGACCAGTATGGCTGCCGAGTAAGGTCGGGAGGATAGCATGCTGCAGCACAGGAGGCTTGCATGAACGCTGTTCATGAAGCCTATCAAGGATTAAGGCAACACACCTCCGGCGGTCTCCCAGAGAACATGCAGTGGTGATCAGGAGGTTCCTGGGAAGCTCTGAGGACACGAGGACGCTGAAAGCAAGCAGTATCAGACGCAGATGAATAAATGCGGAGGAAAGTAGGTGAAATTAAAGAAAAGTAAAGAAGGTAAATAATAAATAAATAGATTTACACTGCCTTTACTGAAGATGGACTCCTGAGTAGGATGAGTGTCAGAAGAAGAGAGGGGTGAGTTTAAGATACATTTGCTATCACTAAGATTATATTCTGCCCACTGCTTACAGACTGTATAAGAACGGGATTCTCTTAAAAGATACAGCACTTTCAATGTTTAAAGAAGGTTCTACTGTGATTTAAGAACAAAATAAGTGATCTTTGCTGATAGTTACAAATTATTGGCCGACGGCAATTTGTTCCCTTCCTGTCCGTTTATCAAGCTGGTGGTAACTTGGGATTTATTATGGCACCTAAGAAAGGCAACACGTCACCACAATCTCAAAAGAATAAAGGGGATAAAGCGGAAAATTTAAACAAAAACACTACAGGGGCGCAAGCAACACAAACGACAGACATTAAAGAATATTTTCAGCAATTGCAGTTGCAATCTCCCCAATCGGGGCAAGTGCTGCAGACGTCTCAGACATCTCAGGAATTACTAAATATAGCTGAATCCTCTACAACATAAAGATCATCAGGGGAGGAACAGGTAGACCACCCTAGAATTAGTTCACCAATTGACATAATGTGGACATCAATAGAGCAGAAAGAAATTGATAAAGAAAAATGGGATATGAGCTCTTATATACAATCAATCCCGACTAGAGCAGACATGGACAATTATGTGCATAGACTGGAAAACTCATATAAAAAGGAAATACAAGAGCTCAAATTATCTACCAAAAATACACAAGAAAAATTGGGAATAATAGATACAAAAGTGACTTGCGTGGAACAAGATCTGATAAAAGTAAAAGAAAAAATTCTAGAGCAAGATAAGCAAGTAAAGCAAATTATAAATATGGTGGATGAACAGGAAAATAGAAATAGAAGCGGTAACATAAGAATTAGAGGGTTGTCTGAAAACATGAGCCCAAGGGATATGATAACGGTATTGCAGAAGATATTCCAGGAAATGGCACAGGACCTTGATGTAAAGGACTTAACAATCGACCGGGCACATAGAGTTATAGGATCAAGAAGACCAGACCCTAGCAAACCAAGGGACGTTATCTGTAAAATGCATTATGTTCAAGTTAAGGATAAGATAATGTATGCAGCACGACAAAACAGAAACATTCAATATGAAGGGGAATAACTGATCTAAATTTACATTGGATAGAAGAAGAGCATTAAAACCCCTGCTGGAACAATTAATAAAGAAAAATATTCAATATAGATGGAAATACCCATTCCAGCTACTAGTTCAACATGAAGGACTTACAGCAACATTTAGGGACTTGGAGGACTTACCAGAGTTCTTGAAAAACTTTCAAATCCCAGAAATAACACTACCGGATTGGCCCCATGTATACACAAATTCTTTTAAAATAGAAAAAGAGGTTACGAATAGGCCCTAAAAGAAGTAGGGGGAGGAGAGGGTTGGAGGGGGGGGGGAGGGAGGGAGAATGGAGAAAGGGAGGAATAAGGGGATTAATGGATATGATGGTACAATATCATAGTAGATAAAGGAGACTGGGTTTTTTTTTTCCGGATGGAGGAGGGATAAATGGTTTTATTAAGTGGAATTGTGCTATACAAAATTTGCACGTGTTGAAGGTTCACTGTGAATGATAATAGTTAGATATAATAGGAATTAACTCTAAGGTCATAAAAAGGCCAGATCAAAATAGGATGCACTGATAGGCAGGAGGTGTTTTTCTTTTTTCCTTCTCTTGGTATGGGAAGGGGGGAGGCGTGGATAAATGGGTTATTAATTAGAAATGCAACTTGTAATATTTGTATGTTTTGTAAACTCACTGTGATTGCAACACTATGAATATAAATTGATGGGATAGTGGCACGCTACACAGATTAGGTGAAATGAGTGATGGGGGTCTTTTTTTGTTTGTTTTGTTTTGTGGGAAGAAAGGAGGGAGGTTGAATGGATTATTAATCACAAATGGAATTTATAATATTTGTATGTTTTGTTAGTTCACTGTGTTTACTAAAATATAGGAACAATATGCACAACACTATGAATAAAAAATGGTTAGATTGTGGCACACTACATTGATAAGAGGTAATGTGGGTTTTTTTTTTTTTTTTTGTGTAATGGGGAGGGAGAATTTAGAGGGTTATGAAATACAACTGTTATTTGTAATATGTATATATTTGAAGAATTAAGTTATATATACAAGCTTTGTGGTTATAATATGGTCAGTCCAAGAAACAATACACCTGGGGGGGGGGGGGTGTTTGTGTTTTTTTTTTTCTTTTCTCCTCTTCCTTTCTCCTTCTTTCCTTCTTCTCCATTCTAAGCCTCTACAGCCTCTTTGAGTTTAATAAGGGGAAAGGATTTATGGGGTGGGAATTAGGAACGGGTTGAAAGCGGTATAAGGGTAACATAGTAATAATGGAGAAGTAAGGAATAAAGGGTAAGAGAAAAAGGTTAGAAAGAATAGCTTAATAAAGCAGAAAAAGGAATAAGGTTAGGTAAACCATAAGGAAAAGAAAATGTGGAATGCGGCAACCGATCGGGCGCCATATTGGAAACGGTAAATCCGGTTCCCCCCTCACTAGGGAACTTACGATTGTAAGAAAGACTTAATAGAAGTCAAATAGAATTAGGTTGAAAGGGGAAGTGAGTGAGTTAACTGTGTATTTGTGTGGGGTTTTTTTTTTTCTTTCTCTTTTTTTTTTTTTTTTATTATGGGTGGGATTAAATTATGTTCCTTTAATGCAAGAGGCCTAAACTCTCCCTCCAAAAGAAATCAAATATTAAACTCATTTAATAAACAAAAGATAGATATTATTCTGTTTCAAGAAACGCATTTTCGTTCAGATCACATTCCGAAAATAAACAATAGAAATTATGCTACCTGGTTTCACGACACATTCTCATACTCCAAATCAAAAGGGGTATCTATAGCACTTCATAGGGATGTCCCCCATCAATTGATGCAAGTTGATAAAGGAAAGGATGGTAGATTTTTGATGTTAAAAGTGATAACATACGGCAAAATCTTCACAATTGTAAATTTGTATCTACCAAACCAAGATCAAATTAAGTATGGGGTAAGGGCCCTATCAGGTGCTATGGAGAAGGCGGAAGGCATAATTATCCTAGGGGGCGATTTAAATTTCATTATGGATATTGACATGGATACAACCAAGATCCATACGTATAGAAAAAATGGCCACTTAAAAGAATTTAAGAGTTATTGAGAACATTTTTATTAGTGGATATTTGGAGGGTCCAGCATCAAAAAGCAAAGAATTATTCATATTATTCAAACATACATGATTCATATCATAGAATAGTTTTTTTTTTATTAACCATCTTGGAATGATGCTGACTCCCTCAACGGATATAGGTGGTTTTTATGGTCAGACCATGCCCCGATATATTTGGAACTTAGGATAACAGAACATGTAAAATCAAGGGGGACTTGGAGATTGAACGATAACCTATTAATGCATAAAGAATGTGAAGAGGATATAAAGAAAACGATAAAAGAGTTTTTATTAATCCATGAAAAAGATGAAACATCAATCCCAATGCAGTGGGAAGCACTAAAGTGTGTTCTGAGGGGGGTGTTCATCAAGCACGGTTCGAGACTAAAAAGAACAAAAAAAATCACAGTTGATGGTAGAAATTGATAAATTAGAAAGAGAACATAAGCAGAGTATTAACTCAGTAGACAAAATAAATTTAAAAAACAAACGGATGGAATTACGAACCGTGCTTGTTGAGGAATCCCTCCGGTTAAGAGATAGAAATAGAACACAATGGTATCAATATGGTAATAAAACAGGCAAATTATTGGCGAAAATATTAAAGGAGCAACAACCCCTGACCCTGAAGATTTTAAAAACAAATGGGGAATTAACTTATGACCCATTGGAGATATCTAAAACGTTCCATACATATTATTCTAAATTGTATAATATTAGATCACATCCAGAGAATAAGGAAAGAGACGAGGATTGGGAGAGGATTAAGGAATATATGGAAGAGACAGCATTGCCTAGGTTCTCTAAAGAAATAATAGTGGATCTGGAGAGAGAAATTTCTACAGAAGAGATCCAACAAGCTATTACCGGACTGGTCCCAGGAAAAAGCCCTGGAACGGGCGGGTATACTGCCAGATTCTATAAAAAATTTCAAGATCTAATTATTCCTATTCTTAAGAAAACTTATAACTCTATATCCAACACACAAATTTTTACACCACAGAGTACAGAAGCCCATACCATATTAATCCCAAAACCAGAGAAAGACCATACATTATGTAAAAATTATTGACCAATATCCCTGACTAATATATTAGACTGTACTCAAAAATTATATCGAATAGATTAACACCCATTTTACCTAACTATATTAAGTTAGAGCAGGCAGCATTTATGAAGGGAAGAGAAACTAAAGATAATATTATAAAAACATGTACACTGGTGGAATATGCCAGAGAGCCGCCATCCAGACATGCCTTTTAACAGTGGATGCAGAAAAAGCATTAGATAGGGTGGGATGGTGGTTCTTAAAGGAAGCATTAATACAACTAGGGATGGGCCCAAAGATGCTTAGTAGAATTGTCGCTTTATATTCCAACTCAAGAGCCAAAGTGAGAACAAATTGAATACTATCAGAATACATACAAATATCAAATGGAACTCGACAAGGATGTCCCCTTTCTCCATTGCTATATATAATAGCAATGGAACATCTAATTACGGCTATAAGAAAAAATAAAGACATTAAAGGTATAAAAGTGAGAGATAAGGAATATAAGACTGCTGTATATGCAGATGATCTGCTAATATATGTAACTAATCCTATCATAACAATACCAAATGTAATAAAAGAATTTAAGAGATTTGGGGAAATAAGTAATTTTAAAGTTAATTACGATAGATCTGAGATGCTGAACATATCATTAACAGAACAAACGGCATATGGGCGGCACAGTGGTGCAGTGGGTAGCACTCTCGCCTTGCAGTAAGAAGGGTTGCTGGTTCGAATCCCGACCACGACACTACCTGCCTGGAGTTTGCATGTTCTCCCTGTGTCTGCGTGGGTTTCCTCCGGGTACTCCGGTTTCCTCCCACACTCCAAAGACATGCTGGTAGGTTAATTGGATCCAGTCTAAATTGGCCCTAGTATAGGTATGAATGTGAGTTAGGGACCTTAGATTGTAAGCTCCTTGAGGGTATAGGGACTGATGTGAATGTATAATATATATATATATATGTAAAGCGCTGCGTAAATTGACGGCGCTATATAAGTACCTGAAATAAATAAATAAATAAATAAACAAACATACTCACTCTTGAAGAAAGATTTCCCGTTTAAATGGAAACAAGAAGCAATCAAGTATTTGGGAATAATGATTCCGAAAGACTTGGACTTATTACAGGAGTTGAATTATGAGGCGACAATTTATAAACTGATTAAGTTATTACAAAAATATGATAAAATAGCACGTTCTTGGACGGCAAGAATTAATATAGTTAAATTGGACATACTTCCAAAGTTATTATATGTTTTTCAAACAATCCCTCTTGCTCCTCCTAAAAAGCTATTGACGGACTTAAAGAAAGCTGTAGTGAGCTTTATATGGGTTCACAAAAATCCCCGCATTAAGAGTGAAACATTATTTAGGAAAAAAAAATGGAGGATTGGCAGTGCCAGACTTTGTAAAATATCTTCAGGCAGCATCATTGACTAGTATTATAGACTGGCATCATAATAAAGAGGCCAAACAATGGGTCAAATTAGAAGAAGAGATAATAGGTCCACAATTGAGGTTTCTCCCATGGATAAATCCCCAATTAAGACCAAAAAAAAAGAATTAACAATTTCTGTTAATGCTACACTAAAGAATTGGGATACTTTAATAAAAGGGGAAAAACTCTCCACAATAGTTGGACCCATGACACCCCTGTTTTTCAACCCCGAATTCCCGCCAGCTCTGGGGGTCATAAAATACCTTAAATGGCATAGAAACAAGAACATAAGGATGGTACGGATACTAGAGGACGGGAAAATACCAAAACTGCAGGATATAGGATTTGAATATAAAAATAAATGGCTACAATATCAGCAGTTAAAATCATCTATAGAAGAAAAAATATTGAAGATAAATAGACCATTAACTAGATTTGAACAAAATACTAGTAGAGGAGAAGGACCCAATTAAAAAACTATCAAAGATATGTAAATTACTAGGTGGCTGGGCGGCCCTCAATGTAATACAGCACCTCATCCCAAAAATTGAAAATCAAACCAAAGAAAAGGGAATACAGGGATTATAACGGTGCCAGGGCAAACACAGTACATTCAAAAGTTTTTTAAAAAGAGTAATTTTTATTAATACATAGAGATTATAAAAAATAGACAAAGAAATCACAAAAACATGGTGTGCATAGACATTAAAAACATATCTGTAGCGAGCTTCACGTTGCTTGGCCTCAGGAATGTAACGGCCAAAGCAGTAGATAGGTATTTTAAGTGCCCGACATGTTTTGCCAGTATTGGCTTCTTCAGGGATAGATTGTTAATACCTAAAGCTCTACAGTAATTCTATAGAAAGAAATATGACAATCAGTATACATACTAAGACAAATGATACATTCATTGCACAAAGGATATCAAAGATCTAAACATACATATGTTTGCGAACTGTCAGTGTAGGCCAGCCCCCACCACCACCCAAAGAGCGCCAAGAGAACCTCCCCACACATAAGGCACCAGATGTCCAAGACACCCAACCAGACATTCTAAAGATGGAAATCAAGTACCTGCAAATCACCAGGGGGGTGTCACACACCTCTCCAGGGCCAAGCCTCCAGCATAGATCACACTAGGTAGCTGCAGGGAGCAATAAGAATGACCTGGCCGAGTGTACGTCTAAAAGGTATAATTATTTGTAGATAGATTAATTATCAAAAGGGGTCAAGTGTCCTCCATTAGTTAATGAAAATATATAGGACTAACATAGTCTCAAGTTGCTTTACTTACAAAGAAATACTCCTTGAAATTAATAGCAGGACACCGATAGATCCCTAGTGTTGAGGAGAGTTTTTCTCTTTCAGCCACAGCAAAAAACGTATCTCTATGGATTAAATAGAAAGAGGATTCTATGGCACTGTGAAGTTTTCTAAAGAATAGTATAAGTTGCACATTAGCTAATCCATAAATAAATTTGAACCAGCAAAGGACAAAGTAAATTTAACACTCACCACTAAATATGTATAGAGTGAAATGATGGAGTAAGAAAGAGCCTGCAGCCAATTACAGCGTCAGATGGAATATGCTAAAGGGCAGAAGATAATGTCAGCAAGGGATAAATCCATTTCTCCCCTGAAAGTAAATGATTCATAAAGATGCCTACCGGATCAGAAAGTAATAGGTACGTGGGTGTCCTGGAACATCCCTGGCGTGTCTGATGGCCTGGGCTGCCGGCGTTCTTATGCCCCCCACACACGTGCGGCGTCTGACGTCACCGCACGTGTGAGCGGACGAAAAAGAGCCACAGCGCATGTGCCGCCCGCAGATCCATCCAGGCCTACAAGGTCCAGAGGGCATTGCGGTGGTGTCTATGGTGATGTGTAAACACATCACAGACAAACCGCGGTAGTCAAACGCCGCTAAAGGCAGCGTGATACCTGGAAGTTGGTATCAATTTCCAATGCGCCGTGGCTAAAGCGGGCAGAGGATAATCCAATGCCCTTAGGTGTCCATACAGCTGATTGTGTCCCATAACAGGGGGCCAACAGCGCCAGATCGAATGCGCATCCACCATAACGAAGTGCAGGGACTCGAGGCAAAGAAAAACAAGAAGGGGAGGGAATGAAGAAGAAAAAAGGAAAAAGAGAAAAAGGAGGGAGGGAAGGAATAAGAGCCAGAAAGGGAAGGGGGAGGGGAAGGAAAAGATGGGGCATCTGGAAGTGCGGAGATGTCACCAGGGCAATCAAAGGGGAGAGGCAGGGGTGGGTGAAGACAAGCCAAGGATATATGTAAGCCCCAAAGGGTCGCCTGCACACAAGGCATGAAAAATTGGGACAGAAATAGAAAAGAACAATAGAGGGGGGCTGAATCCCTGGGATGTGTCCACGCAGGTCGTCCTGACAGTTCGCAAAGACCATCTTGAAAATATATCCTTGGCTTGTCTTCACCCACCCCTGCCTCTCCCCTTTGATTGCCCTGGTGACATCTCCGCACTTCCAGATGCCCCATCTTTTCCTTCCCCTCCCCCTTCCCTTTCTGGCTCTTATTCCTTCCCTCCCTCCTTTTTCTCTTTTTCCTTTTTTCTTCTTCATTCCCTCCCCTTCTTGTTTTTCTTTGCCTCGAGTCCCTGCACTTCGCTATGGTGGATGCGCATTCGATCTGGCGCTGTTGGCCCCCTGTTATGGGACACAATCAGCTGTATGGACACCTAAGGGCATTGGATTATCCTCTGCCCACTTTAGCCACGGCGCATTGGAAATTGATACCAACTTCCAGGTATCACGCTGCCTTTAGCGGCGTTTGACTACCGCGGTTTGTCTGTGATGTGTTTACACATCACCATAGACACCACCGCAATGCCCTCTGGACCTTGTAGGCCTGGATGGATCTGCGGGCGGCACATGCGATGTGGCTCTTTTTCGTCCGCTCACACGTGCGGTGACGTCAGACGCCGCACGTGTGTGGGGGGCATAAGAACGCCGGCAGCCCAGGCCATCAGACACGCCAGGGATGTTCCAGGACACCCACGTACCTATTACTTTCTGATCCGGTAGGCATCTTTATGAATCATTTACTTTCAGGGGAGAAATGGATTTATCCCTTGCTGACATTATCTTCTGCCCTTTAGCATATTCCATCTGACGCTGTAATTGGCTGCAGGCTCTTTCTTACTCCATCATTTCACTCTATACATATTTAGTGGTGAGTGTTAAATTTACTTTGTCCTTTGCTGGTTCAAATTTATTTATGGATTAGCTAATGTGCAACTTATACTATTCTTTAGAAAACTTCACAGTGCCATAGAATCCTCTTTCTATTTAATCCATAGAGATACGTTTTTTGCTGTGGCTGAAAGAGAAAAACTCTCCTCAACACTAGGGATCTATCGGTGTCCTGCTATTAATTTCAAGGAGTATTTCTTTGTAAGTAAAGCAACTTGAGACTATGTTAGTCCTATATATTTTCATTAACTAATGGAGGACACTTGACCCCTTTTGATAATTAATCTATCTACAAATAATTATACCTTTTAGACGTACACTCGGCCAGGTCATTCTTATTGCTCCCTGCAGCTACCTAGTGTGATCTATGCTGGAGGCTTGGCCCTGGAGAGGTGTGTGACACCCCCCTGGTGATTTGCAGGTACTTGATTTCCATCTTTAGAATGTCTGGTTGGGTGTCTAGGGCATCTGGTGCCTTATGTGTGGGGAGGTTCTCTTGGCGCTCTTTGGGTGGTGGTGGGGGCTGGCCTACACTGACAGTTCGCAAACATATGTATGTTTAGATCTTTGATATCCTTTGTGCAATGAATGTATCATTTGTCTTAGTATGTATACTGATTGTCATATTTCTTTCTATAGAATTACTGTAGAGCTTTAGGTATTAACAATCTATCCCTGAAGAAGCCAATACTGGCGAAACATGTCGGGCACTTAAAATACCTATCTACTGCTTTGGCCGTTACATTCCTGAGGCCAAGCAACGTGAAGCTCGCTACAGATATGTTTTTAATGTCTATGCACACCATGTTTTTGTGATTTCTTTGTCTATTTTTTATAATCTCTATGTATTAATAAAAATTACTCTTTTTAAAAAACTTTTGAATGTACTGTGTTTGCCCTGGCACCGTTATAATCCCTGTATTCCCTTTTCTTTGGTTTGATTATCAAAGATATGTGATCTATTACTCCCTTCTGGCCCCTTTAGAGAGCTAATAGGAATGAAAGAATTGGAAAAAGAAATGGGGGACATAATAGAAGAAGAAGAATGGGAAAAAAAAAATTGAAATAATACACAAAACAACTATAGCAAATAAATATCAGGAGAGAAATTACAAGATCGCAATGAGATGGTATAGGTGCCAGCATTAAATAGAATGAATAAGGCAAATTCAGAGTTGGAGATGTAAGAGGGAGAGAGGGACCATGGATCATATATGGTATGGTTGTCAGAGGGTGAAGGAATTTTGGAATAAGATTTTTGAGATCTCCCGGAAAGTGTCAGGAAAAGTAGTAAAACCAAGTATAGAAATCTCGATATTCTCTCTGACAAGAGATCCAATAAAGAAAATTAGAAAAGATATCTTGCATCACATGACATCTGTGGCTAGAACAATAATAGCACGAAAATGGAAAGGAGAAGAAGGACCTACAATTGCAGAATGGATATGTGAAATGAACAAAATCCAGTATATGGAAAAACAGATGAGAGAAGAAGGGTATATAATAAATAAACTGCTAGAAATATGGCAAAAATGGGACGAGTTTCGGTTCTCAAAAGAAGTGTTAAAATTCATATGATAGGAACAGATTTAGGGTTTTTTTTTTTTTTTCTGTATGTATGAAGGTTAAGGAAGGAATTGGATGATTGGAAGGAAATAAAAGCAACTAGAGAGGGGAGTGATAAGAGATTGGTCATTGAATTAGAGATGTTTTTAATTGATTGTAAAGAATATGAAATGTTGTATGAATGACAATGTATGGGTTGTTTTTTTTTTTTTAAAAGAAAATTTAATAAAGAGAAATTGAAAACAGAGTTGTGTATGTTATGGTTTGAAACATGCCTGTTAAAGCAAAATATAAAACTAAAAATGTCAAAATTAATTAAACAAAGATGTATTTTTGGTGGAAAAATGTTTTAAAACGCACATGTGAACGTGCACGGAGTTAAATTTTTTATCCTCAACAATGTGTGGCTTCTTCTTTCAATGCTCAATACCAGTTTTTGTATTAAGTTGGTGTTTACAGTGACAATGGGGGTTATTTAATAAAGCAAATTCCACTTGGCACTACAAGTGCACTAGGAGAACCGAGGAGACAGCTAAACACAAGCACTAAATCAAATTCAAGATGATTTCAGATCAAAATAATTTTAAATTTTAGAAAAGAATCAAAAATGTGCTGGCATAGCAATGGCCACCCTACCCGTAAAATAGTCCAGATACTTTTGCTGCACATCACGGGCTCTTTGGGGGGGCAAGCCAGGATGGCCAGCTTCCAGGGCCGTCATTGGATTTGTATCCTGAATTGCAGCCTCAGGGCCAACTGAGACCACATAATGTGGAGCATTTCTCCTTAAATAATTATGTAGAATACAGCATGATAGCACTATGTGATTCAGTTGATTGCCGTAAGGAATAGGTGGAACCGGCTGGCCATTATACCAAACGCATTCTCCACCACTCTTCTGGCTCTGCCCAGCAGGTAATTAAAAACTCTCTTTTCTGGGGTGAGGGACCTCTGGGGGAATGGCCTCATCAGATGTTCACCCAGACCAAATGCTTCATCCGCGACAAACACAAACGGGAGTCCTTCCACGTTATCTTCAGCAGGTGGCAATCCCAAGCTACCACTCTGGAGACGTCAGTAGAACTCGATCTGGGCAAAGACTCCACCATCCGACATCCGGCCATTCTTCCCCAGGTCCATATAGAGAAACTCATATGTCGCCGACACCACCGCCATCAACACGATACTATGAAACCCCTTATAGTTAAAATAGTATGACTCCGAGTGGGGTGGTGGGATGATGTGGACATGTTTCCCATCGATTGCCCCTCCGCAGTTGGGAAAGTCCCACCGCTCGGCAAACTGGGAGGCCACAGTCTGCCATTCCTGTGGCGTTGAAGTTTCCTATGGAGTCAAACCAGAAAAAATAAAATTAGTACTTTTGCACATAACATTGCAAGCAGATTAGACACAAACATTCTTGGCCAACATCAGTATAACATTTATTTTAAGGAGTATTTAAAGACAAAAAGATAAGGTACACTTATATCATATTCCTCACCCCCTCTAATGGCCCATTGTAAAAATTTTAGGGTGGGGGGAGGGGTTCTAGATGAGTTTCAAACCTCAAAAAAAAGATTATGGCACACTGCCTGAATTTAAGGACAACAATAACATTTGTACACATTTTTGGGGGTGTTTAGGGTAAAGCACTACTATGGAGCTGACAAAATACATTGTTAAGTGACTAGGCTAGGTGTGTATGGGTCCAAGATAGCATGCTGGGGAGGTTAGTGAAAGCAAATATGCATGAAGGACAAATAAGGAGCATTAAAAGCTTACAGCATGCATGAGGACAAAGGGGACACTCACAGCATATTACAATCATGGTAATTAGGGAATGATGAAAGAAATACAATACATTAACAAACATTAAATAGATAGAATGTGATGTTAAAGGAGAAAACTTACCTTAATATAGTCCTTCTGCAGGACCTGTAAATTGGCAGAACAGGTCTCTGGAATAATGATCCCCAGAGCCTGGGGGGGAGATGCCTGTCAAGAACTTGATGTCCTGCAGACTTTTCCCTGTTGCCAAGTACCGCAACGTGGTGATGAGCCTCTGTTCAGGAGTGATGGCTTGCCGCATGCAGGTGTCCTGCTTCGTAATATAAGGGGACAGCAAAGCCAACAGACGGTGAAAAATTAGGTCCGTCATCCGGAGAAAATTCCTGAAATCATCAGGATTATTCTCCTGGATCTCCTGCAACAAAAGCATATAACAGAATTGGTCAAGCTGGAGTAACCAATTCTTGGTCCATGAACTCCTCCCCGCCCTGTTCATGGACTGGGCTTGGGTCAAAGCAAGAACCCCAACACCAAGCCCCCTGCACAGCACGAACTCTACGACAAGTACGTAACTGCAACATGGCTTCAAAACAGTCGGCTGGTCAGAACGAACTAACAAAGAGCACTGAAAAAACAGAAAAGCCTGAGAAGAGTGATCTGAAAATCAGAAATGAGCGGACAAGAACGCACTGAGAAACAAATACGTACTATAATAATACGCACTGAAACCCAGATACGAACTGACTACACGTACTGAAGAAAAGATATTGATATGAATGATTTCTGATTGGGACTCTAAAAGAAAGTTAATACTGCAGCTGCAGGAACAGATTCACAGGACTCAATCACTGTGTTTAAAATGTCCGTTCCGTCAAAATTTATTACATGTTATTTTATACATAGATAAGAAAGTAGTGGTGTGAGATGTTATTAAAAACTAACAAATAGAAATATGTTATTAAAAGCTAACAAATAGAAATATATTATTAAAAACTAGCGAATAGAACAATTGCAAAAGTAAAACCTTGAGAAGGGAGGGGGGAGTAGAGGGTGTTTAGTAGGAGAAGTGTTTGTGTGTTAGGTGAAGGTTACAGAACACATTTCAACAGTGAGAACAAAATGGAGTCTCTTGTGCTTAAATGAACAGTACAGTGAATGTCCATGTCATTTCCCCCCTTTTGTTTATTTGACACCATTCTTCTCCGCGTTACATTCAGCCGATTGCTGGTAACTCCTGTTACATTGGCACAGAGAGACGGCGTCCTGTTCAGCTCTCTCCTAGCTTTCTCACAATAATGGGTTCATCAGGGCTGGTGGTACATTTGTTGGTACAGCGGGTAGTCACACAGAGGCATAGCCTGATGAGGAAGTAAATAACAAATATGAGAAATAGGAACATCACAATGTAAATGTCTAGTTTCTGTAACCATGTTGCTATGCCATATAAAAAATCACCAAAACCTCCTAAACCCTGAAAGGGGTTCCATCCATCTTTAGCAATATCCCTGGCCTTATTCTGTCGTTCTCTTATCTTAGCAAGATGCCCTTTAATAATGTCCTCATTATCAGAAATGTATATACAACAGTCAGTGCGAAATACCTTACACATCCCACTTTTAGCTGTAGTGAGATATTAATAATTAATCTGTGCTCTAATACTACTTTTTTAAGCTGAGCCATTTCTTCATTTAATAAACCTATATCAGTGGTAGTAAGGTTAATAATCTCATCTACAAATCTAGTGTAATTATTTATTCTTTTCATTGCTTCAATTCCCCATCCTGTCCAGGAAGGGAACCATGACCATGCCATGTCACCTTTAGTGAACAGCTCTCTTTTGAACACTAAAGGGTATTCTGGACTTTGATCTGGTCGCACTGTATCTTTTCCGAATAGCCAAAGCAGGTGCTAACTTCCCAATATAACATGTACCTGTAACAGTCGTAAGCTTTATTTCCACATATATAATATAACCCTCTACGTATGGACGGTATGCCTGCTCCTAAAAAACTGAAAGCAATAACATGGAATCTCAGGTAACCAATATTTTCACATATTGGGAACTGTGAGCAATTTGTACTATAAAGGGTTCTATTTAGTTCTGGATCTGGGATATAATAATATTGACCATAGTTTCCTCCATAAACTGTAATTTTTGCTCTGGTGCAATCTGAATTGCCCAACCGTGTACATTTAGTGTTAAACGGGCATGTAATGTTTAAACAAATCTGTGGAGTGTTTATCTGTTTTGAAACCATCAAAGTTACTGATCTGTGCTCATTAGCTGTGGAGACTATGTATGAGCCGATTGTTCTGGTCCTGTTTAGCTCAGTGAAGTTGAGAGGCATTGCTATCATGGGTATTGTTCCTGTTTGGGGATGTAAGTGAGAACACACCCAGCGGTTAATAGCGTTGCTATGGGTTGCATACAATTTTATTTTTCCATGTCTCAGTTCTCACAAACAACAAAAAGAAAGGAAACATTATCATCATTTTTTCAAAGGATATCATCACTTCAGGATTTTCTTGCAGTGACTGGCGTGAATCCAGGTGGGCTTTCCTTCCAACTTGACAGCGGAACCGGTTGTCAAAAGCACCAAATGTGGTCCATCAAATTTTGGTTCTAGTGGCTTTCTGACGTGTCGCTTGACCACCACCCATTCACCTGGTTGGATTCTGTGAATACCTGAAACAGAATCTGGGCGGGGATAGATTTATAAACACCTTCATGTATTTTATTCAATGTTCTTTGCAAAATCTGAACATATTCGAGTGAGAAGCCTGCAACTGTTGGGGAAAATATAGCCCTGTTTTGGGTAGCCCTCCAAACAGGGGCGGATCCAGAGTCTAGTCTCGGGAGGGGCACTGCCAGAAAATATATTATTTTGGGGTACATCTATCGGGGAAATGGCTGGTGTTGGCGCTTCAATCATCACGGCACCATGGTTGTTATGGTGTCAGGATGGTTGAAGCACATTATTACTATTATTACATTGTTATAAAAAATTAAATAGTTTAACTCACCATAATGCAGAATCAGTGGGAGCCCCGAGTGTGTCACTTGCCACGTCACCTGTCACCAGATGCAGATTGTCACTTGGCACGTCGCCTGCCACATGTTGCGGATTGTCACTTGCCACGTCACCTGTCACCAGATGCAGATTGTCACTTGCCACGTCGCCTGCCACGTTGCGGATTGTCACTTGCCATGTCTCTTGCCACGTCGCCTGCCACATGTTGCGGCTTGTCACTTGCCACGTCACCTGTCACCAGATGCAGATTGTCACTTGCCACGTCGCCTGCCACATGTTGCGGATTGTCACTTGCCACATTGCCTGTCACCAGATGCAGATTGTCACTTGCCACGTCGCCTGCCACATGTTGCGGATTGTCACTTGCCACGTCGCCTGTCACCAGATGCAGATTGTCACTTGCCACATCGCCTGCCACGTTGCGGATTGTCACTTGCCATGTCACTTGCCACGTCGTCTGCCACATGTTACGGATTGTCACTTGCCATGTCGCCTATCACCAGATGCAGATTGTCACTTGCCACCTGCTAAGGTGGTCTCTTGTGTCCCAGAGACAGGCAGCAGAGAGATTATGTAATCTCTCTGCTGCCGCAGCTGCCTGCATGGTGGTGGGGGACTGCAGGGATGCAGGGCGGGCGCCGGGCGGTGAGAGATGATGTCATCTCTCTGCTCCCCCGCCCGCCGGCTCCCTGACTGGCCAGCAGCCCGTCCACAAACACATCGAGTGGCACATGTCAGCGGCAGCTCTCTCTCTCTCTCACCTATGGAGCTGCCCAGCGGCTCTTTTACTCACGGAGCCGCCCAGCGGCTCTCTCTCTCACACTCACGGAGCCGCCCGGCGGCTCTTTTACTCACGGAGCCGCCCAGCGGCTCTCTCACTCACAGAGCCACCCAGCGGCTCTCTCACTCACGGAGCCGCCCAGCGGCTCTCTCACTCTGACAGTCACTCACCTGCATTTCTCGGAGGGGGCAATTGCCCCGTTGCCCCCACTGGATCCGCCCCTGCCTCCAAATAAAATTTCATAGAGGGACAGTCCATGTGGTTGTTTAGGGGTAGTTCGTACAGAATATAGGGCTAATGGCAAAGCTTCCACCCATCCTTTTCCTGTATCAGCTTTAATTATTGTACATCTGTTTTTCAAAATTCAACTAAGTCTCTCAACTTTACCACTACTTTGTGGATGATAAGGTGTATGGAAAGCTTGCTGTATGTGAAGTGCTTCCATTACCTCTTTCATTACTTCCCCAGTAAAATGGGTTCCTCTGTCACTCTCAATAGTTTCAGGAACTCCATATCTACAAACTATTTCATTCAAAATTTTCTTTGCTGTTGTTTTTGCATTTGCTTTAGCTACTGGCCAGCTCTCGGGCCAACCTGAGAACATGTCAACACACACTAAAGCGAACTCATAGGTGCCTATTCTGGGCATCTGAATGTAGTCTATTTGAATTCTTTGAAAAGGGAAATCTGGCTTAGGAGAATGCTTTTGGGGAACATGGACAGGCCTCCCTGCATTGTACAGAGCACAAGTGAGACATGAAGCACAAAACCTGGCTGCAAATGCACTAAATCCAAGTGCTATCCAATAGCAGTCAGTAAGTGCCACCATCGCACCCTTAGCAAGATGACTGATGCCATGTGCCAGTTGTGCTAAAACTGGGTACAAACTCCTGGGTAGACACCACCTGTTGTCAGCGCTCCACAGGCCCTGCTGATTTTGGGTAGCATTACATTTGATCCACTTATCCTTCTCTTCATCAGGGGCCTGGTTCTGCAACTGAATTAGATTTTTTACATCCCACTGCTCCTGATGAGGGGAATCTGTCCCCGCTACCTGGGTGACCCCTACAGTGGGTGTGACTCCAAATGCCATAAGGGCAGCATCCTTTGCCGCTTGGTCCGCTAAAGCATTTCCTCTGGCTGTCATGTCGTTTCCCCTTGCATGCCCTTTTACCTTCAAGATTGCAACTTCTGCTGGTTTCTGAAAAGCCTCAAATAGCTGCTCTATGAGTTTTGCATGTCTCACTGGCTTCCCTGCACTAGTCAGAAAGTTCTGTGCTTTCCAAATAGGCCCGAAATCGTGGGCTATTCCAAATGCATATCTGCTGTCAGTGTAAATGTTTCCCCTTTGATTCTCTAGGAGATGACATGCTTTGACTACAGCACACATCTCCGCTTCCTGTGCTGACATCTGTGGTGTCAATGCTTCCTGATGTAAAAATGGTGTCTGTAGTGGTTACAGAAAACCCTGTGTGTGGCTGACCACCATCAGTGTAAAATCTGGAACCATCTACGAATAAGTGTGTGTCACAATCTGATAAAGGCTCATCTTTTGCTGGTGTGACAGAGGCCCTTTCTACCTCCATCAGAGCCATACAATCATGAGAAAAACTCTCAGGTTCTACATCTGTACCATTTGTTGCATCTTCCTCATCAATTATAGGAAGAAGAGTAGCCGGATTTAAAGTAACACATCGTTTGATTGTTAAATTCGATGGAGCAAAAAGAGCAGACTGGTACTTGTCAAATCTACTGGCAGATACATGTCTGGTATTTACTTGATACATGATTTCCTGTACTGCATGTGGCACATACAGGATCAGAGCAGAATCTAGTACAAGCTCCGTTACTTTGTCTAGCAGCAAAATGCAGGCTGCTATGGCTCGCATACAACTGGGGGAGCCTTTGATGACAGGGTCTAATGAGGCTGATACATACATCACAGGCCTCTGTTTATCTCCATGTAGCTGGGTGAGTACACCTGCAGCAAATCCATTGACTTCATGACAGAACAACGAGAAAGTCTTAGTATAGTCAGGAAGTCCAATGGTGGGAGCTTCAGACAAAATTTTAATAAGCTCCTTCATCTGTAATTCATTGTCCCATGTGAGTTGAAAGGGTTTCTAGTGGTAGCCTCATATAGAGGAGCCATAAGTTCTGATACATTTGGAATCCAGTCCCTACAATATCCCACTAACCCCAGGAAGGCACGTAGTTACCGTACATTTCTTGGCTTTTCAAAGTTTTGTAGAGTTTTAACTCGATCTGGGGTTAGGTGACGGATTCCATGTGAAATGCAGTGACCCAGGAGGATCACTTTCTCTTGGCAGTATTGTAGCTTATCTTTGCTAACTTTGTTGTTACTGTTATAGAGAAACATGAGAAGACTTACTGTTTCTCTGCTACAAATGTCCTTTGTATCAGAACAAATAAGCAAATCGTCTATGTACTGAAGCAAAACTGTGTTTGGGTGTGAGGGGGACCATTGGTCCAATACTTGCTTTAACGCAGTATTATATTCAGAGGGGCTACTCACACAGCCTTGGGGCAATCTTGTCCATGCTAACTTTTGGGCATCATGGGTAAATGAAAAAAGGTGCCAGCAATCTGGGTGCAGGGGCACCGAAAAGAAAGCATTTGCAAGATCAATCACTGTAAAGCAGGTGCTGGAGGCAGGTATTCCACTTAGTAAAGTGCGGGGGTTGGGCACGATCGGGGTATCTGCCTCTATTATATTGTTAATGGCTCTAAAATCATGCACCATGCGGTATATCACCTGCCCACCCTTCTTGTCTGGCTTCTTTGCAATTGGGAACAGGGGTGTATTGACTTGGGACTTAATTGGTACAACAGCCCGTGCTGCTTTCAGTTGAGTGATTTGATCCTTTATCCCCTCAGTCTGAGCAATACTCAGTGGGTACTGTTTAATCTGTGGGAGATGGGCTCCTGGTTTAATTTTTATCATGACTGGGGTGCAATCCAGCAGACCTACATCATATTTGCTGGTGGCCCATAATTCAGCGGGAATCACTTTCAATTCTGGTGGAAATGGCGGAGTGGAGTCCTGGATTAAAAATACTCCACAGGCAGAATTTAAAACTTCTCCTGACAGACTACTAACCACCTGGACTCCTGTAGGAGTGTAGTCTATGTTTGCTAAAATTTGGTTCAAAATGTCAGCTCCCAAAAGATTTGTAGGATCTGTGTCTGAAACTGACACTTTAGTGACAATTTCTGTTTGCTGTCCTAGCCTGAGTTTAAGTGGCTTGGACTCAACCAAATCAGTAGAGGTCTCGGTTAGGCCAACACCAGAGATAACATTTGTAGATAATATTCCTGGAGGTAAGTCCTCTATATTAAAAACACTTCGGCTTGCACCAGTATCGATTAAACAGGTTAATTCTGTTTCTCCTCCAGGATAGGGGAGTTCTTGTAAAAATACTTTTACTCTGGCCTCGGGACCATTGTCTCCCTTATTTAACATGATTGATACTGGCATGCCATTTTTCTATGCCTGATCCACTGCTTTTGGCAGAGAACTGGGATCAGCATGAGGTGCCTCTAAGCTCTTTTCCAGTCTACGGTCAGGACGATGGCAGAATTTGGCTATGTGTCCTTCCCCATCACAATTGTAGCATATAATTGGTCCCCGATTGCCATGATTTCTGAAATTGCCTTTGCCTCTTCCTCTTCCTCTCTGCTTCCCTATGTACATAACCTTGGGTTTGCTGTCTTTTTGGTTAATCCTGTTTTCTATGGATAACAGGATAGGCAGGATGTCTCGAATAGACATATTGCCTGCCTCAGGCCTTGCTGTGAACAACTTTTCTTTCAACTGGGGTATTAAACTATCAAGAAACCTTGGTTTCACCAGTTGTGTAGATGGACTTGCAGTTTCTCCCGCCTTCTCTTCCTCTATTTTAATGCCTGCTTCCTCAGCCATATCGCTTAACCGTCTCCAATAAGCCCCTGCGGCTTCCTCTTTCCCTTGCTTAGCATTCATAAATTCAGCATGTCTGGTTTGTCCATATATTTGGGGCAATTTTTCCTTCAATTTCTCACAAACCTCCCATCCACTAACCATCTTACATAGATTTTTGACGTCTACACCACATTCTTTAAGTATATAGCCAGACATGTTGCTTCCAACTGCTTTAATAAGAAGCTGATGAATGTCAGTAGCAGAAGCCTCATATGCTTCCTGTGCAGCACTAAGTTTGTTTGCAAACCCAGTTGGATTCTTTCTAGGATCTCCCAATCCCTCTAATATGGCTCTCATATCTTGGGGACTAAAAGGTACATGCCATTTAATTTGAGACTTACTGTCAACAGCATTACCTTCCAAAACTAATTGGGTTCTGACAGGATAAACTGCAACAGATTGCTCTGTGCCAGGGGAAGAAGGGCTGGCATCTCCCTTCCTTCCCTCTTCATCTTGCTGCCACAATTTGGAAATTATGGTTTGCTCCGGAAGTTCAGACTCTATCTCTCTTTCTCTGGTCAAAGCCTTAAGTTCAGAGAGATCTAGTTTTGCATATGTGCCTTTTGATTTATGCCAATCATCTGTTTCTAGGATACGAGCCAAAATCCTCTTTGTAGGTTGATATAGGGCTGTTAAACCTCTGCTCTCTACTATATTGCATAGCTCATCTTTTGTGTGTTCCATGTAATCTAATTCTTTTGCTTTTGTGCGTGGACCCCTTAAAGCCAAACTGGCAGCCACATAAGGTGGGGGGTCCTCCTCTGCAGAGTCTTCTGGCCGAACGTAGTAAATTTGGGCAGTACTTTTATTAAACATCTCTGTCAAGCCAGTTTAATTTGCTACTTTAGCTTCTGTCTCCCATGTGCAAGCTATTCTCCACGTTCCTTCACTGCACAGTAGTGGGCCATAATCGTGCAGAAAAGTTTGCCATACTTGTAAATCAAAAGTCCCTTCAGATTTTAAAGGTTTAGCTGTTCCCTTTTTCCATTCTTCCCATTTATCTAGGGGCTCAGTATAGGTGGAACCGTACTTTCGGTTCATATATTCTCTAGCGCTCATCTTGCGCTGGGCATTTTCTGAAGGCCTCTCTCCCTTCATTCCCTTAATTAATTTAATGCCCATAATGACTGGCCAGTCTTCTCTACTTGTGCCTATACCCTCTTGCCTCTAAAACAAATAGTACAGCAAATCTGCAGATTCACAAGAATAGTCTCCACTTATCTACGTGGATAGAAGGGGTTTATGACAATAGACAAAACACTCATTAAGAGACCCTCCTCGTCTCTTCTCTGTGAGTTTTATCTGACCCTACCATGTGCCTCTGACCCAGGTCGCCCGCAAGGAGTCGACGCAGGGAACTGCAGAGGATTTTTCCTATCCACACACAGTCCAACCCGTGAAGGGGGACACATACACATTCACACACACACGTTACCCAACCAGAAAGGTCCGAGAGTGGTCTGGTTTCCTTGAGAACTGACAGATAGGATACATAGGAAAAGGCAGAAATACAGCAAGCTTAAGGGCAGCTTACCTAGCCGGCATTTGAGATCTGAGTTTCCCGATGATCCCGGTTCAAAGCGCGGTTCCTTCTGGAGACTCTGCCAAACTCCTGGCTGGCTCGCCACGCTGATATGAATGATTTCTGATTGGGACTTTAAAACAAAGTTAATACTGCAGCTGCAGGAACAGATTCACACGACTCAATCACTGTGTTTAAAATGTCCGTTCCGTCAAAATTTATTATTACATGTTATTTTATACATAGATACGAAAGGGGTGGTGAGAGATGTTATTAAAAACTAACAAATAGAAATATGTTATTAAAAGCTAACAAATAGAAATATATTATTAAAAACTAGTGAATAGAAGAATTGCAAAAGTAAAACCTTGAGAAGGGAGGGGGGAGTAGAGAGCGTTTAGTAGGAGAAGTGTCTGTGTGTTAGGTGAAGGTTACAGAACACATTTCAACAGTGAGAACAAAATGGAGTCTCTTGTGCTTAAATGAACAGTACAGTGAATGTCCATTTCATTTCCCCCCTTTTGTTTATTTGATACCATTCTTCTCCGCGTTACATTCAGCCGATTGCTGGTAACTCTTGTTACATTGGCATAGAGAGACGGCGTCCTGTTCAGCTCTCTCCTAGCTTTCTCACAATAATGGGTTCATCAGGGCTGGTGGTACATTTGTTGGTACAGTGGGTAGTCACACAGAGGCATAGCCTGATGAGGAAGTAAATAACAAATATGAGAAATAGGAACATCACAATGTAAATGCCTAGTTTCTGTAACCATGTTGCTATGCCATATAAAAAAATCACCAAAACCTCCTAAACCCTGAAAGGGGTTCCATCCATCTTTAGCAATATCCCTGGCCTTATTCTGTCGTTCTCTTATCTTAGCAAGATGCCCTTTAATAATGTCCTCATTATCAGAAATGTATATACAACAGTCAGTGCAAAATACCTTACACATCCCACTTTTAGCTGCAGTGAGATAATTTAGTGTTAATCTGTGCTCTAATACTACTTTTTTAAGCTGAGCCATTTCTTCATTTAATAAACCTATATCAGTGGTAGTAAGGTTAGTAATTTCATCTACAATTCTAGTGTAATTATTTATTCTTTTCATTGCTTCAATTCCCCATCCTTTCCAGAAAGGGAACCATGACCATGTCATGTCACCTCCAGTGAACACCTCTCTTTTGAACACTAAAGGGTATTCTGGACTTTGATCTGGTCGCACTGTATCTTTGCGAACAGCCAAAGCAGGTGCTAACTTCCCAATATAACATGTACCTGTAACATTAGTAGGAAGCCAGGCGTAAGGTTTATTTCCACATATATAATATAACCCTCTACGTATGGACGGTATGCCTGCTCCTAAAAAACTGGAAGCAATAACATGGAATCTCAGGTAACCGATATTTTCACATATTGGGAACTGTGAGCAATTTGTACTATAACGGGTTCTATTTAGTTCTGGATCTGGGATATAATAATATTGACCATAGTTTCCTCCATAAACTGTAATTTTTGCTCTTGTGCAATCTGAATTGCCCAACCGTGTACATTTAGTGTTAAACGGGCATGTAATGTTTAAACAAATCTGTGGAGTGTTTATCTGTTTTGAAACCATCAAAGTTACTGATCTGTGCTCATTAGCCGTGGAGACTATGTATGAGCCATTTATTCTGGTCCTGTTTAGATCAGTGAATTTAAGAGGCATTGCTATCATGGGTATTGTTCCTGTTTGGGACTTTAAAACAAAGTTAATACTGCAGCTGCAGATTCACAGGACTCAATCACTGTGTTTAAAATGTCCGTTCCGTCAAAATTTATTATTACATGTTATTTTATACATAGATAAGAAAGGGGTGGTGTGAGATGTTATTAAAAACTAACAAACAGAAATATGTTATTAAAAGCTAACAAATAGAAATATATTATTAAAAACTAGGGAATAGAACAATTGCAAAAGTAAAACCTTGAGAAGGGAGGGGGGAGTAGAGAGCGTTTAGTAGGAGAAGTGTCTGTGTGTTAGGTGAAGGTTACAGAACACATTTCATCAGTGAGAACAAAATGGAGTCTCTTGTTCTTAAATGAACAGTACAGTGAATGTCCATGTCATTATGAACCCACAAGCACAAACTGAAGAGCAGTAATGATCTTAAAAAGCACGAGGCTGAAAAACGCGAATTGTCTCTCACCAAACTTCTAATAACACGAGATAAGCACAAGGAGCCCAAAGGGTGGCGCGCTTTGTATGGAACTTGCCTTTTCTAGTGCTGTCGTACGTTTTGTACGTCACCGTGTTCTTGACTATCGAAAGTTCAGAGAACTTTTGTATGACCGTGTGTATGCAAACCAAGCTTGAGCGGAATTCCATCCAAGGTTTTTCCGATGAAAATTCTGATCATGTGTACGCGGCATTAGTGAAAATGTCCAAATTGGTCCCAATTAGCCATTTTGCCTCCCCGGTGTCATGTGACTCGTTAGTGTCTCAGGTGAGAATGGGGAGCAGGTGTGTTAAATTTGGTGTTATCGCTCTCATTCTCTCATACTGGTCATTGGAAGTTCATCATAGCAAAGTACTCTCTAAGGATCTGAAAAAAAAAAATTGAAGCTCTAAATAAAGGTGGCCTAGCCTATAAAAAGATCACCAAGACCCTGAAACTGAGCTGCAGTACGGTGGCCAAGACCATACAGCGGTTTAACAGGACAGGTTCCACTCAGAACAGGCCTCACCATGGTCGACCAAAGAAGTTGAGTGCACATGCTCAGCGTCATATCCAGAGGTTGTCTTTGGGAGATAGACGGATGAGTGCTGTCAGCATTGCTGCAGAGGTTGAAGGGGTTGGGGGTCAACCTGTCGGTGCTCAGACCATACGCAGCACACTGCATCGATTTGGTCTGCACACCTCTTGTCCCAGAAGGAAGCCTCTTCTAAAGATGATGCACAAGAAAGTCTGCAAACAGTTTGCTGAAGACAAGCAGACTTATGACAAGGATTACTGGAACCATGTCCTGTGGGCTGATGAGACCTAGATAAACTTATTTGGTTCAGATGGTATCAAGCGTGTGTGGTGACAACCAGATGAGGAGTACAAAGACAAGTGCGTCTTGCCTACAGTCAAGCATGGTGGTGGGAGTGTCATGGACTGGGGCTGCATGAGTGCTGACGACACTGGGGAGCTACAGTTAATTGAAGGAACCATAAATGCCAATATGTACTGTGACATACTGAAGCAGAGCATGATCCCCTACCTTCGGAGACTGGGTCGCAGGGCAGTATTCCAACATGACAAAGACCCCAAACACACCTCCAAGACGACCACTGCCTTGCTAAAGAAGCTGTAAAAAGAACATGCAGCAAAGTGCATTGGGAGGACGCCCCTTGGACTTTAAAATGGCAGAAAGAAGTAATGTAAGGTAAATAAGTAAAAAAAGGCACAAGGGTGCCAACTTTATTAGTATACAAAAATTGAAAAATTATAAAATATAGACACAATTTGCTTATAAAGTATAAACAATACACCAATGAATCAAGGTCAGTAGGACATACAAATATATACCACCCAAAGCTAGTAATCCAAAATACTGCTCAAATTAAATTGAGTTCAGTTTAAGATTTGTAGCATACATCCCGACATATTTCGAAAAATCGCATTGGAACATTTTTTTTCCTTCATCAGGGGAGGTTTACAGTTGGGTATGATATTTTCTTGTCTGTAACACAAATATATACGTGTATAATAATATTTACATAGTAATTTGGCAAAGACATCAGAATCTTATCAAGGCCAAAAAGTACTTCCATATATTTGATTCATTGAAGATTTAAAGAGATAAAAACAGCAAGGAAGGATACATGCTGGCTGTATGAGTCCACATACACACAACATAGATGGTAATTCGTGTACCCACAGGCCGGTCGCTGGGACTCATTCACAAGGGATGCCTGATTATACCAACAGCGATCGGAGTTAGCACAGTGGGGACAATTATGACAAGGAGACGTTTGAAACAAGCCTCCTTTTGTCAGAGTATAGTAAAAGGAGTAAAAAAGGTATTGGTATACACATGGACAAAAGGCATGTCCAAACAGTGTCTGTTATAGTGGGAGTAATTACCTCAGATTAGAGCTGTATGCACTGCTGACATCAAGGCGGCAGCCAGTGAACTGACACAGACCAGCCGAGTGTCAGCATTTACATACCAAGTCTGATTGGTGTCAGACAATCAGATTGTCCATTCTGCATGCTCAGCTGCATAACATGCAGCTGATTGCGGAAATCAGAGTGTCTCTCTGATGGGGGGCACACGGCATAGCCACGCCCCGTAGGGCGCGATGATGTGACATGTTGCCGCGTCACCGGCGGGGGAATGCTTCCTGCTCATCATGGAAACAACGGCAGGGATGTAGACAAGCTCCTCCTAGTGCAGTAGGACCAGAGCAGGGGCGAAAAACAGCTCATCATCTGCCCATCCAGCGCCAGTGGAGCTTACCCGCTGTGTGTCTGCGTGCAAGCAGAGCGGCATGGGAACGGAGCTTAGAGCCACCTAGTGGACAAAGAAGATCATAGCAGCCAGCATGTTTACAAAGGGGAAGGACAAAAGAGAAATGGTAAAAAGTATATATATGAAAAATTATTATAGTACATACATATGACATATTAAGGCATCAGATCTTAAGAGCAGGGAGAACCCATGGAGGCAAATACTAGGTTGCAAACAAACATGGTCATGGTCCTAGAGAGGGCGTACAAGAATGGAAATAGAAAATTATATAAAGAGGGGACATAGTAATAGCAGTATATTAATATAACTGAGGAAGCAGATGTAAAGAAGGGACATCCCTGTCACTCAGATTTGTCACTGTATATCTAATTATGTTGGCAAACCAGTACTCGATCAAAGAGGACAAGGCCATGTTGAAATATGTCAAAAATTGATGGTGCAAGGAGAGGAGGAGAAAAGCATTGAAGCGAGAGTGGGATTTTAAGATATTTGTTTTGAATATCTATTTTATATCTGAAACCTTAAAGATTTAGTTCACAGACCCCAGAGGTGAATCCTGGAAGGAACGATCTAAAGTTGAAAGCCTTGTTTAATCCTGGTGGCGAGGTGGCCTGTAGATTAAATATCCACCTTAGTTCACATTGGAGGAGGCATTTGTTAAAGTTGCCTCCTCTCGAATGGAAGTGGATACGGTCAAGTCCCAAGAAATAAATCTTGGGGATTGAGTCTGGATGTACTGAAGCCATGTGACGGCCAATAGGTACATCAGGATCACGTTTACGGATTGTAGAGATGTGTTGGTATTTTCTTTTCCAGAACTCATTGATTGTCTTCTCGACATAGTAACACCCACATTGACATGTGAGTAAGTATACTATGCTGGGAGTCTTGCAGTTGATATAGTGCTTAGGACAGAAATGATGTTCATTTGGTAGGTTTATGTCCTTACGCCTGTCCATATACTGGCAATATGGACACCCTCCGCATAAGAAAGTACCTAACGTTTTACATGAATCGCCTCTGTAAGATTTGTGTTCACTTCTAACCACCTTATCACCCACAGAGGGAGCTCTCCTATATGTAAGAACAGGTGTATCAGATACAAATGGAGACAGTGAGGAATCCATAGTTAGTAAGTGCCAGTATTTATTCAAAATTTATTTCAGTTGTTTGTGTTGTGTTGAGTATGTGGTGATGATTCTAGTTGTATCATCAGTGGAAGGTTGTTTTTGTACATTGAGTAAGTCATGGTGGGACACCATTGTGGTTTTTTTGTATGCCTTTTTGAGGCAAGTACTAGAGTATCCTCTTTCGAGGAGTCTTTCTCTTAACTTCGCAGCCTCATTTTTTAATGTGATATCATCTGAACAGTTTTTACGAGTTCCCTGCTGTAGGTTTGTGATAGAGCTGGCTTGAAAGGCCAGCTCTATTGTTTTTTAACAAGTATATCGAGAAATGTAATTTCAGTTGTACTATGTGACATTGTAAAGCTGAGATTAAACTCGTTATTGTTGATGGAGGAAAAAAACTCCTGTAAGAGCTCAACTGAGCCATCCAATGTAAGGAACACATCATCTATATATCGTCGCCATGTAAGTACATGGCACATATAGACAGATAACGAATCGTTGGTAAGCAGTGAATGTTCCCACTCCCCCAGGTATAGGTTTGCGTACGATGGGGCATGTCCCCATCTCCACGCTCTGTACCTGTAGGTAGTGGGAACCATCAAAGCAGAAAACATTGTGATACAGTATGAATTCTAGAGAATTCAGAATGAATTCTGTATATTCGAGTTTGCATTCACTGAATTGCGACAATACATAACGCATTGCTGCTAGACCTTTCATGGGGGAATGGTGCAATACAGTGATTCGACATCTATGGTAACTAATAAGACACCATCCATAATGTGCAAAACCTGTATGTTTGCAAAAAATGGATGGTGTCACGCACATATGATGACAGGCAAGCAGCAAGTGGTTTTAGATGGCTGACTACCACGCGGCTGAGATTTTCAGTAAGATTGCCACATCCGGAAATGATAGGTCTGCCAGCTGGTTTTCTTTTCTGCTTGTGTATGTGGTGATGATTCTAGTTGTATCATCAGTGGAAGGTTGTTTTTGTACATTGAGTAAGTCATGGTGGGACACCATTGTGGTTTTTTTGTATGCCTTTTTGAGGCAAGTACTAGAGTATCCTCTTTCGAGGAGTCTTTCTCTTAACTTCGCAGCCTCATTTTTTAATGTGATATCATCTGAACAGTTTTTACGAGTTCCCTGCTGTAGGTTTGTGATAGAGCTGGCTTGAAAGGCCAGCTCTATTGTTTTTTAACAAGTATATCGAGAAATGTAATTTCAGTTGTACTATGTGACATTGTAAAGCTGAGATTAAACTCGTTATTGTTGATGGAGGAAAAAAACTCCTGTAAGAGCTCAACTGAGCCATCCAATGTAAGGAACACATCATCTATATATCGTCGCCATGTAAGTACATGGCACATATAGACAGATAACGAATCGTTGGTAAGCAGTGAATGTTCCCACTCCCCCAGGTATAGGTTTGCGTACGATGGGGCATGTCCCCATCTCCACGCTCTGTACCTGTAGGTAGTGGGAACCATCAAAGCAGAAAACATTGTGATACAGTATGAATTCTAGAGAATTCAGAATGAATTCTGTATATTCGAGTTTGCATTCACTGAATTGCGACAATACATAACGCATTGCTGCTAGACCTTTCATGGGGGAATGGTGCAATACAGTGATTCGACATCTATGGTAACTAATAAGACACCATCCATAATGTGCAAAACCTGTATGTTTGCAAAAAATGGATGGTGTCACGCACATATGATGACAGGCAAGCAGCAAGTGGTTTTAGATGGCTGACTACCACGCGGCTGAGATTTTCAGTAAGATTGCCACATCCGGAAATGATAGGTCTGCCAGCTGGTTTTCTTTTCTGCTTGTGTAGTTTGGGCAATGCGTAGAAAGTGGCTTCTCTGGGGTGACTGGTTCTAATAAATTCCCACACATGTTTAGTTATAACATTTTGGTGGAATGCCGTGTCCACCAATAGATAGAAATCCCTGGTAAATTTGGTCAGTGAAGACCATTGAATCGGTTGATACCACTCATAGTTACAGAGTATGTTCCTGCACATCTCGATGTACTGAGCGCTGTCCATAACCACGAAATGACCACCCTTGTCGGATGGTTTGATCACAATGTCGTGGTTGTGGGCCAATGCATCAAGTGCAGCTCGTTCATTACGATCGAGATTACCATGCGGTTTAGGGAAGTTTCTCATTTTCTTATTATCTGCTGTCACAAGTTTTAAAAAGACAGATGCATTGTGGTTTGAGCTTGGTGAGGGATACAAAGTGGATTTCTTTTTTAATGAAGGGTCAGAAACATGTGCTTTTGTTTGCATGGTGGGAATGTCGTCTACTGCTGCAAAAAGGGCCTCTATGTCAACTGAATCTATGAGGTTTTCAGGTTCATTCTCTTCTAGTAGATTAATTAGGTTGTCCAGTGCTTGCATATCCTGACTGGTTTGTCCGGATTCTGGACTTTGTTTTTTTGCATATAAACTTTTTAGTAGAATCTTACGAATAAAGAGGTGGATGTCCTCGATGGCCCCAAATCTGTCCAGACTAGAGTCTAGGCAGAAAGTGAGGCCATGCGCAAGGACATCCATCTCATGTGAACTAAGTGAAAGTGAAGATAAATTAACCACATTTAATGTGGTTTTTACTTGTTGGTTTTGTGAATTTTGGATGGATGTGATTGAAGTTTCCTTTGGTGGGCCTGTGTGTAGCCCCTCAATTGGTCTAAAAAAGTACCTGGAAGTGAAGACTGTGAGACTGTGATCATGTGGTTATTGAAGTGGTAGATGCATGCAAGGAAGATCCAGGGCTACTAACTGAAATAGGTATGTCTGAGGTATCGCTATGGGTATTAAACTGAGAGTGACTACCTGTCAGGTCACCTGAGTCCAGGTGACAGATGCACTCCGTAGGAGTCAGGAGTGCACCGCTAAGGTAGTGGACCCTAGGACTGACTGCTGAGGATTGAACTCTGGGAGGCTCAGGAATCAGGTCTACTGGAGCATCAACACAGATCCCACTGGGAGCTAGAGCATAGATTCCCCAAGGCGCGGAGTCTAAGAGCCAGCAGGTGTCCACTAGGCATGTGCATTTCGTTTTGTTCCAAATCGAAATTCGGACGAATTTTTCATTATTCGGAAATTCGGATGCATCCGAATTTCCGAATGACAAAAGTAAAGAATTTAAACGAATCCGAAAAAAAACGAACGAATTCGAATCGAATTCGAAAACATATTTGAATCGAATTCGAAAACATATTCGAATCGAATTCGAAAACATAATCAAATTAAAAAAAAATAGAAAACGTTTTTCTAAAAAAAACAATAAGGTAGAATATAAAATAATAAAGCAATAGAATATGTATATATATATATATATATATATATATATATATATATATATATATATATATGTTTTTTTATGCTTTTCTTTTCTATTATTTTATATTCTATAATAGTATTTTCAATTCAAATTCAAATTCATTCTATACGAAATTCGAATTTCGGAACATGGCTTCTGAAGTTTGAATTTCGTATAGAATGAATTCGAATTTGAATAGAAAAGATTAGAACAGAAAATAATAGAAAAGTATAGACTATAAAAACAATAGAACAGAACAGAAGAAAATATAATATATATATTATATTTTCTTCTATTCTGTTCTATTGTTTTTCTAGTCTATTCTTTTCTATTATTTTCTATTCTATTCTAATCTTTTACATTCAAATTTGATTTCGGTCTATATGAAATTCGAATTTTGGAAGATGTTATATATATATATATATATATATATATATATATATATATATATATATATATATATATATATAATTTTCTATTCTGTTTCATTGTTTTTCTATGCTATTCTTTTCTATTCTATTCTAAACTTTTCTATTCGAATTTGAATTCATTTTATACGAAATTCGAATTTCGGAAGATGGCTTCTGAAAGTGGAATTTCGTATAGAATGAATTCGAATTTGAATAGAAAAGATTAGAATAGAAAATAATAGACTAGACAAACAATAGAACAGAACAGAATAAAATATAATATATATAATTTATTCTATTCTGTTCTATTGCTTTTCTAGTCTTTTCTCTTCTACTCTATTCTAATCTTTTCTATTCAAATTCGAATTCATATTATAAGAAATTCAAATTTCGGAAGATGGTTTTATATATATATATATATATATATATATATATATATATATATATATATATATATATGTGTGTATATGTATAATATATATATATATGTGTGTGTGTGTGTATATGTATAATATATATATATGTATATATATATTATACATATATATATATATATATGTATATGTATAATATATATATATATATATATATATATATATATATATATATATATATATATATATATATATATATATATATATATAAAACCATCTTCCGAAATTTGAATTTCTTATAAAATGAATTCGAATTTGAATAGAAAAGATTAGAACAGAGTAGAAGAGAAAAGACTAGAAAAACAATAGAACAGAATACAAAAAATTATATATATTATATTTTATTCTGTTCTATTGTTTGTCTAGTCTATTATTTTCTATTCTAATCTTTTCTATTCAAATTCGAATTCATTCTATACGAAATTCCACTTTCAGAAGCCATCTTCCGAAATTCGAATTTCGTATAGAATGAATTCAAATTCGAATAGAAAAGTTTAGAATAGAATAGAAAAGAATAGCATAGAAAAACAATGAAACAGAATAGAAAATTTTATATATATATATATATATATATATATATATATATATATATATATATATATATATATATATAAAACATCTTCCAAAATTCGAATTTCATGTAGACCGAAATCAAATTTGAATATAAAAGATTAGAATAGAATAGAAAATAATAGAAAAGAATAGACTAGAAAAACAATAGAACAGAATAGAAGAAAATATAATATATAATATATATATATATATATTATATTTTCTTCTATTCTGTTCTATTGTTTTTCTAGTCTATTCTTTTCTATTATTTTCTGTTCTAATTCGAATTCATTCTATAAGAAATTCAAACTTCAGAAGCCATGTTCCGAAATTCGAATTTCGTATAGAATGAATTTGTATTGAAAAGACTATTATAGAATATAAAATAATAGAAAAGAAAAGCATAAAAAAAAATAGAAGAGAATAATACAAAAAAATTACCGTATTTATCGGCGTATAACACGCACTGGCGTATAACACGCACCCCAAGTTTAGGAGGGAATTTTAAGGAAAAAAAAACTTTTAGGAGGGAAGTTTAAGGGAAAAAAACTTACATTTAAATGCCCATCATTGCAGCCTTCTCAGTGCAGCCTTGCCCCAGTGCAGCCATGTCAGTGCAGCCTTGTCAGTGCAGCCTTGTCAGTGCAGCCTTCCCAGTGTCCATTGCAGCCTTATCCCAGTGCAGCCTTGCCCCAGTGCAGCCTTGCCCCAGTGCAGCCTTGCAGCTCGCAGTTTGAAAATCCTGTGATCCCCTGCGATCCTGAGCTTCAAAATCGCCGACCGCGATTTGAAAATGGTGCCGCCGGCGCCAAAATACACAGAGCCGGTCCTCGGCTCTTCTCGGTGGCTCTCGTTCACTTTCGGCTCCACTTGTAGTCCCGCCCGGGATGGGCGTGACTGTGAGCGGAGCTATCCGAACCTAGCCGAGTACAATTGGCTAGGTTTGGGCGGCACTCGAGTGAAGCCGAAAGTGGCCGAGAAGAGCCGAGGACCGGCTCTGTGTATTTCGGCGCCATTTTCAAATCGCGGTCGGCGATTTTGAAGATCTGTCAGCTCAGGATCGCAAGGGATCGGCGTATAACACGCACCCATGATTTTCCCCTGATTTTAAGGGGAAAAAAGTGCGTGTTATATGCCGATAAATACGGTATATATATTTATATATATTTTTTTTATTTTTATTTTTTTTCTATGCTGGTCTATTGTTTTTCTATTCTTTTCTATTCTTTTCTATTTTATTCTAATCTTTTCTATTTGAATGCAAAATCATTCTATACGAAATTTGAATTTCCGAAAATGGTTATACAGAAACAGAATGAAATAGAATGAAATCGAATTCTAATAGAAAAGACTAGAACAGAAAAACAATAGAACAGAATAGAAAAAAAAAAAATATATATATATATATATATATATATATATATATATATATATATATATATACACACACACATCTTCCGAAATTGGAATTTGGTACAGAATGAATTCAAATAGAAAAGATTAGAATAGAACAGAAAATAATATAAAAGAATAGCATAGAAAAACAATAGAACAGAATAGAAAAAAATATAAAATATTCTATTCTAATCTTTTCTATTCGAATTCATTCTGTACCAAATTCTAATTTTAGAAGCCATCTTCCGAAATTCGAATTTCGCATAGAATTAATTCAAATTCAAATAGAAAAGTTTAGAATAGAATAGAAAAGAATAGCATAGAAAAACAATGGAACAGAATAGAAAAAAAATATAATATATATATTTAACCATCTTCCAAAATTGGAATTTGGTACAGAATGAATTCGAATTCAAATAGAAAAGCTTAGAATACAATATATTATATTTTTTTCTATTCTGATCTATTGTTTTTCTATGCTATTCTTTTATACTTTCTATTCTATCCTAATCTTTTCTATTGGAATTCGATTTCATTCTATACGAATGTCAAATTTCGCAAAATGGTTATATATAGTTTACTTTTTCAAATTCAGTTATTGTTTTTTTCGAATTTTATAGTTTTTTTCGAATGTGGTAGAAATTTTTCGAATTTGACAGTTTTTTTCGAATGTGGTAGAATTTTTTCGAATTTAATATTTTTTTCAAATGTAGTAATATTTTTTTTTTAATTTGATAGTTTTTTTCGAATGTGGTAGAATTTTTTCGAATTTGACAGTTTTTTTCGAATGTGGTAGAATTTTTTCGAATTTGATAGTTTTTTCGAATGTGGTAGAATTTTTTCGAATTTGATAGTTTTTTTCGAATGTGGTAGAATTTTTTCGAATTTGATAGTTTTTTTCGAATGTGGTAGAATTTTTTCGAATTTGATAGTTTTTTTCGAATGTGGTAGAATTTTTTCGAATTTGACAGTTTTTTTCGAATGTGTTAGAATTTTTTTCGAATTTGATAGTTTTTTTCGAATACGGTCGAATTTTTTCGAATGCGATACGAAACGAATTCCGAAAACGAATGTAATGAGTGCAACGAATTTAACTAAACGAATTAAGTTAAATAACGAATCGAAACGAAACGAAACTAAACGAATTTTTTCATCCTGCACATGTCTAGTGTCCACCAGAGCCCTCTAGTGGTCAGGATGGACTGCGCTGCAGTCTGGCTCCAGGTCGCGGCCCCCAGGGTCTCACAGCTCTCGCTCACGGTAGACTACAGGAGAAAGAGGAAGGAAACAGCAGGCTGGAACAACAAGGATAGTAAAGGGATAAACCAAGGTCGGGGTGACTAGCAGACTAGGATAAACATAGAACACGCCAAAGGTCAGGGTCACAAGCAGACAGAGATAGTCAAGAACAGGCCAAGATCAAGTAGCAAGTAGCACACGAAAGCTAAACACACAATGGTTGATCAGCAAGGTTGGCTTGCAATGCACAGGTTAATATAGTGTTCCAAATTAGAGGTTGAGGTGGAGCTATGCTGAGGGAAGATTATATAAGCAGTCAGGTGAGGGTGGCTGGCCTCTAAAGGTGAACACATGGAGGAGAGGTAAGCTGACAGAGAAAGATTACTGCATAACCATGACAGTACCCCCCCCCCCCCCTTACGAGGCCTCTCCCTCCCCCACCTGGGCCCAGGTTTGAAGGGAAACTCCAGATGAAACCTTCTCAACAGACGAGGCACAAAGATCTCAGATGCAGTGATCCAAGACCTCTCCTCAGGACCAAACCCTTTCAGATGTACGAGGGACTGAAGAATCCCTCTACGGCGCAGGGAATCCAGAACTTGACTAACCTCGTACTTTATGGGAACGGGTAAGGGCATGAAAAGACCATCAGACTGGGCAGAGGTCAGTGGATCCCTGAGACCAGGTTGGTTAGAAGGTGATGTGTCCCAAGAGTCAAGCTGGATAGCTGAAACACAAGCAGAATGCAGAGAGTCCAGAAAGAAAGGTTGAAAACCCCACCTGTCCAAATGAGGCAGTCTATCCAAAGGATGGATTGAGCCTCTTAGACAAGTTTGAATGGACATAGTAGTAGAGTGAGGCCAGGTTACACAAGGTCTTGAATAGGAAAAAGCAGGAAGCTCACTGGGCATGGGCTTGGCTGGCATAACTGGTGCAAAGGCCGACTGAATAGCATTGCCAGGTGTAGCGACTACCTCAATCGCATCGCAGGGAGTAGCGACTGTGGAACTTGCTGACAAGTTAACCTGGCTGTGTGTCCAAGGGAGTTTAGGGACAGGCAAGGTTAAATGGTTATGCAAACTGGAGTAAATGATCGGCTCAGGTTCACAGGTGGGCTCCTCATCCAGATTGCCACATGACCTAGAGAGTCCATCAGTCCGACTATTGCAGGACACATCCCAGAAATCGCTATATGCTGGGGGAAGAGCAGAAGATACTGGGATGGTAGCAACAGGAAGTTTCTCTTTTGGGGCAACCTTCAGTAGGCAGGATGAGGAACAGGAGAAACTCCAAGCCAAGATCTGTCCAGCAGTCCAGTCAATTTGTGGAGAATGGAGCCATAACCAAGGAAGACCTAAAACGATAGGAGATGAGGCCTTAGGTAAGATAAGGAAGGATATCCACTCCTGGTCGAGTGTCCCTACCGACATCTTAACAGGGAGGGTCTGGAAGTGGATAGGGCCCTCTGGGAGAACAGTGCCATCAATCTCAAGACCACCAAAGGTTAGATACCACTGGATCATTCAGTTGCCACAGAGGGGCAGCCCAGGCTAACGCCTCGCCGGACAGGAGGGATACAATATGGGCTACCTTTGCCCGATCGGACAGAAAGTTCCCTGAAACAAACTTCTGACCATATTACTGATAAATTAACAAGAGAAATTAGAGAATTGTCACAGAGAACAGCAGAATTGGAAGTGAGAGTGGATGAAATAGAGAGCCATTCGCAACATTATGTTACTGAAATTGAACTTCTTAAAGAGGAAAATTTAATGTTACAATCCCGCATTGAAGACCAAGAAAATAGGGACCGTCGTTCCAACTTGAGAATCAGAGGGATTCCTGAAACTATTGTGGCTATCCAGGCATCCATGTTAGCTCTCTTTCAGGAATTACAGCCTGGCATACCTGTTGAGAGGTTAGAAATGGATAGAGCTCACCGAGCCTTAGCTCCACGTAAGCCTAATGGTCCTCCCAGGGACATAAGAGTTAAGCTACATTATTATCGCAGCAAGGAACAATTACTTGCAGCAGCCAGAGGGAAGGACCCACTTAATTTCCAGGGTCACACTTATCAACTCTTCGCAGATCTTTACCCTCTGACAATAACTAAGAGACGTGCACTCAAACCCTAGCTACTAATACTTCAATGCAATGAAATTGCATATAACTGAGGCTTTCCATTTTCTCTCCGCTTCACTCATCTTCAAACTAAATATACTTGTCGAACCTCTGATGAACTACAGTCGGCCTTAATAGAAATGGGCCTTGTGGATCGAGTTTCACCCAGTAATCACACTTGCAGACGATCGGCCTCTCAATCCCCTTCACAGCAAAAGATGACATACTCAGGTTCTTCCATCTCCACACGGCAAAATCTTCATAAACGTGGATGCTATGATAATTCATCCCCAATCAATGAGGATACGATGGATTGAAAATTGTTTGTTTGCTTAACTCTTTTTCTTTTTTTGCCTTCATACTCCAGCAATTTACATCGATTATATACACCGTTAACTACATTGCAACTTTATACGGCCTAGATACTTGTCCTGACATGACCTAATATTTAGATTTTTTTTCCAGGAAATTATCCAGGAACCCCCCGCCCCCTCTTTTTTTTTTGCTTACTTTTTTACATGTCTGTGTTTGTTTAATTTTTTATAAAGCTTGTAATTCATCTAAAATCATTTGTTAGGTCTTCTTAGGTTGGTGAGATATATTGCTGTTTCAAGCCTGGTCTCTGTACGCAGAGTCTCTGCATTAATACGAATCAATATGCCATTGGGTTCATTAATACAAGTAAATTTTATTTTTATACACCTATTACCCATTAGACCTCGTTAACCCACATAATTTAATAATCTAGTAATCCTTAGCTTAAGATACTTTTTCTTGTGCCTTTCCTCCTTATTACCCTTATTTTTCTTTTACTCAATAGGTATTATACATTTTAGGGCAATTCTGGCTAAATTGAATTTGTTATAATTTATCTATAATTGAGCTTGTGTTTAAACTCATATTAACTTACATGGTTTGTGGTTCTCCGGTATTGTCTTGCCTTTGGGAGCGTCTTGCTGCCCCCTTTACCAACCTCGGTCTCCTGTTACAGTTATGCGGGATTCTGATGGAGGCCCTGGAACCTCTCAGGGTCCATTTGTTGCTCCCCTGAGATGTTCTCATACCCTATTGTTCAGCTATTTATATATATTTTTTATTCCTACTAGGGTTGATAAATATTGTTTTGTTTTTTCTTCCTAGCTTCCTCCCCTTCTCCTCCCTTTCCCCTGGTGGTGGTTGCAGCTCTGGTCTCAAGATTAGCTTTTCTTGTCATGATACTTGTCCTAGACGTGTTATGGCACCCCTAAATATTATATCCTTAAACGTGCAAGGTTTCAACATTCCACACAAACGTACTAAAACAATGCGCTTTTTCTCAGCCAAAAGAGCACATATTTGTTTACAGGAAACCCATTTCAATGACAAAACTACCCCTAAATTCTTATCTGCTTCTTATCCTCATGTTTACACAGCTTCAGCCACAGTCAAGCAATGAGGTACACTGATTGGTTTCCATTGTAACGTTCTGTTTACACTTACCTCACAAATGAAAGGATATGGCAATTGTCGCGGACACTGGCTGCAGGGACCTTTTCTGTCCACATTCACCCTGTTATTTGGTATTGTTATATTAATCTTTTTTTTGTTACATTTTTGAGAGACTGTTTTCTTGGACTTGCCCAAAGACTATTCTTGGTTGTTAATTCTGAACAATACATGATCCTTGAAAGAGCAGATCAAATTGTCCTGCAGAGACGGACTGTCTGGTCACCTAGGCGGCCTTAAGTGCTGTGTTAATTAACATGTTAATTATATAAATGTCTGCTAAGTTGTTGCTAGAGGGGAGGGGGACGTATCCATGAGCCAGCCCTACCTCATTATCTAACCCCTTGTGTTAAAAGTGTATAAAAAGGCTGTATTCTGCCCAATAAATCATTCAAGATTCTACAAGCTATTTTCGGCTAGACTTGTATTCAATGCAGCTATAATAATATATCTCTCTGATGGTCAGACTGGAGGAAGCGGTATTACTGATGGAAGCACTCGGAGTGTGGGATAGGATCCATCACAATTGGTGGCAAGCTGTGGGATGCCGAAAGGAGAGAGAGCCTTACACAGAATGGGCTCATCAAATGACCCGAGCAGCGGAGAGTTGGATGACCGGGTGCCAAGCTGTTACAATGGCAGATGCACTCCAGCTAATCCTCCAGGACCAATTCTACGATCGTACCCCACTTGAAGTTAGAGTCTGGGTAAAGGATCGGTGGCCAGTCACAGTAAATGAAGCTGCCACCCTAGCTGACCAATACATGGATTCAAGTCGGACTGTACAACCAGAGCCTAAGACCCCAGCCCGGCCTTTCCCCAACATTCCATGGAGCATTGCCCCTCCACACCAGCCATCAATCTACGGTCCCACTCAGCTACCATCTTCACAAGAGAAAGGGGACCTCTGCTACAGATGCAACCAAGAAGGGCATGTTAGCAGGTATTGTCCGCAGAATGTTTCCTCAGGACACGCAGAACAACAGGCCCCTCTCGGGCCTGCTGCTGCACACTGTCTGGAGAGAGATGATGTGACTTACCCAAGTGAGGAGAATATTGGAATTCTACATGAGGCAGACCCTGTGCAAGCTGCCGCTACGGATAATCATTTGCACCATCGACAAGCCGTGTGGATTAATGGTTGGGCTGCCCAGGGACTGTGGGACACGGGAGCTTCTATTACCCTGATACAGTCCCAGATGATAACCCTGGCAGAGCAGACGGGACTGTGCGGGTGGCCGGGGGAAATGTTATGCGGGTCCCCACTGCCAGGGTTCACCTTGATTGGGATTCGGGGGCCAAAGAAGTGGAAGTTGGAATAATGCAGCTCTTACCTGCAGAGGTTTTGTTGGGCAACGATTTGGGACGTTTAAATTCAGCCTTCTCCCTGGATGTATCCCCGGAAGCCTGTCCTGTTACCACCAGCCAGCAAGCCCGGATGGAGGTGTGCTCCCTGGAGGACGGAACCCAGGTAAGACCTGTCACCCCTGACCTAGACTGTACTACCCCAGCTATTCCTACCCCGACTTGGGCTTCTCCCCAAGACTTTGCACAGGCAACTCTCAGCGACTCTTCCCTGGCTATCTATAGGGAAAGAGCAGGATTGGACTCCGGGGGGGTTGGAGGGGGAGTGCATAGAGTGAGTCCAGGGATTACTGAGGGAAAGACAGCCTCCCATCCACCCAAGCGGCAGCTGGTTGTGCCGCAGAAATATCGGCATGACATGCTGTGCATTGGGCATGACATACCCTTAGCCGGACACCTGGGGATGTCCCGGACCCTACACCGTCTGATTCAGTCATTTTTTTGGCCAGGGATTACAGGGGATGTCTGACAGTATTGCCGGACCTGTGACACATGCCAGCGGGTGGATAAGCATGGGGGCCCACTGAAAGTTCCCCTACACCCTTTACCGATCATTGATGAACCCTTTAGCCACGTTGCCGTAGACCTGGTTGGACCATTGCCCCGACCTAGTCCTTTTGGGACGTGATATATCCTTACTGTGGTGGATTAAGCCACCCGGTACCCAGAGGCCATTCCCCTGGCAAATATCCACGCAGAAACCGTGGCTGATGCCTTGTTTCAGACCTTTGCCAGGGTGGGTTTCCCTCGGGAAATTATCTCCGACCAGGGGACCCAGTTCACTGCTGAGCTCACTCAGCAGTTATGGAGGCTCTGTGGGATAAAGACTCTACAGAGCTCTCCTTATCACCCCCAGACCAATGGACTGTGTGAGAGGTTCAATGGAACACTGAAACAGCTGTTAAGGACATTCGCATCCTCTCACAGGGATTGGGAGAGATATCTGCCACACCTTCTCTTTGCTTATCGGGAGGTGCCGCAGGAATCTACCGGGTTCTCCCCGTTTGAGTTACTGTATGGGAGGCGGGTGAGGGGGCTCCTAGATCTAGTCAGAGCCCACTGGAAATGGGGAATTGATCCCCAAGGGTCCTCTATCATAGCATACGTTCTTGAGTTTAGGAATAGACTGAAGGAGCTCACAGACACTGTCCAAGAGAACCTTCGGGCTGCCCAAAGGCGGCAGAAACGATGGTACGATCGTACTGCTCGCAACCACACTCTGGAGGTTGGGCAGAAGGTTCTTGCCCTCAGGCCAACCAACAGGACAAGTTACTTGGCAGGGACCTTACCAGGTTGTGGCAAAGCTCTGTGACACAACCTACCTAGTGGCTAAATGTTCGGATGAAAGAGTCCGACGGACCTTTCATGTGAACATGTTGAAAGCATACTGGGAAAGATCAGGAGAGGTAGCCTCTATATGTGCTCTATCTATGGAAGATTCTGAGAACCTACCCCTGCTGGTGCTCCCGGAGCTAAATAGAATTACTGCAAGGATAGAGACGATAAAGCTTGATGACCAGCTAGGGCCGACACAGAGAGAACAAGCTAGACAGGTACTTAGTCAGAGAAGGGAAATGTTCTCCACAGTCCCTGGGTACACTACTATGGCAGTGCACCGAGTGGAGACCCCAGGACAACTGCCACTAAGACAGGAGGCTTACCGGATACCGCGTATCCTCACTCATTGAGCCATCTAGCAGCCCCTGGGCTTCCCCGGATGGCACGACTCGCTTCTGCGTAGACTACCGCAGATTAAATGAGTGCCCCACCACTGAGGCTTACCCTATGCCCCGGGTGGATGATCTGTTAGATCGCATTGCTCGGGGAAAATTTCTGACAACCCTCCACCTATGCAAAGGTTACTGGCAAATTCGGCTGGATGCGGAATCTATTTCGAAATCGGCATTCATTACTCCATTTGGCCTATACCAGTCTTAAGTAATGCCATTTGGGATGAAGAATGCACCGGCAACTTTCCAGAGGATGGTAGACCAACTCCTCGATGGCCTCCAGGACTATGCTAGTGCATATCTGGACGACATTGCGATCTAGAGTGATACCTGGGAGGACCATCTTGTTCACCTGGGTGTCGTGTTAGACCGCATCAAGGCTGCAGGACTAACCCTTAAGCCAGAAAAATGCAGCATAGGGATGTCCGAGGTACAGTACCTTGGACATTGAGTAGGCAGTGGACAACAACAACCCAAGCCTGCTAAGATCAAGGCAGTTGCCAAGTGGCTGACCCCCCACACTAAAACCCAGGTCCTGGCCTTCCTCGGCACAGCTGGATACTATAGGAAGTTTGTCCCGCAATATAGTTCTATCGCTAAGCCCCTGACAGACCTGACTAAGAAGCACCTTCCCCGACAGGTACTGTGGTCCCCAGAGTGTGAAGCTGCCTTCCAACGATTAGAGAATGCACTAACTTCAGCTCCTGTTCTAGCTGACCCAACCAAAAGTTTTTGTGTCCACACAGATGCCTCTACATTTGGGCTGGGGGTAGTACTGAGCCAAGTAGGACCTGATGGCAGTGAGCACTCAGTGGCCTACATCAGTCGGAAGCTGCTACCAAGGGAAGTCAGTTATGCAGCCGTGGAGAAGGAGTGTTTGGCGCTGGTGTGGGTTCTCAAGAAATTCCAAACTTTTCTCTACGGACAATCTTTTACGGTGCTCACCGACCACAATCAATTAATCTGGCTTAATCGCGTCTCCAGGGATAATGGAGGTTTGTTACAATGAAGCTTGGCCCTGCAGCCTTATGCTCCGTACACACGGCCGGATTTTGTTGTCGGAAATTCCGACCGTGTGTGGGCTCCATCACACATTTTCCATCGGAATTTCCGACACACAAAGTTTGAGAGCTTGCTACAAAATTTTCCGACAACAAAATCCGTTGGCGGAAATTCCGATCGTGTATACACAAATTCGACGCACAAAGTGCCACGCATGCTCAGAATAAATTAGGAGACGAAAGCTATTGGCTACTGCCCCATTTATAGTCCCAACGTACATGTTTTACATCACCGCATTCAGAACGATCAGATTTTCCGATAACTTTGTGTGTATGCAAGACAAGTTTGAGCCAACACCCGTCGGAAAAAATCCATGGATTTTGTTGTCGGAATGTCCGATCAATGTCCGACCATGTGTACAGGGCATTACAATTTTACCATCCAGTATCGGCCAGGAAAGCAGAATGGGAACGCTGATGGACTTTCCCGGCAAACTGAACTATAAGACTCTCCCGAACAGCCCCAAGCTGACCCGCTGACTCTTACCTCACAAATGAAAGATCCTGAGGGCAGATATCTTCTACTCATAGGTTATATTTTGGATATGGCAATTGTTGCGGACACTGGCTGCAGGGACATTTTCTGTCCACATTCACCCTGTTATTTGGTATTGCTATATTAGTCTTTTTTTTGTTACATTTTTGAGAGACTGTTTTCTTGGACTTGCCCAAAGACTATTTTAGGTTGTTAATTCTGAACAATACATGATCCTTGAAAGAGCTGATCACATTGACCTGCACAGACGGACTGTCTGGTCACCTAGGCTGCATTAATTGCTGTGTTAATTATGTTAATTATATAATTGTCTGCTAAGTTGTTGCTAGAGGGGAGGGGGACATATCCATGAGCCAGCCCTACCTCATTATCTAACCCCTTGTGTTAAAAGTGTATAAAAAGGCTGTATTCTGCATAATAAATCATTCAAGATTCTACAAGCTATTTTCTGCTAGACTTGTATTCATTGCAGCTATAATAATAAATCTCTCTGATGGTCAGACTGGAGGAAGCGGTATTACTGACGGAATCACTCAGCAGAGTGTGGGATAGAATCCGTCACAGCAATCACAACTGTATCTTACTATGCCCCTAATAAACACCCAGTGGCCTTTTTATCACATCTTCTCCAGGTTGTTGAAGCACATAAGTTTGGTACAGTAATCTTATGTGGAGATTCAAATGCGACTATTTTCCCTTTTAAATTATTTGATACATGGCGTGAACTTCACCCAACTAGTAGACGATTCACACATTACTCTTATCCACATAATTCCTTTTCGCGCATAGACCACATTTTTGTCCTATCTAGTATGATCCCGGAGATACTCTCCTCTAAAATCATTCCCTCCCCTTGGACGGATCATTGTGCAGTCTTTACCACTATAGCCTCTCTAATACCCAGGTCACAGGACACAACTTGGTATATCAATGATACTACGTTGACCCATCCTTCTCATCATTTGGAGATCGAAAAAGCACTCACAGAATATTTTTTGGTTAATGACACAGCAGATGTCTCTGATCTTTATGGGAAGCTCACAAAACTGTAATTAGGGGCAAATTAATACAACATGCTGCAGCTCTTAAAAGAACACGTTAGCTTATTTGCTAAACTAGACTTTAACGCGTGTCATTTAACTTTTCAATCATCCCTGACAGCCACCAATAATGTGAAACTAGATAAAGCTTGCCTTGACCTAGATCTTTTTTTTTAACAGACTCAGCAGAGAGACTAATACGTAAACGTCAACATACCCAATATTTTTAAACTAATAAACCTGATACCTATATGGCACGGAGTTTAAATGCGATAAAGTATACTCAGACACCAATTAGGTTAACCACTTAAGGACCGCCTCACGCCGATGTACGTCGGCAAGGCGACACGGGCAGGCAAAATCACGTACATATACGTGATTTGCCTCCCGCGGGTGGGGGGTCCGATCCGACCCCCCCCCCAGTGCCCGAGGCGGTCCTGTTTTGTCCCCCGGCGATCGGAGGTGAGGGGGAGGCCATCCGTTCGCGGCCCCCCCCCCGCGATCGCCGCCGGCCAATGAGAATCTTCCTTTGCTGCTGTATGCTAAACAGCAGCAAAGGAAGTGATGTCATCTCTCCTCAGCTCGGTATTTTCCGTTCCAGCGCCGAGGAGAGAAGACATCTATGTGAGTGTAAAACACAAACACACACAGTAGAACATGCCAGGCACACAAAACACCCCGATCCCCCCCCCGATCGCCCCCCGATCCCCCCCCAATCACCCCCCCCGTCACAAACTGACACCAAGCAGTTTTTTTTTTTTTTATCTGATTACTGCATTGGTGTAAGTTTGTGACAGTTACAGTGTTGGGACAGTTAGGGTTAGCCCCCTGTAGGTGTAGGATACCCCCCTAACCCCCCCTAATAAAGTTTTAACCCCTTGATCACCCCCCGTCACCAGTGTCACTAAGCGATCATTTTTCTAATCGCTGTATTAGTGTTGCTGGAGACGCTAGTTAGGGACGTAAATATTTAGGTTCGCCGTCAGTGTTTTATAGCGTCAGGGACCCCCATATACTACCTAATAAATGTTTTAACCCCTTGATGGCCCCCTAGTTAACCCTTTCACCACTGATCACCGTATAACCGTTACAGGTGACGCTGGTTAGTTCGTTTATTTTTTATAGTGTCAGGGCACCCGCCGTTTATTACCGAATAAAGGTTTAGCCCCCTAATCGCCCGGCGGTGATATGCGTCGCCCCAGGCAGCGTCAGATTAGCGCCAGTACCGCTAACACCCACGCACGCAGCATACGCCTTCCTTAGTGGTATAGTATCTGATCGGATCAATATCTGATCAGATCTATACTGGCGTCCCCAGCAGTTTAGGGTTCCCAAAAACGCAGTGTTAGCGGGATCAGCCCAGATACCTGCTAGCACCTGCGTTTTGCCCCTCCGCCCGGCCCAGCCCACCCAAGTGCAGTATCGATCGATCACTGTCACTTACAAAACACTAAACGCATAACTGCAGCGTTCGCAGAGTCAGGCCTGATCCCTGCGATCGCTAACAGTTTTTTTGGTAGCATTTTGGTGAACTGGCAAGCAAGCACCAGCCCCAGGCAGCGTCAGGTTAGCGCCAGTAGCGCTAACACCCACGCACGCACCGTACAACTCCCTTAGTGGTATAGTATCTGAACGGATCAATATCTGATCCGATCAGATCTATACTAGCGTCCCCAGCAGTTTAGGGTTCCCAAAAACGCAGTGTTAGCTGGATCAACCCAGATACCTGCTAGCACCTGCGTTTTGCCCCTCCGCCCGGCCCCGCCCAGCCCACCCAAGTGCAGTATCGATCGATCACTGACACTTACAAAACACTAAATGCATAACTGCAGCATTCGCAGAGTCAGGCCTGATCCCTGCAATCGCTAACAGTTTTTTTGGTAGCATTTTGGTGAACTGGCAAGCACCAGCCCCAAGCAGCGTCAGGTTAGCGCCAGTACCGCTAACACCCACGCACGCAGCGTACACCTCCCTTAGTGGTATAGTATCTGAACGGATCAATATCTGATCCGATCAGATCTATACTAGCGTCCCCAGCAGTTTAGGGTTCCCAAAAACGCAGTGTTAGTGGGATCAGCCCAGATACCTGCTAGCACCTGCGTTTTGCCCCTCCGCCCGGCCCAGCCCAGCCCACCCAAGTGCAGTATTGATCGATCACTGTCACTTACAAAACAGTAAACGCATAACTGCAGCGTTCGCAGAGTCAGGCCTGATCCCTGCGATCGCTAACAGGTTTTTTGTAGCATTTTGGTGAACTGGCAAGCACCAGTGGCCTAGTACACCCCGGCAGTGGCGTCTCCAGCTTTCAAATTTAGGGGGGGCACATGGGGGGACAGGGACAAAAGTAGGGGGGCAACTATAAAATGCATATATATATATATATATATATATATATATATATATATATATATATATCCTGGGGCCCTTTACTACGACCCCACAACGGGCCCTTTCACATGTTCTGCAGTGAGCTCCCTTCCTACTGTATTGGGGTCCCCCAGGGTGGCAGAAAACAAGAGATATATGTCACCAGCATATCAAGAAAATATAAGGATCCAAAGCAGTGGGAGAACTATCAGGGTTGCAAAGGTTGTCTTGCCTCCGGGCCCTGGTGTTCTGCCACTGTGGGGTTCCCCAGCCTCCTCTTGCTGTCCTGCCCCTGCTATTGACAGCGCTGGTCTGGCATCTCTTGGAATTTACAGGCTGGTCCTCCTGTCCTAAGGACGGGAGAAATCAGTCTGTTTTTTCAGTAACTGAAAGTCCTGGTGGAGTCCTTCCTGCAACTCGCTATTCTCCCTGCCAATGAGGATGCAGGTGAAGGAGCAGATCAGGCGGCCGTGGTTGTGTGAGCGCTCGCATTATGCAGTGTCAGCGAGCAGGGGAGGGGGGAGGAATCACCCGCAGGAGCTGACTGGGGACTCTCTCCCTCTTAGACATTGATTTTTTGTAAAAAAAAAAAAAAAAAAAAAATTTTTTTTTTTTGGGGGGGCACATGGTGGGGCACAGCATAATGTTGGGGGGGTCAGGGCCCCCTCTGCCCCCCCCCTAGGGTCGCCATTGCACCCCGGTCGTAGTCAAACCAGCACTGCAGTAACACTTGGTGACGTGGCGAGTCCCATAAGTGCAGTTCAAGCTGGTGAGGTGGCAAGCACAAGTAGTGTCCCGCTGCCACCAAAAAGACAAACACAGGCCCGTCGTGCCCATAATGCCCTTCCTGCTGCATTCGCCAATCCTAATTGGGAACCCACCACTTCTGCAGCGCCCGTACTTCCCCCATTCACATCCCCAACCAAGTGCAGTCGGCTGCATGAGAGGCATTTTCTTTATGTCCTCCCGAGTACCCCTACCCAACGAACCCCCCAAAAAAGATGTCATGTCTGCAGCAAGCGCGGATATAGGCGTGACACCCGCTATTATTGTCCCTCCTGTCCTGACAAACCTGGTTTTTGCATTGGTGAATGTTTTGAACGCTACTATGCACTAGTTGAGTATTAGTGTAGGGTACAGCATTGCACAGACTAGGCACACTTTCACAGGGTCTCCCAAGATGCCATCGCATTTTGAGAGACCCGAACCTGGAACCTGTTGCAGTTATAAAAGTTAGTTACAAAAAAAGTGTAAAAAAAAAAATATATATATAAAATAAAAAAAAATTGTTGTCGTTTTATTGTTCTCTCTCTCTCTATTCTCTCTCTCTATTGTTCTGCTCTTTTTTACTGTATTCTATTCTGCAATGTTTTATTGTTATTATGTTTTATCATGTTTGCTTTTCAGGTATGCAATTTTTTATACTTTACCGTTTACTGTGCTTTATTGTTAACCATTTTTTTGTCTTCAGGTACGCCATTCACGACTTTGAGTGGTTATACCAGAATGATGCCTGCAGGTTTAGGTATCATCTTGGTATCATTCTTTTCAGCCAGCGGTCGGCTTTCATGTAAAAGCAATCCTAGTGGCTAATTAGCCTCTAGACTGCTTTTACAAGCCGTGGGAGGGAATGCCCCCCCCACCGTCTTCCGTGTTTTTCTCTGGCTCTCCTGTCTCAACAGGGAACCTGAGAATGCAGCCGGTGATTCAGCCAGCTGACCATAGAGCTGATCAGAGACCAGAGTGGCTCCAAACATCTCTATGGCCTAAGAAACGCTATAACTTTTGCGCAAACCAATAAATATACGCTTATTGACATTTTTTTTACCAAAGACATGTGGCCGAATACATTTTGGCCTAAATTTATGACTAAAATTGAGTTTATTGGATTTTTTTTATAACAAAAAGTAGAAAATATCATTTTTTTTCAAAATTTTCGGTCTTTTTCCATTTATAGCGCAAAAAATAAAAACCGCAGAGGTGATCAAATACCATCAAAAGAAAGCTCTATTTGTGGGAAGAAAAGGACGCAAATTTCGTTTGGGTACAGCATTGCAAGACCGCGCAATTAGCAGCTAAAGCGACGCAGTGCCAAATTGGAAAAAGACCTCTGGTCTGTAGGCAGCATAATGGTCCGGGGCTCAAGTGGTTAAAGACATCACAAAATGTATATACTAGTAACCCTGTTGCAATACTTGAGGTGTTCCGTTCTAATTTGGCTAAACTTTATTCTCCCACCTCAGGCTTTGATGAGACAAAAGCAGATACCCTATTTGATACTATCAATCTTCCCTCTATAGACAGTGAACAGCTTGCCCATCTTGAGAATCCCATTACAGAATTAGAAGTTCGAAATGCCATAAAAGCTTTGAAACCTCACAAACGACCAGGCCCGGATGGGTTCTCAGCATCTTATAATAAATAGTTTGCTCCCACACTGACACCTATATTAACTAGAGCCTTCAATCCCATACTTAATGGACACACGTTTAGAACGGAAACGTTGACCACCATAATAACTATGCTCCCTAAACACAAATCAGATTCCATCTCTTGGAACAATTTCCGTCCTATATCTCTACTGAACCTGGACATTAAACTTTTAGCTAAAATAATAGCGAATCGTCTTAATCCCATTATAGGCCATTTAATCCATCGTGATCAAATAGGATTCATGCCCACATGACAAGCGGGAGATAATATTCAACGGACCCTCTTACTCATTCATGCTGCTTAAAATAGACGTACCCCAACCTGCCTCCTTTCTTTTGATATCAGAAAGCCATTTGACTCTGTCACTTGGCCATACATGCAATATATTTTACGTAAATGTGGTTTTGGGAATCATCTTTTTTTTTTTTCTTTTTTTTTTGTTGCCACTTCAGCAGACTCTAATAGGGAAGCTTAAATCACAGTTCGGGCTCATTGCTATCCCAATTCATTGTCACATCATTGTAGCTTAATATATGTACTGATAGAAAAATTACAAACAAACATTCCCCAGGGGTCACCATCCGTAATACCCAGTCTAGAGCCCGGTCTACCACCTCCCTCCCTCCCCCCTCCCCCCTCCCCCTCCCCCACCCCTGCGTATTTGCCCTATAAGGAAACTTCAATTCTTCTACTTCCCTGATAAAGCTATAGTCTCAATTCCTCAGGAAAACTCCAAGATCTTTTAAACTCCCTCCAGCAAGCCCATTTCGCTCTAAACCCTTCATTATTATCTTCAAGATTTGTTCTCAAGCGCTCCATTTTAAATGTTTCCTCAACCATGTTGATCCAATCCCATGTTGAAGGGCTTTCCTCCTCTTGCCATTTCTTGGGGATGAGTTTTTTGGCCGCATTTAAGAGATGTGGTATTAATGAATCCTTGTATTGCTTCACGTCTCCCTCTACTCTGTGGAACAATACCACCCACGGATCTTCCACTATTTCTTTTTTAGTGATTTCTTTTATGTAATAAATAATCTTTCTCCAAAATTTTCTAATTTTGGGACAGAACCACCATATGTGTACCATAGTCACTGCTTCCCTGCAACCTCGCCAACAATCTGCTGATTTATCCTTTTGGTATTTGCTAATTTTGTCGGGGGTAGCATACCATCTCGTTAAGCATTTATAATTCATTTCTGCGGTTTTGGTATCAGCCGCTGAGCCATGTGTCAAGGTCAGTATTTTTCCAATGCTAATATTATCCCTATGTGACCCCAACTCCTGTTCCCATTTCCTAATGTATGGCAGGATCTTATTTTTTGCGTTGTCAGCACTACAAACCCTTTCCAACGGAGTCAACTCTTCCCCTGATCTAATAGGGTGAGGAAGACTCTGAATGAAGTGATACAGCTGGAGATACTGCCACTCATCTATCAACCAAAAGTTATTATTGTGTTTTAACTCTAAAAGTGAGAGAATTTTTCCTTTTTTAGTTATGTCTCTTAACTGTATTGTGTCTTTTTTTATCAAATTTCCCCCTATTACCTTTTCCCCAGGTGCGAAAAATTCGTTATATTTTAACCCAATTAGTGGAGAATTATAGTTCCCATTTAATTGTTTATACATTTGATCTCATATTTTTAAGACATTCCGTGTAAGTGAGGGTGTATTTACATCAATCGTTCTATAGTGTGATGGATTCCAGATTATATTTCCTAGTTGTGCCCTACTAAGTGTTTTTTTTATCTTGACCCATCTTTTTTTGTTCTTTTCCTTGGCCCATTCCACCACTCTCGACAACACAATTGCCTTGTAATAGCTGTGGATGTCTGGAACCGCTAAACCTCCTCTTTCCTTTTCCTGTCTTAGAAAAGGCTCTCGGTTTTCTATATTTCCATATTGCGTTCATGATTATTGTTTTTAATTTTCTAAAGTAAGATAGGGGCAGAGCTATTGGCAACATCAGAAACTTATAAGAAATCTTTGGTTGAAGAACCATCTTTATAATATTTATACGGCCTATCCATTATATAGGCCTCCGAACTATTATATTGCACTCGGTTCTAATTTCATCCAATAATGGTATAAAATTTATTTTATAAATCTTGTTCATAGTGTTCGCTAGCTTGATTCCCAAATAATTCAGTTCCCTCCTCCAGGCAAACTTAAATTCCGTTTTCAATGTTAGTTCTTCTATCTTGCTTATACTTATATTGGGAATTTCTGACTTTGCTAGATTTAATCTAAAGTTGGATATCTCCCCGTAGTGTTTCAAAGTATTTAATAAGTTAGGCAATGTGATCCGCGGGTTGGAGGCATAAAACAATACGTCATCCGCAAAGACTGAAAGTTTGTGCTCCTCCTCTCCAATCCTAAATCCGCTTATGTCGGGGTTCATTCGTACCGTGGCCAGTAGTGGTTCCAGAGATAGTACGAACAAGAGCGGGGATAGCGGGCATCCCTGACTTGTCCCATTTTTCATCTCAAAGGGTGTGGACAGTGCACCGTTTATTCTTATAGCTGCTGTTGGGTGATGGTATAGGGTTTTGATCCACTGGATCATTCTTGGGCCAATTCCCATGATTTCCAGAGTCTGTATCTTGAGCCCCCAGTCTACCCTGTCAAAGGCCTTTTCGGCATCTATTGACAGAAGTAGACCTGGGGGCCCACTTTCTTTTATCCTCTGGAGGAGGAGGAGTGTTCTTACCCCATTATCTCTTCCCTCCCTTCCAGGCGTAAAGCCCACCTAGTCTGGATGTACCAGGAGAGTCATCACTCCTTTAATCCGACCTGCTAGTACTTTGGCGTACAGTTTTGTATCTGCATTCAACAGCGATATTGGCCTATAGCTGGAGCACATCGTCCCGTCTTTCCCCTCCTTCAAGATTACTGTAATGGTAAAACAAAAATGCAAAACACTGCGCTAACCACTGAAAGAGAGGAGCAGCTACATACAGTGTGACAAGCAACCTATGCAAAAGAGAAAAGAAATGTAGCGCATACTAAACATATTAAAAAATTCTGTTATGACAACAAAATAAGTCCATGTGAATAAGTCATTGGAACCTAATAAAATATAATCAAGATGAAAACCACCAAAACCATATATAAACACAATTAACAAAGTGATGGAGTGGCCACTGTGAAAAAAATACAAGCACGATCACTCAGGGATGGTGGGTATCCAAAGGCTGGTAAGGGTGAAGTGGATCGCTGGGTAAGAACACCGTCACAAAGGTCTGCATCAATAGATGAATGATAAATGCATACTCTTACCGGATCCGGTGGACTCCCTTGTCAGCGACATGGAGTCTTAAAGGCAATGTGCCCAGCAGGGCAGATAGAGGAGTATCCAGGCAGTTGAAAGCTTCCGAAGTGGATTCCACAGGACCTCCAAAGATACTCAAGGTGGATCGTCACCACTGGAACTCAAGATGGAAATCCTGAAGGTAAGTATACCCCGTATGGCAAAGACTGGACATTCTCTCCCATCAAAGTAATATGTGGAGAAAAAAGAGATGCTTCCACATAGTGCAGATAAAAGGTGATTTTATTTTTTTTTAAAACAGGCGTATAAAAAACGTGATCACAATAAAATGAAGAGCAACATGAAGAAGGTATGACAGTCCGACGCGTTTCGACCTAATGGTCTTCTACTGGTGCATAAACAACCTGCTCCATGTTGCCTATATTTATAAATAAAAGATACAAGACCAATAACAAAGGAAGAGATCAAACCAAAACCTCATTGGGCTAAGGAGGTCATCTGACTATCAAATGGAACACGTGATAGAACTAACAAATGACATGCACTTTAAAAAAGACAGGCAGGTCTAAGAGCCAATCAACTGACCGACGGGAAGGTCACGTCAGTAAGGCCATCAGCCAGCGTGTCAAACAAAAGGATATGACGTAGCACCAAAAAGGCCGCCAAATGTCAATCCTCAATCACGTGACCCATGAAGAGGAAGTGCCACGTGACCGCGACGGGCGGAGATCTTACCGCAAAAAGCAATCACTACGGCGATCCCAGGACACATGACACATGAGAGGGGAGCGCCACACAACCAAAGTGGGGAAAGAGTCTCGCGAGATCGGTGAGAAACAACCGCAGCGGCAAACGCAGTGCCTCCCAACTTACAGATGGGCCAACCCACATGACACCTGTCGCAGGTCACTGAAGGAAAACACATATAGTGAAAGAAAAAACTCGGAAATGTGTAATAATAAAAATTTATATCTGCCAAATATAAAGTTGGGAACAGAATAATGCAAATTATAAATCTACACAGTAGAAAAGCATTAAAAAGTGTGATGGCACTAAAAAATATGGGAAATAATAAAAATATACAAATCGCATATACAGACTGAGGCCAATATGAGTAATGAATGAGAGTCATGGAGAGGAAAAAATATCTACGATTGATTGATGAATGAGTTGAGGTCCCACTCAACGTTCAACCCAAATGGAAAGTAGGACCTCAACTCATGTATCCAATACGTTTCGAGGCGTGAAACGCCTCGAAGACGAGATTCACCCCTCCAATGGGGGACAAACCTGTTGATCACCTGGAACAAAGTACCCGAGGGATTTTTATTATGGTACTGTAAATAGTGACGTGGTACAGTGTGTTTGCTTTTGCCACCTTTAATTCCAGCCACATGCTCGTTGACCCTGATGGAAAAGGTCCTGATCGTACGACCAACGTATTGTTGTGGCAGGGACAGGTAAGCAAATAAACAATATATTGGGAGGAGCAAGTAGCAAACTACTTCATGTGATAAATCTGGAAACTAACTGTAGATTTAAACGTAACAGACTTACACCTCCCTCCAACATTGTGCAAACACACATTACATTTGCGACATGGGTAATAACCCTTACAGTCTTGAAAGAAAGACACTTTTTTTAGGGGGGTCAATAATATTTGGGGCGACTTGACCCTGAATAGACCGTGCACCCCTGAAAATGACTGCAGCCTGTTCAGGGAGCGCAGGGCCGAGCAATCTATCATTTAAAAGCACCCTCCAGTGTCTTCTAAAGATTTCCCTGATTTGTTTGGATTAGGTAGAATGAGTGGTGGTAAAAGACCATTTAAATCTAGAGTCACAAGTGTTTTTAGGACGCTCTATTAAAGTGGAACTTCTTTCAGTTAGTAGAACCCTATTCATTTCAGTGTCTTCCGCAATGCCAACAGTGCGGCGAGACTGAGGGGTCAAATTTATGAATTACATCTGGAGACCTGTACCAGAACATAAGGATCTTAATGGATGTCTCTCTCTGGGTTACACATTTTGAAGATTTAAAAATAGAGGACCAAATCTTGTCCCACACTTGTACCGTGATAGGTCGGCTTAGTATATGGGACCACTTTCTCATGTAATGGTGTGAGGTCTCCGCGAGGGGAGTTGATTCATGGAGGATACGGTAGATGCACAAAATTAAGTGTAATTGGGGCGGACCCTGTGCACATAAGTGTTCAAAAGCAGTGGATATGTCAAGGGTCAGAGTTGAAGATTTAGATTGAAAGAAGTGTCTTACCTGCATATAGAAATGGAAGAGATAGGGGGGTATATTACATTTCTCACATAAAGTGTTGAAAGTATGTAATTTTCGTGTAATGGGGTGGACTGGGTTTCGGAGCTGGAAGAGGATTGCGGTGAGCCATGGGAAGACCCTACCCAGGGACAAGCTATCTGGTATGAGCGGATTAAATAGCACGTTAGCAAGAGGAGAACATGACGAAGCGAGAGAATAGTTTTTGAGACACTTACGCCAAATGGTTAGGATAAAAGCCATTGAAGCAGTGCATTGACGTTTGTATATGGGATCCAGGGAAGGGGGGGCACCCCAAACCAGAGAACACGGGTGAACCGGGTATAGGACTCCCTTTTCAATAGCAGTCCATTGATTAGATGCATGTAGAGAGGACCACAATGCGATAGCCCTCAAGTGTGTGGCGTAATAATATTTGGTGATGTCCGGAGCACCCAAACCTCCCCTGGATCTCAAAGAAAATACTACCAAGCCTGCAATGCGGTGAGCTTTGCCGTTCCATATGAATTTTAAGAAATTCCTCTGGAGTCCTTTCATTTGAGAGGAGGGTAAGGCAACTGGTAATGTCTCAAAGTGATAAAGCAACCTGGGTAAAATAGACATCTTGAGGACATTAATCCTGCCTAATAGAGATAGAGGATATTTTGTCCAAGTCGATAAAGATTTATTAATATCTAAGATCAAAGGAGGAAAATTTGCGGAGTAAAGGGAAGAGTAAGATGGGGTAAGTACGACACCTAAATATTTAAGAGAAGCAGTGCACCATTTATAAGGGTATGAGTCTTTAGGCTGAGATAGCAGTGGCGGGGGAATATGTATGGGAAGGACTTCAGTTTTGGAAGTATTGACTCTGTACCCAGAGATGGCACCAAAGGAGGTCAGTAGTTTGTGTAAAGAAGGGAAAGATATCAGTGGGTTGGTAATAGTTAACAGAATGTCGTCTGCAAAGAGTGACAGTTTATATTCCCCCTGTCGCATCAGCACCTCACGAATATCCGGATGAGTACGAATGGACTCGGCCAGTGGTTCCAGACACAGGATAAAAAGTAAGGGTGATAAAGGACAACCCTGCCGAGTTCCATTAGTCATGGGGAAACCAGGCGACAGGAAGGATGACATCTGTACTTGATCCATGACAGAGGAATAAAGAGCCTCTAAAGCTTTTAAAAAAGGGCCATTAAAACTATGTTTTTAAGGTGGCAAACATATAAGGCCTTCTGTGCGTCTAAACTTAAGATCAGTGCCGAGCGGGAAGACCTGTCAAGAAGATCTATTAGATCTATTGTACGGCGGGTATTATCCCCCGCATGTCTGCCCGGCACAAAACCCACCTGGTCCCTATAAATCAGTTTGGGGATAAGTTTGGATAATCTGGAAGCGAGGATTTTGGTAAATATTTTATAGTCCAAATTTAGAAGGGCTATGGGTCTGTAGTTATCTGAGATAGAGGGATCCTTACCAGGTTTCGGGATAACTGAAATGAATGAGTGGGAGAAATGTGGGCGTGGGGATGTACCTTTAAGCAGAGAGTGATATAGAGTTAACATGTGTGGAGAGAGAACGTCAAAAAAAGTTTTGTAATAAAAATAAGATAGACCATCAGGGCCAGGTGACTTATGTAATGGGAGATTCTTAACCACAGCCAGGAGTTCTTCAGCCGTTATGGGCATGTTCAAACTGTCTAGATCTGTCGCAGATAATGTCGGTAGCTTTATATTAGAAAAGAAGGATTCAAATTTTTCCTGGGAAAAATTAAAATTAAGCAGTTATACAGTTTGCTATAGAATTTACCAAAAATCTTGAACATCTCATGAGGGCAATGCGTTCTAGATCCGTCTGCTTGCTGGAGGAAGTCAGGGAATGAGCTAAATGGTCGTGGGCACAGTTTATTTACTAACATGAGGTTTATTAGAGTATGCGTAAAATTTATGTTTTGTTCACAGTAGGGACCTAGTTGTTTTTTCTAACTTTATCAGTTTATTTTGTTCTCTGAGAGAGGTGACTCTACGCAGCTTCGCCACTGTGGGAGCACACAGCAGCCTACGCTCAGCAGCTATCAGAGCAGATCTCAGGGGCTGTATAAGTGCATACCTATCTCTCTTCAACCGAGAGCTTTCAGCAATGCAATTACCACGAAACACGGCTTTGTGCGCTTCCCACAGTGTAGAGAACTGAGGTACTGATCCTGTGTTAAGTTGTAAATAATCTCTTATGGGGCGTACACACGGTCGGACTTTTCGTCTACAAAAGTCCAACGGACGCCGACGGACTAAAGCTGGCTGGTAATCCGATCGTGTGTGGGCTTCTCCGGACTTTCAGCAGACTTTTTCAGCCTCAAATCCGACGGACTTTAGATTTGAAACATGCTTCAAATCTTTACGTCGTAACTACGACGGACCCCGAAATCCGCTCGTCTGTGTGCTAGTCCGACGGACAAAAACCCACGCTAGGGCAGCTATTGGCTACTGGCTATGAACTTCCTTATTTTAGTCCGGTGTACGTCATCACGTACGAATCCGTCGGACTTTTGTGTGGTCGTGTGTAGGCAAGTCCGTTCGTTAGAAAGTCTGCTGCAAGTCCGCCGAAAGTCCGCCGGAAGTCTGTCGGACAGGCTGTCGGACTTTTGTAGATGAAAAGTCCGACCGTGTGTACGCCCCATTAGACTTTTCTCTAGGATAGAACGGGAAACCTCGGACTGTAAGAGATGATCGTTTAAACGCCAATGACAGGATTTGGGGTATGTCTTGGAGAGCGTTAGATCCAAGATTATGGGTGCATGGTCCGACCATGTAATAGGGAGAGTGTCAGACTCAACCACATAGGGGATAAGTGGAGCTGAGATGAAAAAGTGGTCAAGAGGTGAGTACATCTTATGTGCCGGCGAATAAAACGTGAGCTGTTTGGCAGAGGGATGTCTTATCCTCCATGAATCGAATAGCCGACGAGATCTAATATATCTACGAAAGGCAGCAGCTTGGGATATAATCTTTTTGGAAGGTATATTACCGAGGAGGGTTTGTCTATCTCTAATGGGTGACATAATCAGATTGAAATCCCAGCCATTAACCATAAAAGGTTGTGAGTAGTATTGGGGAGAGTCAAAAAGTTTGTTAAGGGAGTCGATCTGGCCTATATTAGGGGCATATAGATTAACCAGAGTAAAAGAAGTGGACATAAATTCACAGTCCAAAACAAGGAATCTTCCGTAGGGGTCAACGTGAGACTTTTTGACCTGAATAGGACATGATTTCCTTATTAATATGGTTACTCCTGCCTTACCCGTGGAATCAGAGGCAAGGAAGGAGGTGGGAAAAAACTTTGAGGCAAATTTAAATGAACCTCCCGCTCGGAAATGTGTTTCCTGTATCAATATCACATCAGTGCCAGAAGCCCTGAAATCCTTCAGGGCCATCCAGCGCTTGCTAATAGAACCTAAACCCTTCACATTGTATGATAAGATCCTCAAGGCCATGGATGAGGTCTATTCAGATAGGCTAGTATGAGAATCATGAAAGGGATAAAGTATATAATATCGAATACATGAAAATAGATATAATGCTGTGTGTGAGTGTTACCAAAACTCGTTAGTCCTCGGTATCTAGGTATGGACATACACAACCTGTGGTGGGACAGCTCCAGAATTTTTTTTTTTCCACTTCAGCGAAAATTTTTCTGAGAGACATTATTTCAACTTTATATGTCAAACTTTATCTCTTCTCATTTTTCACATCATTGTGGATTGTTTCCGTCACATCTTTATTGTTTTTCCCTTCTAGGATATTATTTAATAATTTTAAAAATCGACGACAAAACGCCTCCTATAAATATGAACCCACTATTATCTTATTCTCTCTCAGTCCCTCTTATTTACCCCCACCCCCCCTCCCCCTCCCCTGTGTTTGGTCCGTTCCTTTATGTTATTTATTTATCCACTTGGCTCTGCACCTATTCTTTCTTTTATCTTATCTAAATAAATGTCTGAGACTTTGTATTTTTTCCAACTTTCCCATCTACTATTATTCCTTTTCTCTCCTCCTTCCATTTTGTAGTGATAATCTATTTCCTTTAGCCAGTTTCTAATATCTGGTTTTCCACTTTTTAGCCAATTCTTGGAAATTAAGGCCTTGGCCGCATTCAGGAGGTTAGGTACTATTGATTTTCTATATTGTTTCTTAGGTTTATTATAGATATGGAAGAGGCAAGTCCAGATGTTTTGTTCTATTTCTTCTTCAGTTATTTCTTTTATGTTATTTAACACTTCCTTCCAGTACTCCATTATTATTGGGCATTCCCACCATATGTGTATGATCGTTGCTATTTGGCCACATTTTCTCCAACACAAAGAGGTTTTGTCTTGATGAAATCTGTGTATTCTTACTGGGGTCATATACCATCTTGATACTAGTTTATAATTCATTTCAATAGTCTTCATGTCCCAGGCCTTATTATATCCCATTTCTATCATTTTTTCCACTTTTTGGTTATCTATTTTTATATTCATTTCTTTTTCCCATTGATTTATGTATTCTGGTCTTTCTTGTGCTTCCAAATCTGTCAGTGTACTATAAATTTTTGATGTTCCGTTTTTCAATGGTATTTCATTGCTACATAGCTTTTCCAGTGCGGTTAATTTCGTTTCGTCTCTCAGTGGGTGTGGTATTGTGCTTACATTAGCTTACATTAGCCAATGTATATTTTACCCCTTGTATAGTTCCTGTAATAAAAAGATATCGACCCTCCGGATCTATTTTCCTTTGATCTATTAGAAAACGTACATTTTTCCCTAAACCGATGGCTACTCCTTTGGCCCTTCTTATTGGCGAGTCTCCTTGATACCATGTTGGTATGTTTCTTGAATAAATTTTGGTATTTGAGTTTTGGGTTATATGCGTCTCCTGTAGGAAAATTATTTCTGCTTTACTTTTTTCTAGTTCTCGGAGAATGATGTTTCTCTTCCCTAGGGAATTTAGTCCTCGGACATTATAGGAGATTATTTTTATGCTGTTTACGTTTTCCATTCTTGTGCCTTTTCTTCTCCGCCCGTCCTCCGGCCCTCCCCCCCACCCGGTCCTCTTAGAAGGCCGGGTGGAGGGGACACCCAGCGGACGCACGGGGTCTCCTCATCTCTTGTCTCAAAATAGGTGCGCCTATGTAACCACTCATGTGGATCAGACCTTTCCCTCCCCTCCCTCCTTCCCTCCCTTTTCCCTCCTCCCACCCTCCCCCTCCCTTTTTTCTGATATGGGTTTTTTACCCCCATATTCTCTAGAGCTGAGAGCATTTTACTTTGTTTTGTGGGGCACACCCTGCCCCCTCTGCTCTATTTATTGTGAGGCGGAGCTCTGTGAGACACCCTATTCCCCCCTCGCCTAAGCACTAATAGGGCGACCCCCTGTCCACTCCGTGAGTCCCTGTCTTCCTCTCCCTGCATTTTTGTTGTGTTTTACCAATCCTTTCACTTTCCTTTTTTCCCATCCCATCAACCCCAGCCCCCCCCCCCCCCCCTTTCCACTCTAAGGCCCCTTTCACTAATGTGTGGTATTTTCTCAGTTATTAATTTCCTCGAGATTCCACATCTTGATGTCTGTTCCTTGAATTTAATTGCCATTGCAGGTCATCCCCTGCCGTTATTCGCTCCTGTCTATTTGCATATTTTTCCAGTTCTGGGGAGGGGATTTCTAGTTTGTTGCAAAAGTCCGGAATCTCCTCCACATATCTTAGCCTCGCACTTATTCCGTTTTTCCTTGCTATTAGACATGCTGGAAAACCCCAGTTGTATTGAATTTCTTGCTCCCGGAGGATTCCTAATAGTGGTTTTAATGTCCGTCGTCTTTTCAACGTTTCTTGAGACAAATCTTGAAATATTTGTAATTTACCTTCCGCAAACTCTATTTGTGTTTTCCTCTTTAGGTTTATCCAGATCTGTTTTTTTTCTTCCCATTTTTCGAAGCGTACTATTACATCTCTAGGTGTTTCCCTTGAGAACCTTTGAGGTTTTTTTACTCGAAAGACACTTTCTATTCCTATTATGTTGGTTGCATCCTTTCCCAAGATTTGGTTGAGGAGATTGTTCATTTTTTCTATTAGGTTTTCTGCTTGTTCTGTTTCCGGTAACCCGCGTATTCTCAAGTTTTTCTTTTTATCTCTATTTTCTTGCTCTTCTATTTTATATGATTGTTCTTGTTGTTCCCGTTTTAGTTTCTTTATTTCCTCTTCCAGTTCCTTTATGTTTTTTTGATGTAGGTCTACTTTGATCTCTACTTCTTCCACTCTGTTTAACATATATCCCATGTCTTTATGGAGTGTTGATATCTCTGCTTTTAGGGAATTCTCTAGTGCCGCGAACATTTTTTCCATATCCTGTTTTGTTGGCAACTGTGGCCCTTGTTGTCCTTCCTCCTTTCCTCTGTCTTCCTCTCCCATTTCTGGCTCCATTCTGGGTTCTGAGAGGTGGCTGGTTTCTATTTGTACTTTATACTGGCCTTTTTTATCCTTGTTGTCCTTCTCTTTTGTATCTATTTGTCTGCCCTTTGAACCCACTTGTTTCTCTCCTTCTCCGATTCCTTGCTGTATATACCTGTTCATAGGGCCTGGACTTGGGCCTAGGCTGGTCCTAGGTGATTTCGGTATTGCTCCCGCACTTCTTGTTGTTTTCCCCTTCATGTTTGTTTCTATGGCTGGATTTATAGGATCTTCGAAGCTGCCTTCCAGAATACCCCTTGGTTGGGGTCTCTTAATGATGAAAAAATCTCCCAGCCTTCTTAAATTGACTTATTTTTACTAATATTTCTTTTGTTCCGTTCTCATACCCACCATCCTCCCCACAATCCAATAATAGAGATAATTAATGAGATATGAGTAGTCACCGTTTCCCAGAAGTTATGTTACTACCTTAAGTACATTAAGCATTCCTTGGTGCTATTCAATTGTTTAAACCATAGTATTAAGTCCCCATGCACACGGACATCTCTACAGCTGCTTTTCTAAGCCCTTTCTGCAGCTCAAAAAGGCCTGTCTACGTTAGTCTATGGCTTCATGCCCACCTAGGCGTCTCTAAGCTGCAAGTGGCATAGGCGTTCCTAAGCTGCAAAAAAAAAAAAAAAAAAAACGCTCAAAAACGCTCAAAAACGCTATTGCAAAAACGCTGCAAAAAGCTGAAAAAAGTTTAAAAAAGTCACTGCAAAGACACCGGCGTCTTCACAGCGCTTTTCTAACAGCCCGTGTGCATGAGGGCCCAGGTGCTCAGCAAAATAATTCAAATGTTTTAGCGATATAATGCAATCTAATTCAAGTATTCAGCAAGATGATTTATATATTCAGCAGTATAGTTCCAGTATGAGCTTATATGTTCCACATTTTTGTTACTATGAAATTTCTTCTTATTCTATAGTTTGTACTATCAAGCCTATAGTTAGTACCATTTGCAAAAAACAAAAACAAAAACCAAAAAACAAACAAAAAAAAGAAAAAAAAAAAAAAAAAATCACAAGAAAGGGAGATACTGCAGCAGCAGCAAACAGGTGGGGGCTGGGAGACAACTCTTCCGTTGGCTTGTCTCTCTTTCACCTTCTCCTTCTCTTCTCCCCTGTTCCCCCCCCTGTTTTTATTATTTTTCTTAGCTCACTTGATTCTACTTTTTCAGCTCTTTCGCCTTCGTTTACTTTCATTTACTTTCGCTTTTCATTCCATTTTATTTCAATGTGTTCTTTCCCTTTCCCTTTCTTTTGTTCTATTACTTTTCCTTTGCTTGTTCACTTCAAGACAATTGCAATAGAAAAAAGCCAAAAGAGGAAAAAAAAAAAAAAAATACGGTACTTATCTTTTAGTTGTTGTTGAAGTTGGGATACAAAGGGACGCTCACTACTGCTTGCTGCTGCTCTCTGATGTTATCAATCTGCCCAGGTCTGTCTGACCCGCTGAAGTCGCAGCTGTTCTCCGCTCTCAGCTCTTCAGTGTCCGCTGCCGCTGCTCCTTGCTCCGCTCACCCACCTTCCTGGCTCTCTCCTCCGAAATTCCCCGGTGCACTTCAGCTGGTTCCTCCGCTCTCCGCGGCCGGCAACTCCACTGGGGACTTGAAACAGCCCCCAGCAGCGCACCGTTTTCCCTGCTGCCGTCGCTTCCGAAGCGCTCCGATCTCCGCGGTTTTCCAGTTCTCCTAACCCCCCGTCCTCGATAAGCCTTCTAGCCCGTCCGACTACGGAGGGGTGGGGGGGGATGCAGGCAGATGCAGGTACAGACTTCCTCTGGCTTACACTGCAAGACAGCTCAGAGAGTGATGAGCAGGGGGGGCGGGGAGGGAAGCTACCTACACCTTCTCATCAGGCCGATCATTCCTCTCAGCTGCAGGGAGAGGGTTCTCAGGATCCTCACGCCGTGCACAGAGCCATTACCAGGCTCCTCCCTCCCCGGACAGCTCCAGAATAAAGAAGACAGGATAATGTAATTTCAATTTATAGAGTAAATCTATAAACATGGACAAATGAGTAAAAAAAACAGCAGATATAACACCAAACAAAAGAGAAGAAAAAAAAATAAAAGTTGTTGCAAACCTGAGAGTTCAATACTTCTCAGGAAGCCTTGGATAGAAACCAAGGCCTGGCAGGGGCGTGCACGGACTTCCATCAGGAGACTCTAAATGGAGTGAATGGAGGACCCGCTGCTCACCTTATGAACTTGGTAGCATGCAATATAAGATCAACTATGAAAAATCTGTTTACAATGGAAGGAAGATGTCAGCAAATAAACAAAAACATTCTGTCATCTAAAACATTAATACCTCTAATGAAAAACTCTCATGGGATGAGAAAAAAGGACTACTCTGAACAGGAAACAGAGTAGGCACCATACTTTGTGAACCAGTACAACAAGTTTGTTGCATTTAAGCCATAAGGAAACAAAACCACAAAAGGCATGGAGGTCTGGATCCAAAAAAGGAAAAATGGGAAAAAGAAAACACACAAAAAAAACAATAAAAAGTTCAAGGAGGTTGTTGAGAGGAACGTAGTTGTTGAAGTGTAGAGAGGTTCTTCTTGGATTTGCCCCATACAGGGGTCCAGACGCGACTGGGAGTGCTTGGAGGCATGCAAACTCAGGCGGCAGGTGGTATCAGATCTTCTTCCGGAAGTGGAGGCAGGCCTAGATTTTTAAGGAAAGCGTCCGCTTTCTGCAGTTCATGCAGGGTAAACTGAGTTCCGTCTTTAGACACAGCAGATGAAAAGGGAAGCCCCAGTAGTATGGGATTTTATGATGTTGTAAGTAAGAAGTAATTGGACGTAGGTTCCTTCTTTTAGCAAGGGTGATGGGCGAAAGGTCACTAAAGATTTGTAATTTCGCACCCTTGTACATAATTTGGGATTTGTTATGTGTGGCCAGAATTAGTGCCTCTTTGTTTTCAAAATAATGAAACCTCACCACGACATCCCTTGATCTGGCTCCTGATAGGGGTTTTGGGCCCAGGGACCAGTGCGCTCTGTCCAGGCGCCAATCTATGTCCACAATTGTGGGGGCCAGGTTGTTAAAAAGGCCCAAAAAGTATGAGCGCAGATCGGGGTCTCCCACTGTCTCCGGGATACCCCTAAAGAGCAAGTTCTGCCGTCTCTCTCTGTTCTCCAAATCCTCCTGTGGCAGTTGGAGCTGGGAAACTGAGAGACGGAGATTGTGGTTTTCCTCTTCTATGGCCTGAACATAGCTTATCATCTCATCGAATTTATTTTCAAGAGTGTCGGTGCGTTCCCCAATCTAGGTTATTTCCCCCCTCAATTCCGCGGCAAATTTGCTCACCTCTGCCGAGACATTAAACGTGATTTGTTGAAGTAAAAACTGTAGTTTAGTGTCCAGAATATCAGGAGTGAGGGTCTCGTGCGAGGGTGATGAATTAGGAACTTGGGTCTGAGTATCAGCTAATGGAGGATTCATTGAGTCTCCCATATCCAAGGATGGATCCATTATGGTGAAAGGATTTGCAGAGGGGTTCATTGGTGCAGGTTGCGATCTATTAACAAAGCGTTCCATATTTAGACCCTCACGTAGACCAAATTGTGGCTTGTAGTAACGTTGCTGTTGGCCAACTTTGCCCATGAGGTGCTCGTGGAATGTGGTGGTCAATCAGGCTTACCTCCACAGCTAGATGCGTTTAAAAAAAACATCTCGGAGGTCTCGGTGAGCAGGTGGGGGCCCCGTATTCAATTAAGTGACATCCTCCATAAGAGTAGAATTGGGGTCTACAAACTGGGTAACATCACTGATCAGTGTCCTCATATAACAGTATTGCAGAGACACAGGGCTGGCAGAGCAGCAGTGGTGGGGCTCAGCTGATGGCTCAATAAAGGTGGTAATATGCTGGTAGGGTACAGGTTTTGGCAGTGGTAGGACAGCCCTGGGTTGCTGAGGGACAGTGTGCCCCGTACAGTAAGTTGCAGCGTAGCAATAAGTGGCAGGCAAACCCCAAGAGTCCAGTGAGGGGATGGGAGCTGCTGAAATGATAGGCAGCCCGTTCCAGGCTAGGGCCCTCAGCAAAACACAGCCACTATGAGGGTAGAGGCACTGGGGAGGAAGTATATGACCACTGGTGCCCAGATGGTCGCATAAAAAGGGCAAAAAAATAAGTCCTGGACTGAGATTATGACGCAGGGGGAACAGCGCCGCTATTCTGAGGCACAGTACCTGTTCCTGGAGGCTCCGGCCTGTTACAGGCCGCAAGATGGCGGCGGGCTGCGGGCCTCCGGAGTCAGCCTCCGTGGAGTTCTCAGCGTCCACTCGGATCTCCTTATTGTGTGGCCACCTCCCAGGGATGTCCAACGCCTGTGTGCGGCGGTCCGGCGTCTTTCCTCCCGCGGATCGCGGCGCCAGGGCCTGGGGATGCAGGAGGCACACTAGGCCTCAAGATGGCGGCGGGTTGTTGTCTTGTAGGCCCGGCCGCAGACCTGGAGAAACCCGATCGGGCAGCTAATCACCACATTTCTCGCTGGGGAGAGTTTGGAGGCTCTCCCACAGCTGATAGCCGCAGGATGGACGTGGATTGCCTCAGGCTCTGCAGAGCTTCACTGGAGCACTTCTTGCTCCTTCAACAGCCGGACACGCCCCTAACTTTTGGTGTATTTCTGTATGGTTACCCTGATATTTCTTGTGCTCCTGCTCAACTCTAAAAATCTCTTCCGTTAATTTTTTTATTTTCTCTGATCTCTCTTTTTTTCTCCTTGATCCTACTTTTATCAGAATCCCCCTTATATAGGCCTTATGCGCCTCCCACAGGGTAGACCCCGATACCTCTCCTGTATCGTTGATTTCAAAGTATTGTTCTAATTCCTTTCTCACAACTTCTGAGGTCACCTCATCCTGAATAAGATGTTCATTTAGGCGCCAAGCATATGACTGTCCAGGGATGCCCGGGACAACCATCTTCATTTTTACTGGGGAATGATCCGATAGTGTAAATATTTCTATCCCAGCATCTTTCACCCACTCAATCAGTCTATGTTTGACCAAAATATAGTCTATCCTTGAGTAGGTCCCGTGTACAGGAGAGAAAAACGTAAAGTCTTGTTTTTTAGGATTACAAATCCTTCAGATATCCACTAATTGACACACATGCAATGTTTGTTTTGTCCTTTTTAATTGTACGCTGTTTGTCTCCTGCACCCGGGACGTGCTATCTAGGCTTGGATCCATACAGAAGTTTGAATATCCCATCAGGATCACATACCCACTCTTAAATTCCATCAACTTTCCTATGATAAGGAGATTTTTATACCTACCTCACTTATATGGAGTGATTAAACCTTTTCCTATATAAGAATTAAAAACGAAGGATAACAGTGCGAAAAGATAAACAATTACATTTATTTATACAGAAAAGGAACGTTAGAGATTACCAAATACAACGTGGAGGATACAACCGTAAAACAGAGACCAATGATACAAAATATTGCTATAATGGTCATACACATGCTAGCTAAAGATTAATAATATATTAAGGCAAAATCCTACAGTAGAAAAGGTTACAGAAAAGAAAAGAGACAGAAGATAATAGAGATACATTGTATAGAGAAGTCTTACGTAACCATCCTTCATCTAGACCGTCAGCACAAGAAACATGGGCAGTGATCTGTGTTGCAATATATACACATTTGTAACCCCCCCTTCCATATGCTAAGGCATTGCCACATTCTTTCAAGGGTGGGGGGTTGCACACTTGGCCAACTGGAGATCTTTACATGTCCTAAACCCCTCTCTGCCCAACCCTATTTAAGTAAAACAAGTTTGGTAACAATACTACTCCCAGTCGGCCTCACATCCCCCAAGTGATTCCCTTCAAGGGACAATACATCTATAAACCAGGTGGTAAACTGACACTATAAACAAAGCTTAAACCAGAGCTGTTTTATGATGTCAGCTGTTCTCAGAATATCCAGGCAATTTCCTGACACACTGCTTTAAGTCATATTGCATGTCCATTTATGAATGTTGATTATCATTGAAGGTAAAAATCAGGTCTCACATTTCCACATCAATTCCCCCTGAAGTTCATTCTTGAACTTATGTCCTCCTTTAATGATTCTGTACCCACCCACAACAGCCCAGAAGCCCCGACCCTTCCCCACCACCACTGCGGCCTGCTCTTCCTTTCTTGAACACGCCGGAACTCATCAAGGTAGGCTTAAGACAGTAAAGAAATCCTGGTGCCTTTGAGACTTCACATCCAAACCATGAGTGTCTGTACTGCAATGTTTCATCGCCCCTCTGCCTTGGAAGAGCGGAACTCCAACATTGATGGCGGGATCCTGGCATGTCTAGTCCTGTAACTTTGTAAGACCATGTAATGTTTGCACCAATTGGATCGGACCGCGAGACAGCACTTTTCAGCATGGTGAAGGAAAGTTCAGGAAAGTCTTATTCGTGACATATTTATCTCAAGAAATAACTTGGTTGTCGTTGCTTCTTCAGGTGGGGGTCGGGCGGGCCTCCAGACAGTCGTGCATGAATACAAAAAGAGAGAGGAGAACGTTAGTGTACAGATATTGGAGGAATGCTGGACAGGAGCAGAGTGTTGGCCATTAACACTAAATACTCATAAAGGGTGTAATGTGGACGAGTAGAGTGGGATCCCCACAGGGTACAGAGTCTGAGCAATAGCTAGTATTATCCATGGCCCTTGATGGTAGGGATAGTCAATACTGTCTGTTATTGCCAGGTCCCTGGGTTCACCACACCTGCTCACGGGGCTCAGATTAAAGCAGTAGGTAGACTAGGTAAGGTGGCATTACATTAAGACATAAAAACTGGATGTCCAGGGATACTTTAGTTAAAATATGGTACTTGCGGGCAGGCAAAGTCTTTTTTAAACAAAAATGATATGACTGATATCTTAGTTACATTATCTTGAGAAGATAAATTATATAAACCAAAGGAAAAACTCAGAGAGCATAATATTAAAGAAGAAAAAGGAATGGAAGAGAGGTGAGTAATGAAAATGAACAGGAAAAATAGTGGGAATGATAATGAAAAAAAGAACAAAAACGAAAAAAACTACAGATTGAACGCTGCTCCAACCAAGACTGTTAAAGAGCCTTGAATCGAATACATTGGTTAAAAAAACATAATAAAAAAACAAAAACAAATGTTTTTCTTTAAAAAAAAACTCCTCTCCCATTAACAGTATTTTTGCAGGTCAGGTACACAGATATTAACAACAAAAGGGAGAAAAAAAAAATAATAAAAAATGATTAAAACTTTTGGAATTTAGGTAAACCTGACTGCACTTTATTACTAAAAATTGAAGAGGCTTATCCCTAGAACAAGAAAAATATAGTTCTAGGGTCCTCTCTTAAATGCGCAACTTCTGTATACTGGTCTGGATTGGATATGGCTTCCTCAGAGATTTGTTTCTGAGTTAGTGGCCTTTCTGTTCCTTGAGAGAAGATACCTCATTGAGGTGCACATTCTCATAGCTTTGGCGTTCATTCTCCTGATAGTAACGCACATTATTACCTGCATCAGGAAAAGCAATTAGGCTGCACAGATTAGGACAACAACAGGGTGGAGCAAAATGTTTAGGAAAGCTGTAGCGTTAGGACTGTACCCAAATAAACTTTCCCACCAGGAAATCTTAGTGTCTGCGTCTAAAGCGTGGGATACTTGGATCAATCTATTTTGATCATGGGTGAGTCGTATGGTGGCTTGTTTCTCAGCATCTCGTAGTACATTTAATATTTCATCCTGTTGTCCAAAATCCATCAGCCAAGCTTTTAACTCAGACCCCAAATCCCAGAGGAAGTTTCTGTAGGTGTAAGGGAATGGCAGGTTTGCTATAAAACCTTTCTTCAGGGGTGATCGGGGTATACAACCCGGTGTTCCTGCTATATCCATGCCACGGGCCAGAGGAGGTGTACCATAGACTCCCCGAGGTAGTGTACCCTGCTGAGTACCATTTAACCTGATGCTGAAAACAGTGTATCATTAGACATGTGATACTAGCACCAGTACCCTGGTCTCCAGTCTCAAGTAGTTTTAACTTTGTTTAGGAGCAGTTGGGACACTACCCCGGCATCCATTAGACATGACCCCCCCTGTGCCAGCATTGTTGCCTTTTCCCATAGCACAACCCCTACCTTTCTCTAGCACTCATCCGTACCAGTCATCTGACGTTGTCCATACTCAAACCATCAGAATAAGATGATATATAACAAATAAACCTGCGCTAGCAATTTACTAAAAATAATTGATTAACTGTACCAAAACCAAATCATAAATAATCTATACAAATAATAGTGAATGTGAGAAATGTGTAAAAAATATTGATAATGTATACCATACACAATTAACCTCGCAGAGGGTAAAATCGTGCATGAAATGCACTAATAAGGAAAAAATATGCAAAGTGAAAGAGGACAAATCGCAAATATATGTGATGAACAAGCGCGACTATGAAGTGATATAGTGTCATTAAACTAATGCAAAAATTATATAAAATAAAAGCACTCTCATAAATGGTGAATGACAATGAAGTAAGCCTCTAAACAATCATAGACGCCAAGTGAAAAAATGAAACAAAAAAGTCAATTGCATCCAAATTTACAAATGATGGAATATCCATAGCTTTAAGAAGCTCCTTCACAGAAGGGACAGATGGCAGACTTCCAGCATATTCATCCGCAGGATGATATATGGCTACCGATATGCTGATGTTAAAGATGGTTGGGACCATAGAACTCGCGTTCCACCAAAAAAGAAGGGAAAAATATATAGCATAAAACCTTAGGATAGCATAAGGTCACCTGCGCATATATGCGCTACTCACAAGACCGGCATGCAGAGCAGGCATTCAGATAGTTGGTCGGTTCGCCGCTGATCGGCGTGCGTTCCACCAAAACAGGAAGTGATGTCACTGATACTGGTTAGCAGGCGTAGGCAGGATGTTACGTCGACGCGTTTCGCCCCTCCCCCAGGGCGTTATCAAAGGTTTATTGTGTATGGTATACATTATCAATATTTTTTACACATTTCTCACATTCACTATTATTTGTATAGATTATTTATGATTTGGTTTTGGTACAGTTAATCAATTATTTTTAGTAAATTGCTAGCGCAGGTTTATTTGTTATATATCATCAAAGTGTAAGCACTTTTATCCTGCAGCTGCAAGAGGTTTTTTAAAGATCACTACATTACATTAATTCATTTGCGAGCGCTGTTTTATATATATTTTTTATCAGAATAAGATGGACTCCAGGGTGTAACCCAGTACAGTCTGATAGGATAGTACCCAGATTGACTGTGATATCTGCACAATGTTCCATCCCTGCCATTAGGGATGAGAACAGTGCAAGTAAGATTTTTGACGATCCTGGAACTGAGTCATCCACCATTCTATTACGACTCATAGGCAACCTGGATACTACCCCCACCTGTCTGTCCCTGCAAGGTGATGCTGGACAGAGCAAGTTGGCTTTCCTAACCCTTTCCCTGATATGTAGCACAAGACCCCCCCAATGTGATCCTGAGTATCTCCAGGTCCATAGTGTTTTAAGGTACCCAGTGCCCCACCTCCAGCTCCAAAGACCGTCTCCATTAAGCCTCTCTTTCCTAAGGATGGGAAATATTCAGAATACCCGGATTGAAAACCACCTGCCACCAGATACACTAGTTTCTTTATAGAGGCTGCACACCTTATGGGGCACTGGTCTTCCTGTCATGCAGGACACAGACCACTAGTTAAGGTACGCAAGGAGTCTAGGACAGGAAGGACAACTATGGGTATCCACTGAGGAGAATACAGCATGCCCACACAACTCCATCCCTGTGCCTGGATTTCAGAGACCATGCCCAGGGTATACAAGGCACCTCTACCTATGGTTAGGTTCAAGGAACCCTCTAGTTCCATGACTGACGTTACATCGGTATTCTTTAGGACACAGAAACAAACTCGTCTATGTCCCAAATAATACCCAGGTGCTTCCGTCCCAGCAATGACCTCTCCATCCAGAACACAGAGTGAAATATCTTCCCAACATTTTTCGCTCACCACTATGTATTGACCTGGCCTATAAAGGACATCATGGTCATGCTTTCAGCAGAGGGAAGTGTCACCCTGCCTCCAGCTTCCATCTTCTCTGATCCCATGTGGGTAATTTAGCCTCAAATGCAACAAGATAGAATCCGCAGTCAGTAAGCCCATTGATGCCACCAAATATCTGCAGGTACATCTAAAGGAAATTGGAAAACAAAAATTGCATAATGTGTATCCAGCTCGAGGAACTGCTGCTAACAAACACAAAGAAAAAAAATCCCTTACAGCACTGAGGCGCCGGGATCACTGAACAGTAGCGGGTACATGAGCCGACCGCTGTGCCTTGAAACACACAGATATTAGTGACAGATATGCCACAGACACATTAGAACAGTGTCACTGGGCCATAAGCTGGTTTCAAATACACTTGGGGACACACAGATTGCTAGGGACATTAACATATCTTAGCCTAAGGCAAAGAGCCACTCTTGAAAAGAAAGCACTAATTACCATAACAGTCTTAAACAAATCTACACAAGTCAGCATAGCCACTGATTTTCTAGAATCGGATCAGAACATACAACACTTAGGTAGTCAAAAACACAGCCGAATGGGCTGACAAATAGAAGCATCAACTAGATATTGGTGCTAAAACCAGGAAAAATTTAAAAATTGTCTATGGAGACTGGGAAGAATGTGATTTTCTTGGTTCTGAAAGCCATGAAACCCAATTATCGAATCTGAGGGATAAAACACCAATAAAATTTAGTAATAAACATTCAATTTTTCGCCTAGAAACAACGAATCAATTGTTATATACCTGTAACAAGACATTAGCATATGAAACACAAATATACATTACATTACATAAACAGTGCACTTTTTTTTTTAAGATGCCAAAAAATTGTTGAGCTCAACTTATCATTAATATGTATTACTTAATACACATTAATACCACGTGGATTTTTTGTTTAATGGTATACCAATAATTCCCAAAAAAAATGTATTCACCATGGTTGAAAAAAATTAGAAATCCGTAAAAAAACCTTTTAGCAGTACCATTTGTCAACAGATCATAATACCTCACCACAAAGAACCTCTCCAGTACTGTTTTCCTGAAAAACAAAGTCATTTTAGTATATGTATCTTTCAATTCACTAGTACAGATAATTATCTTGGCTCAGGTCATTTGCATGTCAATACAGTTCGCTGTACCTTTTCACAGACCTGGTGAGAAAGAAGGGGGGTCATTTGGGTGGGCTGTCAGCAGCTGACTTTTCTGCATTTGTAGCTTTTACCTGCGGCTTACAAAATATAGGGGCAATTTTTAAAGAGCTGTTACCTTCCTGGGATTTATTCTTGTTGATACATACCTTAGGTGTGGAGGATGTCCCCCTGAATTCAGACCCACCCAAATCAGTTACCTTGTTATCTTCTCTATCTGAAAACTGATCCAATGGCTCCTGGCAGCTGACAGATAATGGTTTCGCCCCACTTTCTGCATCCTTCAGTCTCTTTCCCAACTGATGAACGTCCTCCTGTAATCTTTTGTTTTCTAGTGCTAATTGCTGGTGGATAGCCTCAGAATTTGACATAGAAGCTTCTAAAGTACGGATGGTACCTTTGGTTATTTCTAGCGCTTCTTTCAGGGATGTAATTTGCACTTTCAAATGTTCATACTGATTAGCTAACCCCCTGGCCACAAAGATTTTCGGCGTTTTTCCCGTGCGCTTACTACAGCTTCTTTCAGTGAAATTTAATTCCACATCCTCTCCCGTCAGCGGGACAGAAAGTGTCCCTTCTGACTGGAAACTTTCCTCCCTTAATGCCAGCATGGCCATTTCCTCTCCATGTCTTGGTGGCCTACTCTGTCTTGGAGCTGTACACTCCTTCTTGAAGTGTCCAGGTCTGTGGCAGTTGAAGCAAACTGGTTTCCCTTTTGGTTTTTCTCAGAGATCTGCACTGTTCAACTGATCAGTGACAATGCAGATCCTTTGAGGTTTCTGTGACTCCCAATCTGCTATATTGCTTTCAATAGCAGTTGCAAGTGACAACAAAGAGGAGAGGGGCTTATCTCTCCAGTCTTGATTTGCAGTCATCAATTTTTCTCTGATGTTTCCTCTCAACCCAGTCATGAAGCTATGTATCAATACGGGTGATAGGGCACTGTTAGTAATGTCCTCCCCAGCCGTTTCCACGGCTTGTTTAAAGTGATTGTAGTATGTCATACAATCTTCCTGTGGACCTTGGATCACTGCTGACACCTTGGTCCAAGACTGGGGACGATAGACTGTTTTAATCAACTGCGCCAATTGCTTAGTGAGTATATCTCTTAGATGGCTGGAGTCAACATACAGGGTCCGTAGAATATAAGTTTTACTGAGGATTTCGTCCATGTCCCCATCTCCACAAACCCTTTTCATTATTTGAAGCATATCACCACAGTTTGCATTGTAGCTTGCCTGGATGTCTAGCAGCTCTTTGGCAAATTTAATGGGATCTGTCCTTGGATGGGGGATAACACTCAGAAATCCTTTAATCTCAGAGGAAGTCCACGGCACGTGATGTGTCATCTTTACCGTGGATCTCCCACTGTTATCATAAACCAACTGTTCTCTTACAGGATAGACAGATATGTCATCTGAAAAAGATATCAGTTGTGGATTGGTCTTTTGGGATTCTGTCACAGAATCCCAATAAGACTGTGGAAGATTGTTGCTGCCAGGTGGGGGCACTTTATCCAACTGCAAAGTGCCCTGAAGGGTGGCATTAACAGTCCCATGGTACACCAGTGTGCCCACATTGGGTGATATCCTTTCACCCTTAGAGTGACACCACACAGGTCCTTGCTGTGGGGTGCTAGTTACTTGGGGGTATAGAGGTACATAGGCCGTGTACTTGGTAGCAGAACTGCCCATATTGCTTACAGCAGCAGAATGGCTAGTTAACTGATGTCTAGGGGAGAATGCTGGCTCGCAGCCCGTAAATGGGGGATTACTATATTCGGGAGGGTCTTCCGTCAGAGGGGAAGAAAGTTTCCCTTTTGATGGTATCTGCTCTCTGGAACTGGGGAGATTTTTCTCCCCTGATTCCAGCATTCCCTCCCCCTGGTTTGCTGGGCTATCTCTTTCCTGTGGTTTCAATGCTTCACAGGAAGAGTTTTTCTGTGATTCATTGGGGGTTTTAACTGGGGTGTTTAACTTGGCAGCAAGTTGTAGCGTCCCCTTTTTTTCATCTGTTGATAGATGACAATTACTATCACTTTCTGACTATCTGGCCAACAAGGACCGGCGACTGTATAAGGCCCCAATCCTGGCCATTCCTCATCATCCCCCTGTTCATCACTGTCACTACTCTGGGGATGTGGGTCTAGTGGCTGTCCCTGCTTGTTCCTACTACTCAGCATCATTAGGTGTGTTTTCTCCTTAACTCCCACTGTAAAAACATTAATTTCCTCTGTCTTATTCACCGTCTCAAGCATCCATATAGCCCAAGTATCTTTTTCATATGGCATCTTTTTGTGATGAGCACGGTATAGACTTTCCCATACTTTTGGCTTAAAAGTACCTCTCTTAGAATACTTCTTCCAAGTCCAGCGATCCCAATTTTGAATGTATTTCACAACCCAAGGTCCATATTTATCTATCATCTCTTCCCTTGGGGTCATTTGACTCCATTCAGACCCCTTCTTTGAAGGGATTTGATTACCCATCCTTTACAGACTCCAGACCTTGAACTGATTCCAACCTTTTTACAGGTTGCCTTTACTCCAGAGGTAGCTACTCTCTGGCCAAGAATTGGGGTGACAGGTCCCGCCCCTGCCAATGTTGCTGCTTTTTTTTTTCACTACTTGCCAGAACAATATTTTCCCTGTCCTGGCTATAGTCCTTCAAAAAATTAGCCTGGAGATTTCCCAAACTAAATAATAGTTTAATCCCCCCCGTGGACTTTTCTGAAGTACTCTAAAAGAAATGCTTAACGAAAGGCTTTTACTTCTGTTATATCAAGAATTATTAGCACGAACTTGGATAATCAGGACCCTATGCGTGCTTGTAGTACACCAGGCAGTTAACTGATGCACCCCTAATTGCAATATGATTTGTATATGTTACATTATAGCCACTGTTCCCAGGTTAACTTACAAAGCTTACAATCCCCAGTTAGTAATTGTAAAGAAGAAAGATTCATACCTAAGGTCATTCAGTGTGATTTAGTCTCCGTTTCCACTGATGCAAAAATTTTTTATTTTTTTTCCCCATGCGACTTTGGACACAAAGTCGCATTACAAGTCGCAGCCCATTGATTTCAATAGCACCCGTTCCAATCTATGCTACTCAATGCTGCAGCAACTCTGAAAGGGTACCTGCACCACTCTGATGCGACTCTGGATCAAAGTTGCATTCAAAGCCACACCACAGTTGCATTAAAGTCGTACCTCAGTCACACTCAATCATGCGACCTTAGAGTTGCATTAGTGGAAACGTAGCTCTATGCCCACTGTGCATTTCAATCACAATGATTAGCTTAATCTCATTCAAAGGGTCCCCTGAAATTGTTTTTTGGCAGAGAGCACATATCCTTTTCCTCTCATCATTCGCACTTACAATTTCATTTTATATATATACAATACTCAAAATCAGTCTCATCAAAATATTCACATAGACAAAAGGTAAAAAAAAAAAAAGAAAGTTCTGAGAAGTTTTTTTAGTCTGGGTATTCAGATGGGAGACAGGTAAACACAGCACCAGCTCTGTCTTCCATACAAATCGCAATCACCCCAACATTAAACTTCCTAACACAAGGAGGCACCATCTGATACTAGGATATCTATTAGGTACGTAATCGGGTTCCTGTTCGGGGTGTATATGTTTGTCAACGTGCACTCCATTCTGCCTAGTTTACCTTTTAGGAAGAGGAATCTCCCTTCTGGGTCTGTCAACCTATTCTCTAATTCAAATCTATACCTTTCGCAAACCCTATTGCTACACCTCTAGCTCTCTTTGTGATGGTGTCCCCATAATACCATGTTGGAAAATGAACCGAGTGCAATTTCACATTAGACTCGTGGGACAGGTGAATCTCTTGTAAGAAGACCACTCCTGCCCCATATCATCTAAGTTCTTCTAGGATCTTGTATCTCTTAGTGGGAGTATTTAGGCCCCTAACGTTATAGGTCATAAAATTTAATGTTGTCTCTTCTTCTATCTCTATTTTTTTCTTTTTTCCTTCTCTTTTTTTTAAGTGTTAGGAACCCTTTACTTGACTTTCACAGGGGTAGTCATACTTATTTGCGGAATACCAGAGGGACCCTCCCATGTCACCTTCCATCCAAAAACCCCCCTCCCTTCCGCCCCCCACCCGCATCCCCCCCCTCCCCCGGCACCACTCTGGCCTTGGTATCACGATCAGAGATCCCTTCAGATCTCATCTAGTGAACCCCAATCTTAGGGTGAAGCTCTGACCGCAGCCCCTGTTGTCCATGTCCCTCATCCCCACCCCCTCTCCAATTGCGAAAAAGGACAGGACCAAGTCCACAGGAGAAACCCAGCACCCCGGTAAAGCTCAGGCCACTCAGACTCCCCATATCACTTTTGGGGTCCCCCTCCCCTGCTCCAAAACCCCCCCGCCCCCCACCCCCGCCTTTATGTATTAATTTAAACTCTCTGCCGGTGTCCGCCCTCCCCCATCACTCCATCCCGTTCTTGTCCACCAGATATATTTGGAATTGGGATCTTGAGTATTTTGCAAAAGTCCTGGAGCTCTTCTAAGAATTTTAATCGTACTGTCCTTCCCTCTTTCTGGACTACAAGAGAGGCTGGAAACCCTCAGTTGTACTTGATGTTAGCAACCTTTAGCTGTTTTAATAAAGGCTTAAGCTGTTGCCTCCAAGCTAGAGTTCCAGCTGATAAGTCGGTAAACACCTGGAGGTTTGTTCTATCATACTGTAATGTAGGCACTCTTCTCAGGTTGCTCCATATTTTAGCTTTGTCCTCATATTGATGGAATTTTATTATAACATCTCGGGGTATCTCTTCATTCAGTCCCGGGGGGTTTCCTTATCCTATGAACTCGGTCTATCTTTAAATCATCATCTTCTCTTCTACCCAATACCGGGTTAAATATTTTTTTCATTTTAAATTCCAAGTCTTCCCCCTGCTGCTCTGGTAGAGCTCGTATCCTGAGATTTTGACGTCTGTTATGATTCTCTTGGTCCTCTAACTTGTAAAGAAAATCTCTATGCTCCAATTGTAGTTTCTTTACTTGTGCCTTTAACTCCCCAATCTCATGGGCTTGTTGTCCTGTTTTTTCCTCAGCCTCTTCCACTCTCTTCAACAAATGGCCCCGTCCCCTCTTACGTTAGTGATCTCGCTTTTGATAGAATTTTCAAGTTTGGCGAACATTTCCATCACTTCTAATTTAGTTGGCATTTGGGCCATACTACCTTGATCTTGAGAAGTGATTGGGTTATGTGCCATTCCAATTCCAGTACCTTCCCTAGGTTTGTCTCCCTGAGCCCCTTTAGATTTTGTCACTTCTTTCTTTTTCCCTTTTAAATTATCCTGTTTTTTCTCCTCTCCTGGGCTTTGGGGCTCCTCTCTTTTAAATACTTCTGAATTGAACTTGTGTTTAAAATTTCTCTGGGGGGTCTTAGGTTCAGTTGTTCTCTGTGTCCTCCCTCTCATACTTCTTGTTTCAAATCCCTCAAGTAAGATTTTCCAGGTAAGACTTTAGAAGGGATCCTAATCTTATCTTTACCTCAAACTCTATAGTAGTAATATGCTCCTTACCTCTAGAGATAGTCTCTTAAGTAACTATTTGTCTAATCAACACTAAGGGGTACAAACTGAGAACAGAGAGGGTTAATGTCTGCACTTATCAGTCTAATTACTCAGACTCAAATACTTCTTTCCCCCAGCTGAGATGCAGTCAACAAAACAAGATGCACTATTTAAGATTTAACATTTACAAGTCAGTCCCGTATATAATATTGATCAATCTCAGACTGGCTTTGTAACCTTCATCAAACGATGAGTATACAATGAATTTTCAATCTGCACCACACCTGTAGAATCCATACAATTCGGGCGTCTATTACCTGAAAGATGCGTTCTTTCTTCTCATCAACCAATATTACCTGTCCCCCGTTTAGGTTCATCTTCCAGCTTGCAGTCCCTTCGCTTTCAGGCGCTGTGTAAGTGGCTCGCTGGGCAGCTCTTTTCCATGCAGATTCTCATCTTTTTGGACAGAGAAGCAGGGGGAGATGGCTGGGGCTGGGAGGCGGGGAGGAATGAGGGAGGGGGAGACAGTAGAGGGGGCAAGAAATCAGCGGCAGGCGACGGCTCCGGAGGGCTTCACCGTAAGCTCCACCCGTCTGCCGCTAATCCCGTCCGACAGCCTCCAATCCTCACCCCTTAATGTGGGACGCTGTGCCGCTGTGTCAACAGAGGCTGACACAGCTCCTCCATGAGCTCATACAGGCGCCGCGTCAGGCCCCTCCCCTCAGGCGTGCACACCCCTCACTGGGAATCATCTTTTGACCTGGATCCCCTCTCTATATGATAATCCACGGGCATATGTTATATATGCTGGCTACAAATCAGCAATGATAGACATTAGGAGAGGTACGAGGCAGGGTTGTCCCCTCTCCCCATTGATTTTTGCCCTTATTATAGAACCTCTGGCATTATTAATCAGAGCCAAACCTGATATTAAAGGTATCGAGTTGGGGGGATTTCAACATAAGATCTGTCTATTTGCAGATGATGTTTTAATTTTCCTAACTCATCTACACGTGTCTGCCCCAAATTTACTAGACTTATTAGATAGATTTGCTCATATTTCCGGATTGTTTGATAATCCTACAAAATCAAATGCACTTAATATTTCTTTATCACACACCGAACTAATGCAAGCTAAATTATCTATACCTTTTAACTGGGTATTTCACCAACTTTTATATTTAGGAGTCCAACTAACAATTTCCTTGACGGATCTTTTTGCAGCTAACTACCTTCCATTAGTAAAACAAACCACCAGACTAATGAAACAGTGGTCTTCTCTCCCTTTGTCATGGTTAGGGCGAATTAATGCTATAAAGATGACAATATTACCGAAATTTCTGTACTTTTTTAAAGTACTTCCCATTTTGTTACCGTCATATTTTTTAAGACTAGTACAAAGAAGGGTTATGTCATTTATATGGAGACCTACCAAACCCTGTATCTTGCAACACTCTATCTTTCCAAAAATAAAGGGGAGCTGGGTATGCCGAACTTTTCTTCCTACTATTACGTGGCTCAATTATCACAGCTTCCTAAGTACCATGCTACTAGGGAAATTCCTTTATGGGTAGCTGTTGAAACCATTGATTGTAACCCCATTTCCGTGGCTAATCTGCTGCGGCTTCAACCCAAAGATAGAGCCCACCTCTCCAATCCTATTACTAAACATTCCTTGGCTATATGGGATAAATTAAAAATTTCTCATAATCTCCAATCTCCACATAACACCCTCCTTTCTTTCCTCAAGAATCCAGCTTTCTACCCTGCTTGGAAATTCCCAAAGTCTTTTGCAACATGGTCAACTATAAACTTGACCCGGCTGCATAAATTGACATCTTCTACCGATTTTTATACATTCCCTACACTTTGTGAAACTTTCGGGCTTCCTAGGACTGAATTTTTTCGTTATTTGCAAATCAAGAATTTTTATACACCTTTTATTAGTACAGGTTCAATTCTTAATCAAATGTCGCAATTAGAACGTTTTTACAAGAGTGACCCACATGTTAGAGGTCTGATTTCACTCCTGTATTAACTTCTTACCGCTATACCTAATGACTCATTTCACTCATATGCTGCTAAATGGTCGCATGATTTGAATCGCACATTTGATGAAGATGATTGGTTCAATATTTGGTTGGCCACCAAAATTTCTTCTAAAAATTGTTGTGTATTAGAAACCAACTTCAAAGTTATGGCACGTTGGTATTTGGTACCAGTAAGGATAGCGAAATTTGTCCCAACATACCCAGAAAATTTTTTTCAAAGGTTGTTCCTCACCAGGTACACATTTCCATATTTGGTGGCAATGTCCAATAACCCTAGACTTCTGGGGAAGATATTTGATATGGCTTCTAAAGCCTTGGAAATCTCTTTACGCCCAGACCCATCTGTGGCCCTCCTAAATCTTAAACCGGCTGCTCTCACCCGCACTCAATTTCAACTTCTCATTAATCTTACAACTGCAGCCAAACAAACTATAGCCAAGGCATGGAAATCTCCCACCTTAATTGTGGCTGAAGCCAAACACAGGATGTTGAAGGCCCTTCTATTTGCCAAAATGACGCCCATAGAAGATGATAATATCCGTAAATTCAACAAAGTCTGGAAACCTTGGGTTAAACCTCATTTACCCCATGACTTTGATTATTCATTGTTGTTGCCACAATAATTCCTCCATTCTTTTTATTATTAACTATAAGCATTTCCTGGGCATGGGCCGCGCTACCACCATGGGAGACCCTCCCTTCTCTTTCTTTCCCCTTTCCCTCTTCTTCCTTTTCCTATTTTTCTTTATACTGTGGTGGGTTGTCTCCCCTGCGTGAATCGGCATAGGTGTACGTTGGCCGCTTTCATAGCGATAGGGGGCACAACGCTGGAGCCGATGCGCATGGCCGGCAGGCCACGATGTCTGCCGGCCACCCACGATCGCTCCACAGAGATAGGGGAGTAGAGAGGTATCTGCTGTTTCTAGTGATCAGGAACAGCGATCTCTCTCCTCCTCTAATCACTACACTGCCCCCACAGTTAGAAACACCTCCCTAGGCAACACTTAACCCCTTGATCACCCCTAGTATTAACCCCTTCCATTCCAGTGACATTTATACAGTAATCAGTGGCTATTTTTAGCTCTGATCGCTGTATAAATGTCACTGGTCCCTAAAAAGTGTCAAAAGTATCCGTTTGCTGCAATGTCGCAGTCCCGCTAAAAATCGCTGATCACCGCCATTACTAGAAAAAAAAAATGTCATAAATCTATCCCCTATTTTGTAGACGCTATAACTTTTGTGCAAACCAATCAAAATACACTTATTGTGATTTTTTTTTACGAAAAATATGTAGAATACATATTGGCCTAAACTAATGAAGAAATTTTGTTTATTTCCATTCTTTTTTTGGATATTTATTATAGCAAAATGTAAAAAATATTGGTTTTTATTCAAAATCGTCGCTCTTTGACGCTTTTTTTGTTTATAGTGCAAAAAATAAGAACCGTAGAGGTAATAAAATTCCACCAAAAGAAAGCTCTATTTGTGGGAAAAAAGGACATAAATTTTGTTTGGGTACGACCATGCAGTTGTCAGTTAAAGCGATGCAGTGCCGTATCGCAAAAATGGCCTGGTCATTAAGGGGGCAAAACCTTCTGGTCCTTAAGTGGTTAATTGTGGTATTTGGGTGCTGCATCTCCAAGTGCAACTTTGCAGTAAACAAACTTCTGAACAGATAAACTGCTTTTAGGTATAAAGTGAGGAGTGCATGGAATAAAGGGTCCAGGATCTTGGAATTAATAGAAAAATGTATTGAATAAAATACAGACAATGCAGGTTTTTCAGCCCTCTTTAGCTGCCAGGACTTGGTGTCCAGGACTACCCACTGAGGATTGATTGTCACACATGTCCTGGCTTCTTTGGCAATTATGAGGTTTTCCCCAAACTACATGTATGTACAGACTAAATGATACTAAAGGTTTGTTTTTTATTTGTTTAAAATAACAAACATGTCATACTTACCTCCACTGTGCAGCTCGTTTTGCACAGAGTGGCATCGAACATCCTCTTCTGGGGTCCCTCGGCAGCTCTCCCGGCTCCTCCCCACATCAGATAACCCCTTAGGAGAAGCGCACTCCCGAGTCCAGCATTTGCTTTGATAGACCCCGGCACCCACGTCATTGGATTTGATTGACAGCAGTGTGAGCCAATGGCTGTACTGCTTTCAATCCATCCAATCAGGACCCAATCAGGAGCTTTTGCTGGTGTGCTCGCCCACGGGAAGAGATAGAGGGGGTACAGGTAAGTAAAACGGGGGCTGCAGCATTACAGGAGGTTTTTCACCTCAATGCATAGAGGTGAAAAACCTCAAAGGTTTACAACCCCTTTAAGTTGATGTGCCTGTTTGAGGAGGAGACCTTCCCTCCTTCATCTATACTGTTATGTCCATTCATGTTTTTTTTTTTTATGTTGCCAGTCATAGCCCCTGCGTGGGTGGACTAGGTGCTATTGTATTACTGATTACCTTTGCTATATTTACAAAAAAAATGATTGTACAAGAAAGTATAGACAATGTGTTTTGGGGGAACGGCCTCCCCCTTCTTTTGGGGGTTATTGCATGGTTTGTACCACCGTATAATGCCTGAAAACTGGAATTACAGCATTTCTATGTGATGATTAGGGATGAGCCGAACACCCCCCGGTTCGGTTGGCAGCAGAACATGTGAACAGGCAAAAAATTTGTTCAAACACGCGAACGCCGTTAAAGTCTATGGGACACGAATGTGAAAAATCAAAAGTGCTCATTTTAAAGGCTTATATGCAAGTTATTGTCATTAAACGTGTTTGGGGGCCCCAGTCCTGCCCCAGGGGACATGTATCAATGCAAAAAAAGTTTTAAAAACAGAAGTTTTTTCGGGAGCAGTGATTTTAATAATGCTTAAAGTGAAATAATAAAAATGAAATATTCCTTGAAATATCGTGCCTGGGGGGGTATCCTTAGTCTGCCTGTAAAGTAGCGCATCTTTCCCATGTGTATAACAGTGCCACAGCAAAATGTCATTTCTAAAGGAAAAAAATGTCATTTAAAACTGCTTGCGGCTGTAATGTATTGTCGGATCCCGGCAATATAGATAAAAATACCAACACTACCAAAAAAAAAAATGGCGTGGCTGTCCCCCCCCCAAAATTCATACCAGGCCCTTCAGGTCTGGTATGGATATTAAGCGGAACCCTGCACCCAACTTTTAAACAAAATGGCGTGGGGGTCCCCCAGGCCCCCAGGCACTATAAACTCTGAACAGCAGTATATATACTATACGGCCTGCCCTATATACTCTGCAGAAAATTGGGCCTTAGGTGTTGGTGGTACCAGAACACTGTAAGCCATCACAGTTACTCTTGTTGGGCTCAGGAACAGGCCCTGCTGTTAAATATTATATCAAGAATTGTAATTACATGCCCCTGTTAAACAGGGGCAGAACAATTGGGCTTTGGGTGGTGGTGGTGGTGCCACAACACTGTAACCCCTCACAAATACTCGTGTTGGGCGCTGGAACAGGCCCTGCTGTGAAATATTATATCAAAAGTTGTAATTACATGCCCCTGTTAAACAGGGGCAGAACAATTGGGCTTTGGGTGGTGGTGGTGCCACAACACTGTAACCCCTCACAGATAATCTTGTTGGGTGCAGGAACGGGCCCTGCTGTGAAACATGACTGCCAGTTTCTTGTCCTTCTGTGGCACCCCCTCTCTCTAGGCTCACGTTACTCCCTTCCTCAACCTGAGAACCAACATCGGAGCCTTCAAATCGCTGCACATCCTCCAGCAGCATATAACCGACACTGTGATCGAATAATTCTGGGGACTCCTCCGTGCATGATGATGGGGCTATGGAAGGAATGACTGTGAACAAGGAGCCGGTGGAAAAGGCTGATTTGGCAGCTGCGTTGGAAGGCAAACTACTCTGAGCCTGGGTGACAGAGGATGAGGAGGATGAGGATGGCTTTGTTAACCACTCCACCAACTCTTCTGCATGTTGTGGCTCAATAACATGGCCAGCAGCAGCAAAAAAGGACAAGCGTGCCCCATGGCCACCTGCACCATGTCCACAACCACCACTGTTGACTGAAGACACAGAGCCTGCTTGCCCTCTTTAAGTGGCCTGTGAGCGTCTGCCTCTTTTCGGTGGCCTTCTGGACATGATGTATTTTTTGTTTTGCAACACCACACTTGTATTTGATACTGTGTGCATGACCTGAAGTGTATTAGAAAGTGTACAACAGCTCCACTGTATTATATACTGTGTACACCACCAGAAGTGTATTAGAAACTGTACACACTGTATTAAAGAAAAATAATTTTCCCCATGGGGCTTTAAAACAGCAATGCACATAATGAAAGGAAGTTCTTAATAGATGTATAAAAAGTTTTATCCAATATCATGGTTTGAAGTACAGTATAGAGAATCATCTGGTACAGTAACACACATCTTATTCCCCAGTGCAGTAACAAACACATATTAATACACATAATTAGGTTACATAATGTTACATAAATAGCAAGCCCCGACGCGTTTCGACCTGTATATGGTCTCTTCAGGGGGACAGTTGGATCTAAAAAAGAATTACATAAATTAAATTCAAATAGATAAATATATATATTATTGTGCATCACTTGGATTAGACCAAGATAATGAGTCTTTACCGCTAAATGGTGGAATGGGTGTTCTCTAGTCCAGGATATGTGCTGAGGGCCAATGGAAACACCGGAGGGCTCGGGGGGCCACCCTCACTCTTCCAGGAGAGCCAGCCTCAGGGGGCTTACAAGGAGCCACACTTAGCGCGCCCCCCAGGAGGGGGGGGGGAGGGGGAGGAGCCCACACCTGCAACAGAAACCCAAGAATAGCCATGTATTAGTTAGAGGAAGTTTGATAATTAACTTGGTAATGTACTGAGTGTTTCCAATTTGTCTATGTGGAGACTGGCGTTGGATAGGATTTTTACTATGTAAATATATTGAAATGTTAATTCCATTCCATGAATGTAATCGATAAGATTTAATGATCGTGTGATCCAACAATGCAGTGGTATGGTAGGTCTGTTATACTGTTGTAATGGATAGATAAATAAGAAGGATAAAATGGGTGAAAAAGAGGGAAAAAGATGTGTGTGTGAAAAAAAAAAAAAAAAAAAAACACAGCAACAACGATGGCCTAAATGGAGAGGAGTGCATTGTGTGGTGGAGAATGGTGTGAATGAGGTGGTGCATGGTGTGGTAACATGACATGGTGCTTGCTTGGTGCCTACTGTGTGAAAACAAAAATGAAATGTGAACTAAAAAAGTGAAAAGCCAATCAAAATGTGAAAGTGTGTGTGTAGGATGGTGGAGAGTGCTGTGTGGAATGAAGGTGAAATAACAAAAAGTTTACCTTATCAGTTGTATAAATCGTGTAGGCTGAAGGTAATGTTGGACTTGTTGATAGGTTCAATGTGATAAGCTTGGTGGCGATCATGCAAAAATAAGGGCTCTAGTGTAGAAAGAACCTGGAAGCAGTAGCATTCATCCTGGCCTGTAGGAGATCATGATCTAATTATCAGGCCTCCAGTCTCCCTTTATATCCAAATTCAGGCAAATGGGATAATCATGTGCAGGTGCAAACCCCCCACCCACACCGCCCCCAAGAGAAAAAAAAAAAAAAAAAAAAAACCCGGAGGGATTGGCGCTGGAACCGCTGATGGAGCGGCCCCTGTGTGGCTCCCTCGGCGTCCCAGAAGGCCTACAGGCCCCGACCACTGTCGTCATCTCCGCCGCAATGCGCGTGACGTCATGACGTTGTGCGTTTTTTGTCGCACTCCGTCAAACGTCCGGAGATGAACACGGGACGCCGCCGGCAGGATAGAGCTCACCTTAACTGCAGCGGTGAGCAAAAAAGGGGGCACGCAAAGGAATTCGCATGCCCCCCCCTTTTCCTGCCGGGAAGCCGCGAGGGGTCAGACTCACCCCAAGAAGGGAGAGGAGGCACCACCAACACCCGCCAGTCCAAAAAGTGGCCCTCAAAACAAAAACAAAAATACTGGGGATGGTGTCAGTAGGACATGAATGACTGACTTCATGGGATCACCAACATAGCACACAGCAAATGTTGATGGTCTGGTATGTTTTTTGTTTATTTTGCATTTTTAACATTTTTTAAAATTTTTTACATGGGCTGTGTGTTGGTTCCAGGTCCCCACGTTCCTGCATCGAATGTCAGTATGAAAATAGGTAGAATATAAAGCGGTATTTAGCGGTAAAGACTCATTATCTTGGTCTAATCCAAGTGATGCACAATAATATATATATTTATCTATTTGAATTTAATTTATGTAATTCTTTTTTAGATCCAACTGTCCCCTGAAGAGACCATATACAGGTCGAAACGCGTCGGGGCTTGCTATTTATGTAACATTATGTAACCTAATTATGTGTATTAATATGTGTTTGTTACTGCACTGGGGAATAAGATGTGTGTTACTGTACCAGATGATTCTCTATACTGTGCTTCAAACCATGATATTGGATAAAACTTTTTATACATCTATTAAGAACTTCCTTTCATTATGTGCATTGCTGTTTTAAAGCCCCATGGGGAAAATTATTTTTCTTTAATCCAATTTTCAGGGTGCGCAGCCTTTCTTATCTCTTTTATGTGTGTCTTCCTTTTTTCATATTTCAATTTTGGGTGGTTAAACACCCCTCCCCACTTTGACACATTAGAGATAAGACATGGGCTGTGTGTTTCCTTCTCTTCACGTATCCTGCACATTGTTAATCAATTGTTCCCACTCGGTCAACTTTTAACAATTCCATGCATGAGGGGGAATCTAACTTAGACCCCCACACTGCATGATATTCAATTGCCTTATATGGCAATTGCTGACAAACTTTATTTATATTCTACCTATTTTCATACTGACATTCGATGCAGGAACGTGGGGACCTGGAACCAACACACAGCCCATGTAAAAAATTGTAAAAAATGTTAAAAATGCAAAATAAACAAAAAACATACCAGACCATCAACATTTGCTGTGTGCTATGTTGGTGATCCCATGAAGTCAGTCATTCATGTCCTACTGACACCATCCCCAGTATTTTTGTTTTTGTTTTGAGGGCCACTTTTTGGACTGGCGGGTGTTGGTGGTGCCTCCTCTCCCTTCTTGGGGTGAGTCTGACCCCTCGCGGCTTCCCGGCAGGAAAAGGGGGGGGCATGCGAATTCCTTTGCGTGCCCCCTTTTTTGCTCACCGCTGCAGTTAAGGTGAGCTCTATCCTGCCAGCGGCGTCCCGTGTTCATCTCCGGACGTTTGACGGAGTGCGACAAAAAACGCACAACGTCATGACGTCACGCGCATTGCGGCGGAGATGACGACAGTGGTCGGGGCCTGTAGGCCTTCCGGGACGCCGAGGGAGCCACACAGGGGCCGCTCCATCAGCGGTTCCAGCGCCAATCCCTCCAGGTTTTTTTTTTTTTTTTTTTTTTCTCTTGGTGTGGGTGGGGCGTTTGCACCTGCACATGATTATCCCATTTGCCTGAATTTGGATATGAAGGGAGACTGGAGGCCTGATAATTAGATCATGATCTCCTACAGGCCAGGATGAATGCTACTGCTGCCAGGTTCTTTCTACACTAGAGCCCTTATTTTTGCATGATCGCCACCAAGCTTATCACATTGAACCTATCAACAAGTCCAACATTACCTTCAGCCTACACGATTTATACAACTGATAAGGTAAACTTTTTGTTATTTCACCTTCATTCCACACAGCACTCTCCACCATCCTACACACACACTTTCACATTTTGATTGGCTTTTCACTTTTTTAGTTCACATTTCATTTTTGTTTTCACACAGTAGGCACCAAGCAAGCACCATGTCATGTTACCACACCATGCACCACCTCATTCACACCATTCTCCACCACACAATGCACTCCTCTCCATTTAGGCCATCGTTGTTGCTGTGTTTTTTTTTTTTTTTTTTCACACACACATCTTTTTCCCTCTTTTTCACCCATTTTATCCTTCTTATTTACCTATCCATTACAACAGTATAACAGACCTGCCATACCACTGCATTGTTGGATCACACGATCATTAAATCTTATCGATTACATTCATGGAATGGAATTAACATTTCAATATATTTACATAGTAAAAATCCTATCCAACGCCAGTCTCCACATAGACAAATTGGAAACACTCAGTACATTACCAAGTTAATTATCAAACTTCCTCTAACTAATACATGGCTATTCTTGAGTTTCTGTTGCAGGTGTGGGCTCCTCCCCCTCATCTCCCCCTCCCCCCCCCTCCCGGGGGGCGCGCTAAGTGTGGCTCCTTGTAAGCCCCCTGAGGCTGGCTCTCCTGGGAGAGTGAGGGTGGCCCCCCGAGCCCTCCGGTGTTTCCATTGGCCCTCAGCACATATCCTGGACTGGAGAACACCCATTCCACCATTTAGCGGTAAAGACTCATTATCTTGGTCTAATCCAAGTGATGCACAATAATATATATATTTATCTATTTGAATTTAATTTATGTAATTCTTTTTTAGATCCAACTGTCCCCCTGAAGAGACCATATACAGGTCGAAACGCGTCGGGGCTTGTTATTTATGTAACATTATGTAACCTAATTATGTGTATTAATATGTGTTTGTTACTGCACTGGGGAATAAGATGTGTGTTACTGTACCAGATGATTCTCTATACTGTACTTCAAACCATGATATTGGATAAAACTTTTTATACATCTATTAAGAACTTCCTTTCATTATGTGCATTGCTGTTTTAAAGCCCCATGGGGAAAATTATTTTTCTTTAATCCAATTTTCGGGGTGCGCAGCCTTTCTTATCTCTTTTATGTGTGTCTTCCTTTTTTCACTGTACACACTGTATTAGATACTGTGTACACCGCCTGCACTGTATTAGCAACTGTACACCACGGAATGCACTGTAGATATAGGCTACACTGAATGCAGAGTATATATATATATATATATATATATATATATATATATATATTTATATATTTATCAAATACACTGCCACTAACTAAATACCCTGCCTGCTTAATCTAACTCAAGCTATCTCTCTGTCCACACCAACAACACTACACACGGCCGCCGTGTAAGCAGCCTTATATAGCGTGGGGCGTGGACTTAGTCCCTCTGAGCCATGATTGGCCAAATCACCCTGCCTTTGGCCAATTATGGCTTTCTCAGCAAAGCATGCTGTGATTAGCCAAAGCATGCAGGTCAGGTGCATGGTTTGGCCAATCAACATACAGCAATGCATTGCAATCTCGCAGTGCATTATGGGGCGTTCAACCGCGCTCAAATTTTCCGCAAACGCCCTATATGTTCGGTTCATTTTAGAACAAACGAACACCCGATGTCGAACCGTGGGCTCATCCCTAGTGAAGATGACAATGATCGGTTTTAAATCCTGGCAAATGTTGGCACACTGAACTTGTAAATAAAGCATTTTTAACTACACTGCCTCCCAGACTTCCAATGAGCAAACTAAGTCTTTACTTGTCACTCTACTTTAACTGCTTCCGGACCAGCCGCCGCAGTTTTACTCCAGGGTCCGGATAGCAGGCGCGCGCAGGGGTGCATGGTCGCCACCGGCCACGAGCGATCATTACCAGGAGACACAGAACAGGGACGAGTGTGTGTAAACACACACTTCCCTGTTCTGTTCTGACATGAGTGACAGATCGTGTGTTCCTATTAGCTAGGAACCACGATCTGTCACTTCCTGTAGTTAGTCCCTCCCACTTTCAGTTAGAATCACCTCCCAGAGAACACAGTTAACACCTTCACTGCCCCCTAGTGTTAACCCCTTCACTGCCAGTGGCATTTTTACAGTAATCAATGCATTTAATCGCACTGATTGCTGTATTAATGCCAATGGTTCCAACAAAATGTCAAAATTGTCCGATGTGACCACCACAATGTCGCAGTGACGATAAAAATCCCAGATAGCCACAATTACTAGTAAAAAAAAAAAATAATAATAAAAATGCTATAAATCTATCCCATTCTATAGTTTTTTTATATAATTTTGGGGGATATTTATTATAGCAAAAAGTTAAAAAAATTAATTTTTTTCAAAATTGACGCTCTTTTTTTGTTTATAGCGCAAAAAATAAAAACCGCAGAGGTGATCAATTACCACCAAAAGAAAGCCCTATTTGTGGGAAAAAAAGGACGCCAATTTTGTTTGGGTACAACGTCGCACGACCGCGCAATTGTCAGTTAAAGCGATGCAGTGCCAAATCGCAAAAAGTGCTCTGGTCAGGAAGGGGGTAAATTCTTCTGGGGCTGAAGTGGTTAACATCAACAGACATCAGAGAACATGACTAAGGCACCTCAGATGTAATCGTCACCCCTGTAATAATTACTGCTAACCAAACCTAACCCTTTTACCCAAATTAAACTGTAAAAAATACCATGACACAATTGTTGGAGTAAAATTGTCCGATGCGGCCATTTATTAAACCAATAAAAAAACATAACAAACATTCCTTAAAACAGGGACCCAAAATAATAACTATAATAATCAGAAAAATAAGGTTGCCGATCTTTGGAGGCACCAAGGATCAATAATCCACTTTGTATCTGTTTAACTAGTTACACGGTCCCCAGCTGCACCACACCGGCTCAGGGACGACCTCCACATTCAGGAGATGCCAAACATATTTAATTTACCTGTTAGGGCACTTTCACACTGAGGCACTGGGGCTTTGGATTTTTAACGACACTTTGCCATTGTTTTAACTGCGCTTTTCGGACGCTAACAGGGCGCTTTTAACCCCAGCTAGCGGCCGACAAAGGGTTAAGGGTGCCAGCACTTCGGCGGCGCTGCCTATTGATTTCCATGTAAAGAGAGAGAAATGCACCAAAAGGGATACTATGGGTAGAAAACCAACACAGGATTAAAGTATGGTAAATAGAAAAACAGATAAAAAAAATATAAATTTTATTCAATATACAAAAATAGTACAAAAATAGTACAAAAATGACAAATACCATTACTAAAAGCATTGAATAGCAAATGAAGAACAGGAGTATTGCACAGTATTGCAGCAAAAACCACTTATGAAAACTGGGAAACAGAGACCAGAAATGGCTGCATGAGGACCCAACATGTTTCGGAGAGCATAAAAAGACACATTTCCTTTCATGACACTATATTTCCTTCTTCAGGGGTTCTGTCTCTCTTTACATTATGCTTTGGGATGTGGCAGAGACCCTCAGGACTAGCTTCCTAACTAGCTCCCCTTTCTCTATATTGTTCCCATTGATTTCCATGGGCAGGGGCGCTTTAGACTTTTTTTAGCATCTTGCCAGCGCACCACTCCAGTGTGAAAGCATTCAGGCTCTCTCACTGGAGTGACAGGCGAGGCGCTTTACAGGTGCTTTGCAGGCGCTATTTTTAGCGCTATAGTGTGAAAGTAGCCTTAACCCACCATTAACTGGCTTTCCACCGGGACTCCATATCTTAGGTGGGTCCCTAAAATGATAAGCACAGCAGATTTTTAAAATGCCTCCAAAGACCACAACCGCCAGGTCATAAAGAACACATAAAGATTAACTGATCCTGGGGCGGAGCTAGCAGCGGACATGTGAGCAGCGTTTTACAGGAGCTCCGGCCGGGACGTAACATTCTGCCTAAATCCTGAGTGTCAGAGACACAGATCCTTTATAATATCGGCACCCCCTTACTCATCGGACCCTACAGATCTTCAGGGTATGGTTAAATACGGGCCAGTATCCATGGAACCGGCCGCGGAGCGTCTGTCCCGCTATGCCTGGGGAAGCCAAGATGGCGGCGCGCACGAGGCAGCACAACAAGGCCCCAGCAGAACACAGCGGAGCGGAGCTGACAGAACATCTCCACAGCCTGGGAAGGTAAGCCCGCTGCCTCGCAGATCTCCGGGTAGAAAAAGAGGCTTATCCTTGGATAGACTCCCCTGTGATGGTATAAAAGATACAGACTCAGCAGATGGTGCAGCGGAACCCTCTTTAAAGCAAATTATGGAGGCCATTTACACCTGCCAAACTACTTTGACTGAGCATATTGATGGGATGAGGGCAGAAATATCCTTTCTGAAGCAGGATGTGCAGACAATTAGAGAGAGGGCCTCGGAAGCTGAGCAAAGAATTAGTGACATGGAGGATGTGATGCGTCCTATGGAGGATAAGGTACAATGTCTACATAGAGAAATAAATGCCCATACAGATAAGCTGGGAGACATGGAAGACAGACAAAGGAGGAACAATGTCCGTTTTGTAGGTTTCCCTGAAAAAGCTGAGGGAACGCAGCTGGAGGATTTTTTGGAACTTTGGCTTAAAGATAATATGGCTGACACTACTTTCTCCCGCTTATTCGCCATAAAAAGGGCACACAGGATCCCTTCTAAACCTCCTCCTCCTGGAGCACATCTGTGCCCTATGATTGCACGCATTTTACACTTCAGGGATCGTGAAAGCATACTTAGAGCAGCACGCACTGGAGGAGAATTGCAATATAATGGGAACCGCATATCCATCTATCCTGTCTTTTCTGCGGCCACGCAGAAACAGAGAGCCAGCTTCATACATGTAAAAAAGAGACTCCGAGACTTACAACTTTCTTACAGCATGCTGTACCCGGCGAAACTAAGAGTGGTGGATGGGGGAAAGGTGTCGTTCTTTAATAATCCCACAGAGGCCTCAAGATGGCTGGATACCAGAGGGCGTCGCAGCCCAAATGCTAACCGGTAGCTGTATACAGAGATAATTGTTGAATACACATGATGTTTGCTATAGAACACCCTATACCGGTGTGTAGGGGTGGCCATGCTCAAGATACTTTCTGACATCATGATGCTACGGCACAACGTCCCGCCTGGATCGACATATAGTATATACCAACACTTACCTGGACTGTTCCTGATATAGGAGAGAGAGGGAGGAGATAGGGACTACTGGAGAAATTTTTTATTTTTTTTTTCTATTTTTCTATTTTTTTTAAGAGGGAAAATATTTTTTCTCCATTGAGCTGTTATTTTTTGTTACTAATTTTTTTTTTTTTCCTCTCTTCATTCATATCTCCTTCCCCTCAGGTATTTTCCTTATCATCTATAGGGAGATACCCCCTGGTTGAACTGTCTCAGGTTTTTTTTTTGGTTGGTTGGTTGATTTTACGCTTTATACGACACATCATATATGATTATGTGGTGTTTCTGTTCTTCTTAGAGAACCGTGATCCCCTGAGGTCACTTTAATTCTTCTGCCTTTTTGTTATGGGAGTCAGGCACACAACAAGTTGGGTGTGTGTGCAGGGAGGGGGTTCATGTTACTGTTCAATGTTGGTTTGTGCTGTGTGCTGCTGGTGTGCTTTGTTCTCTCCCCACGGGAGATCTGTCCATTCAGAATGGGACTTGCAAGCTAATATTCCCGGGTACTCTACAATTGTTTTTCTCTACAGGTAAATGGAGGGTAAGATAACACTGCTGTCATGGTATGTGCGTGGTATGAACTCCAAGATTAAGAGATCTCTCATCTTTGATTTCATAAAACGATACAAACCTCATATCATACTGTTGCAAGAAATGCACTTGCAAGGATCTAAGGTTATGGCACTTAAAAAAGCTTATGTGATGAGAGTACTGCATGCCGAATACTCAACGTATTCTAGGGATGTTGCTATTCTAGTCACAAAAAAAGCAGCAGCGCACATATTGCAAGTCAAACTAGATCCGAATGGCAGATATGCTATCTTGGTTTGTCGAATGTATAATGTGTCTTTGACGTTGGTATGTGTCTATATTCCACCCCCATTCTCTTTCCCAATACTAGATAATATTATTAAGGAGGCTATATTGATTGCTCAAGGACCATTACTACTTTTAGGAGGTTTTAACGCAGTGTCAGATGGAGCTCTAGACAGACATGAGACTGTTTCTGAATCCCGACATAATTTATCCTCATGGTTGGAGAGTTACGCACTCACTGACGTTTGGAGAAAGAGAAACCCTGTTGTCAGGGAGTACTCATGTCATTCTGAGACCCATAGGACACTCTCTAGAATAGACTTAGCGCTGTCATCTATGGATGGCCTTCCTTACATAACCGCTGTCAGACATCTCCCTAGAGCTATATCAGACCATTCCCCTTTGGAGGCTACGTTGGATCTGAACGCTCCACCGGGAAGGAGACAATGGCGGATGAATACAAAATGGCTCCAGGAAGACTATATTACTATAAAATGTAAAGAGAGCATTGGTCACTATTGGAAGGAGAATGGGAAGGAAACAACATTGGCTAATCAATGGGATGCCTTTAAGGCAACTATGAGAGGGGTATTTGCCTCGGAAACGAGGAGTTTCACCAAAGCACTCAATTCCGATATGAAAGATGCTGAGGTTAAGGCCTCGGAAGCTGAAAGGGAATATATTCATGATTCATCTCCAAGTAGATACCAAATTTGGCAAGAAAAAACACGACAATATAACTTACTTCTAACTGAGCACACTGTTAAAACACAATTACGTCAGTCTAGATCTTTTTTTGAGTTTGGCGATAAGAGTGGACGCCTCTTATCCTTTCTGGCGAGCCCGCTTTATGCCCCGGTTTCGATAGGGAAGATTAGGAAACTAAATGGCGAGGTGGTTGAGGAACCCCAAGAGATTCTAAACACCTTTCTAAACTTTTACGAAACTCTTTATCAGACGCAAGCCCAACACACTAATCAGGAACTGGCACTATACATTGAGAATTTAACTCTCCCATCCCTAACTCAGGAAGATAGAGAACTTTTGGAGCAGCCATTATCAATGGAGGAGATTAGTGGCGCAATCTCCTCCTTCAAGTCGGGCAAATCACCTGGCTTGGAAGGGTTTCCGGCTGAATGGTACCAGTTGCATAAAGAGCAGCTGGTGCCAACACTACAAAAAGTTTTTATAGCTGCAGAAAGAGAAGGCATACTACCGGAGTCTATGCGGGAAGCTTTAATTGTAGTGATACCCAAACCGGGAAAGGATTTGCAGGAATGTGAGTCATACAGGCCAATATCGTTGATAAACTCCAACGTCAAGATACTGGCCAAAATCTTGGCCGGTAGATTGAAGTCGGTGATCCTTAAATTAATTAATTCAGATCAAACTGGTTTCATACCTGGCCGTTCTACTCAAATGAACTTACGTAGACTGTATGTTAATCTTCAGACCCATCATCTTAATAAAGGAAAAAGAGTTGTAGCGTCCTTAGACACCAAAAAGGCGTTCGATTCCGTGGAATGGAATTATCTATTTTCTCTTCTAGGTAAACTGGGTTTTGGACCAAAATTTATCTCATGGATCAGACTTTTCTATAATGACCCTCAAGCAAGTATTAGAGTAAATGGTTCTGTTTCTGCTTCTTTCAAGATTCATAGGGGAACAAGACAGGGTTGTCCCCTGTCCCCTCTCCTATTTGCTCTGGCCATAGAGCCACTGGCCGCTAAACTTAGAACTAATGACATTTTACAGGGGTTTCTGGTCGGAGACCTGGAAGAGCGTGTATCGCTATACGCAGACGACATGCTCCTATATTTGAGAGACTCAGATAAGTCGCTGGCCACGGCAGTCTCGTTGATTCGGGAGTTCGGAGATTTCTCTGGCTTCCGAATCAATTGGACCAAGTCAGTCCTCTTTCCGCTGGATCCACAGCCGGACTTCCAGCCCAGTGCCCTCTGGCTATAGTAGAGAAGTTCAAATACCTGGGAATAATGGTCCAACTACCAGTAGATTCATTTGTGGAGGCCAATCTATGGACTATAATCAGAACATTTAGTGAAAGAGTACAGGAATGGAAGGATCTTCCACTTACACTCTATGGCAGGGCCAAAGTATTAAAATTGATCTTCCTTCCAAAATTTTTGTACGTTCTTTCTAATGCACCAATATATATCCCGAAAAAATATTTAAACATATAAATTCCCTATTGACATCTTTTTTATGGGGCAATAAGGCTGCTAGGGTCTCTCTTGAAGTGTTACAGCTACCGGTTCAGAGAGGTGGTTTGGCAGTACCTGATCTACGATTGTACTATTTAGCATCTCAATTAGTATTTATCCATTGGAGAATGTTCCCACAATTAAATAATGCTGCGGTTGCAGTTGAAGCAGCAGCAGTGACTTCATATGAAACCTTACTGGATTTCTTTTTTAGGGGAGAAGTCCCCACTGAAGGGGGCAAAGAGATACTCAAATCTGCTAAAAGGATATTGGGGATCTGTTTAAAACATATAATAGATAATCCCCTTCACTTATCCCCTAATGCCCCGCTATGGTTTAACCCTAACCTGAAAGAATTTTTCAATTTGGAAGACGGATTTAGATGGGCTAAGTATGGGCTCACATACTTACACCAATTGTATATTAATGGGGAACTAAAAACCTTTTCACAGTTGAGAAGAGAATTGAATATCCCGGAGGCATGGGAATACCAATATACCAGATTGCGACATGCTGCCTATGCTCAGTTTGGTGTTGGGCCGGTGCCACTGGAGAATTCTAAGATAGAAAGACCACTTGCTAATCCAGATCATACTAAACGAATATCTACATATTACAATACACTAGCAGAAAGGGAAAATCCTAGAGAAAGTAAACTTAAAGAAAAATGGGTGGAGATCATACCAGAAATTACAGATGGTCAATGGGAGGAAGTTCTTGCATCATACTTACCTATGGTTATTTCTGCCAGAGACAAACTAATACAGCTTAGGTACTTACATCAAATGTATTATACCCCTTTGAGGCTCTATAAAATGGGACGAAAGGAGGACCCCATTTGTCATAAATGTTTGAGGGCCGAAGGATCCTTTATACATATGGTATGGGAGTGTGACAGAGTGAGGCCATTATGGTCCCAAGTGACCCAGTTTATTGCTGACACTTTAGATATCCCAAACATCTGTTCCCCACTGCTGGGCCTCCTAGGGATCATAGAAGATGAAGTTATGAGCATTAACATGAGAACACTACTAAGATTACTGTTTTACTATGCAAGGAAACTAATTGCACTTAACTGGATCAGAAGAGACTATCTTACATTGAATGCCAATATCAGCATGTATAAAATGACGCATGAATCCAGAGGATCGAACAAAAAATTTAATAAAGTATGGGGAAGATGGATTAATTCTGAAAACACGCTACAATCTGTCTTGTAACTATGCAAGGTATTCATATCTATTAGATGGTAACGAAGTTATCTCGTGGGGAGTTGAGGCGCAGCAGCACACGGCACAAAGGGTTTTCTTTTTTTTTTTTGAGGGACATTTCCCTCTGGTTTCTAGAATACTGTATAAATGACATCGTTTCTGTTTATAGAAATGTAAGATTTCTTGTTATATTACTGTTTGGACAAAGTTTAGTTTGTCCTGATTTTCAAAAAAACAGCCAAATGTTTAAAGAGTAATGACAAAGTAATATAATAAATGTATCAATCTTTTATTTGTACGCAATATTAGAATCTGGATACATTTTGGATTGTACTATATATATATGTTCACTGCATTTTGCTAATAACATGTATAACCTTTTGGCAAATAAAATCTTAAAAAAAAAAAAAAAAAAGATTAACTGAGGTAAGTGGCCTAACTGTAAACAAATTAACCCTGTCTCTCCTTGCTTAACCTATGTCCCCAGTCATACTAGCTCTACGCTTATTTCTTTTTTTTTTTTTTTTTACATTTTTGCTTCGGGCTGTACTTTCACCCAATAATGAATTTATTCCATTGTTTAGCTAGAGACCAAAATTGAACTAAACTTTGTATCAAGAGACTAATCTTTTTCACTATGTATTCCCTGGCTAAGTAATGGGTGTGGGTGTGGAAACCTTTTCAACAAAGTAGCTATGCATATGCAGGTAAATGTGAAAAAGAGCCTAGAATACATGAAGTGATGGGGGAATCATGGCAAACTCACTACATTTTCTGAGGCAAGACCATTTCTTACACAACTAGGAGGTTCTATGTTGCATAATTATGCAGCCCGTTGTCCTACAACTGCTTAGCGGGCTCTCTGAGTGGGTTGTCAGGGTCTCAGTCCTGGTTATAATATAGTGGGTAGTGGGTACAGTGGCCAAGTGGTAAGGTGTTGGTCTTTTAAACCAAAGATCATGGGTTCGATCCCCATCTGTGCCAGTGTGAGGCCTTACTTCTTATAGTGGTTGTAACCCTGAAAAAAAAAAGAGAGATCCTGTACCTTTAAAGCAGGATACAAAGCATAGTTCTTGTACTGTGTCATACAAAAAAGGGGATTTGGGACTTTAAATGAAGCAATTAGGTAGTGGAGATAAATGGTACCATATTTAAATTGCATTATGAAGTGTTTATTGGTTATAATAAATAACAAGCAATAAAGAGAGTATTCGTTTCATATACAGTAACAAATGTATTCATTTCATATATAAGAATTATACACATAATATAATAGAAAATATATGCACGTATGCAGCACATGGTTTAATATAGAAAATAAGGAAGCGTAATATTCTTGGCAGACACATGCCTGGTACCGATCGGTGCATTCGCATGGTATATGTATCATTACTAAATAAAGTAGTTGGAAGAAACGATGGTATAACTGGGTAGAATTCCATATAAAGTGTAGCTGGGGCATCAAAAATAGAGCTCGACGCGTTTCGTGGGCAATCCCACTCATCAGGAGCTGATGTACCCCAAAATTCCTAAAAAATACATATAAAGATAATGAACCATAATGTCCATATATAAAAGTAAAAAATATAATAAATATGTAAATGAATGAATGTTGGTATATCCAAATAGTTGGATCGAACACACTCACCAACCCGGACAGCCAGTCCAGTGCGCGGCGATGGGCGCAGGGCGGGCCAGAAACATAACCCCTCCACGGGAGCCGAGGCGGCATGAATATAGATGCAACAACGGGCAGGGTGAAGAAGGGCAAGATGAAGCAGAAAGTGTTCAAAATCAGGAGTATGTTGGGATGGGATGGGAGCAAAAAGTATCTGGAAACAAAATATAATGTATATATATATATAAATTTGCAATAGTGTTTTAATAATAACAGTGATCAATCTAAATGGTGGATTAAGTGAACTCAAAAGAAGTAATGATGTGTGTGATAAAAAAGTAGATGAATTTGGAAATTTATATATTACACATAAGTGACAGTGGAAGTGAAAATGTAGAGTAGCCAAATTGGGATGAGAAGTGGTGGTGATTAGTGCAAAGAAAAAGGTTGACAGTGAAAGAAGGGGGGGGGTGACAGAAGGAGGTGAAATCACCAAAGAGGGGACGTCTGAACCCAAGTGGAACAGCCAATTAATGGGAGAAAAGGAAAAAAGGGGAAAAAAAAAAAAAGGTGAAAATACACAAATGCAACAACCTACCCCATTGTGGCATGTGGGAGCATCACCAGCCAAACGTGAACCACAAGGCTGGTGTGCAGTCATCCCAGAAAGAGACCAGCCGTGTCAACAGCCAGCTCCAAGTGGGGAATATAAATATGCCGCCAACGCCACGTGGGTGACATAAAGGAGGAGGGGCCGCCGCACCTGAGCTGAGTGCACACTCTGCGGTCGGCGCAGAGGAAATCCTACCACGATGACACCGAGATGGACACGCTGTACGTCGGCGCGGTGACGTCAGAATGTGACGTCACACGCCCGACGTAGGATACGTGGCGCCGATGCGCAGAGGGGCGTCCGCCCAGAATCTCCCGTCACTAAAGTGAATGGGGAGAAGGGGAGGACCCACTGGCGCATCGCAGCTCCCACAGAGAGGAAGACCAGCGACGCCCAAACGTCCAATGCACCACACACAGGCACAAAAACTGGCCAGGTGGGGGGCGTGCCCGGGATCCCTATAAGGAGAAAGCCATGTGTGGCAAATGATCGGTAACCAAGGTGCTGCCTAAGAAGATTAGAGAATAACATAAAAATAAGTAAACAATTATAAACAATAATATGTCCATAACTAAATTCAATATAAATGATGTATAAACCATAAAGGGACGATATCTTATATATGCTGATACCCTGTAATTAAGGGCAAAACTCACACCGGGAGGGTAGGGGAACACTACCAATCCCATGTACCTAATTGCTTCCATCCCGATATTTTATGAAAAAAGGAAGGGAGTTTGGGACTTTAAATGAGGCGCAATTAAGTGCCTCCATCCCGATATTTGGTAATACAAAAAAGGGGATTTGGGACTGTTACAAGAGTTGTAACAGTCTTGGATCAAGTGAAACCGCATGAAAGGTGATTTACAGCAAGCAGCAGGTGTTCTTTTACAAAGCTGTAGGCTGTTTTGAGGTGTGGCGGCACAGAATATGAATATCCATCATACCATCTGTTAATTAAACTGCTTTCCAGTAGCCACTTCCATCAGGAGGTCTGGACCGAGTCTGCCCTTTGTTCCTGTTCGGATGACATTTGGAGGTCCATCGGTTGATATCCATCGGGTTCTCCTTCCGGATACCCTTTCATTCCATCAGAGAGGTCGAGGAGTGAGACAGAGGTTCCATTGCTCTGGATATCGGTCCTAGCCCAGGTTGGGCTCCATGCTTTATTGACTCCATGTCATACGACAGGGGAGTCCACGCCATCTGGTAAGAGTACCTACCCTTTCCTACTTTTTTGATGTGTTCACCTTGACGTCCCACACCATGATGTTGGTTTACCGTTACGGATGTCCTGCACCTTGATGTCGGTTTACAGTCACGGATTCACATTGTATATCATTGACTTTGTTTTTTTCACTTAGAGACTCACATCAATATACCTGCCCATGCGGGTTACTTTTAAATATTTGAATTTTGAATAATTCTTCTGCTGTATGTGAATTTGCATATAGTGGTCGCATATTTTTATTTTTATTTTGCATAGGTTTTCTGAATATATGTTTCACTGCTGAACACATTCATTTCCCTTTATAGGTTTAGCCATACCTAAACTTTCACATTTGTAGCGCTGCATTTTCTTTTTATTTATTACTAATTGCTTGTCACAATGTATGCAGCTGCTGGTCCATTTTCATTGTAGTTTTTGCACTAGAGTGCAGTGTTCTCTATATTTTCTCTATGGAGCCGGTTCACATATCTCTGCAGCAGATCCGGTACATTTTGCAGAAAAACGCTGTGCGTCTTTTGGTCCTTTTCAGGTGCGAATTCAGCCCAAAATTTGGGCTGAAATCAGACCTGAAATGATGATCCAGCATGCACTGGACCCCTGCTGTGAGCCGCATGTGGTTCATATGTGAACCAAGCTTATAGAACACAGTAGGGAGGCTGGACCCCAGAAAAAGCCCGCAAACATATTCGGAAAAGGTGGCAAAACATTATGGCCTCGTGCACACAGGACGTTTTTTTTAACTCTCCTAGAATAAGATGACCAGATATTTAAAATGAAACCCGGGGATATATTTATTTTTATTGGCAAAATGGTAAACTATTTTCTAAGCTTATGTTCCTCAAATTATATATGCAGTCAGTGGCGTAGCACGGGTTGTCAGCGCACGGGGCAAAGCAAGAAATTTGTGCCCCCCTAACCCGCAGACTTTTCAGCACTCCCTGAGGCCCTTCTATGAGTACAATAGAACAGACCAAACTGATTCCTACATTGACCTACCGGACCACTGCACTAACCTACCTAATTCCTACATTGACCCACATGATTCTTAAACTGACCACTACACTGACCCACATCATTCTTATACTGACCACTACACTAACCTACCTGATTCCTGCACTGACCACTACACTTACCTACTTAATCACTACACTGACCTACGTAACCACTACACTGACCTACCTGACTACTACACTGACCTACGTAACCACTACACTGACCTATCTGATTCTTATACTGACCACTACACTGACCTACCTGTTTCCTTCACTGATCACTACACTAACCTACTTGATTCCTACACTGTCCACTACACTGACTTACCTGATTCCTACACTGACCTACCTGACCACTACACTAATCTATCTGATTCCTAGACTGACCACTACACTAACTTACTTGATTCCTACACTGGCCTACCTGACCACTACACTGACCTATCTGATCCCTACACTGACCACTACACTGACCTACATTATTCCTACACTGGCCTACCTGATCCCTACACCAACCTACCTGATTCCTATACTGACCACTACTCAACCTACCTAACCACTACACTGACCTATGTAACCACTACACTATCCTACCTGACCACTACACTGACCACTAAACTGACCTACCTGATTCTTATACTGACCACTACACTGACCTACACTACCACTACACTGGCCTACATGACTACTACACTGACCTACCTAATTTTTATAATGACCACTACACTGACCTACCCGATCCCTACACTAATCTACCTGACCATTACACTGACCACTACACTAACCTATCTGATTCCTCTACTGACCTACCTGATCCCTACACTGACCTACCTGACCACTACTCTGACATACCTGATTCCTATATTAACCTACCTGATCCCAACACTGTCCACTACACTGACCTGCTTGATTCCTACACTGACCTACCTGACCACTGCACAAACCTACCTGATTCCTACACTGACCTACCTGACCACTGCATTAACCTACCTGATTTCTACACTGACCACTACACTGACCTACCTGATTTATATACTGACAACTACACTGACCTACCTGATTCCTACACTAACCACTACACTAATCTACCTTATTCCTACACGGACCTACCTGACCACTACACTAATCTACTTGATTTTTACACTGACCACTACACTAACCTACCTGATTCCTACACTGACCTACGTAACCACTGCACTAACCTACCTGATTCCTACACTCTGACCTACCTGATTCTTATACTGACCACTACACTGACCTACCTGATTCTTATACAGACCACTACACTGACCTACCTGATTCCTACACTGACCACTACAGTAACCTACCTGATTCCTACAATGGCCACTACACTCACCTACCTGATTCCTACACTGGCCACTACACTCACCTACCTGATTCTTATACTGACCACTACACTAACCTACCTGATTCCTACACTGACCTACCTGACCACTGCACTAACCTACCTGATTCCTACACTGACCTACCTGATTCTTATAATGACCTCTACACTGACCTACCTGAATCCTACAGTGACTCCTACACTAACCTACCTTATTCCTACACAGACCTACCTGACCACTACACTAACCTACCTGATTCCTACACTGACCACTACACTAACCTACCTGATTTATATACGGACCACTACACTGACCTTCTTGATTCCTATACTGACCTACCTGATCCATACACTGACCTACCTGACCACTACTCTGACATACCTGATTCCTATATTACCCTACCTGATCCCAACACTGTCCACTACACTGAGCTGCTTGATTCCTACACTGACCTACCTGACCACTGCATGAACCTACCTGATTTCTACACTGACCTACCTGACCACTGCATTAACCTACCTGATTCCTACACTGACCACTACACTGACCTACCTGATTCTTATACTGACAACTACACTGACCTACCTGATTCCTACACTAACCACTACACTAACCTACCTTATTCCTACACTGACCTACCTGACCACTACACTAACCTACCTGATTTTTACACTGACCACTACACTAACCTACAAGATTCCTACACTGACCTACGTAACCACTGCACTAACCTACCTGATTCCTACACTCTGACCTACCTGATTCTTATACTGACCACTACACTGACCTACCTGATTCTTATTCAGACCACTACACTGACCTACCTGATTCCTACACTGACCACTACAGTAACCTACCTGATTCCTACACTGGCCACTACACTCACCTACCTGATTTATACACTGGCCACTACACTCACCTACCTGATTTGTATACTGACCACTACACTAACCTACCTGATTCCTACACTGACCTACCTGACCACTGCACTAACCTACTTGATTCCTACACTGACCTACCTGATTATTATACTGACCACTACACTGACCTACCTGAATCCTACAGTGACTCCTACACTAACCTACCTTATTCCTACACAGACCTACCTGACCACTACACTAACCTACCTGATTCCTACACTGACCACTACACTTACCTTACCTGATTCTTATACTGACCACTACACTGACCTTCTTGATTCCTACACTGACCTACCTGACCACTACACTAACCTTACCTGATTCCTACACTGACCATTACACTAACCTACCTGATTCCTACACTGACCACTACACGACCTACTTGATTCCTATACTGACCTACCTGACAACTACACTGGCCTACCCAGTTCTTATACTGACCACTACACTGACCTTCCTGATTCCTACACTGACCTACCTGACCACTGCACTAACCGACCTGATTCTTACACTGACCTACATGATTTTTATACTGACCACTACATTGTCCTACCAAATTCCTACACTGACCTACCTGATTCTTATACTAACCACTACGCTGACCTACCTGTTTCCTGCACTCATCACTACACTAACCTACTTAATTCCTATTCTGTCCACTACACAGACCTACCTGATTCCTGCACTGACCTACCTGACCACTACACTTACCTACCTAACCACTGTACTGACCTACGTAGCTACACTGACCTACCTGACCACTACACTGACCTATCTGATTCTTATACTGATCACTACACTGACCTACCTGCCTGGTTCCTACACTGATCACTACACTAACCTACTTGATTCCCATGAGTAGAGCTCCAAAGGGATGAAGCTAAGGGGAAAATAATACCGTGAGTATGCTATAGGCCCCCTAACCTGACGGAGGAGGGGGAGGCGGACCTCCTATCACAATTTGGATTAGCAGCAAGGATGGGAAGTGTTATCATAATGGGGGATTTTAATTATCCAGACATAGACTGGGCAGAGGGAACCACGCATTCGTCTAAGGCTTGCCAGTTCCTAAATGTTTTGCAAGACAATTTCATGGGTCAGATGGTAGATGCACCAACTAAAATAAAGCGTTACTAGATCTACTGATTTCCAACAATACAGACCTGATCACGTATATGGAAATACGGGGCAGTTTTGAAAACAGCGCTCACAGGTCAATTGGCTTCAGTATAAATCACACAAATAGGAAACATAAGAGAAATACAAAGACACTGAATTTCAAAAGAGCCAACTTCCGTAAACTACGAACCTTGCTAGAAGATATAAATTGGGATAAAAGCTTAGGAACAAAGAACACAGAGGAGAGATCGGTTCGCTTTAAGAGCATATTAAATAAGGGCATTAGCCAGTGCATCCCACTGGGTAATAAATTTAAAAGAACAAACAAAAGTCCTGGATGGCTTAACGCCAATGTAAAAATACATATAAAAGCAAAAGAGAAGGCCTTCAAAAAATACAAGGTTGAGGGTTCATGCAATTAGGGCGGCTAAGATAGAACACGAAAGACACATAACGTAGGAGAGCAAAAAAAAATCCCAAGAAATTCTTTAAGTATGTAAACAGTAAAAAAGGGAGGACAGACCATATTGGCCCCATAAAGAATGTGGAAGGATACCTGGTTACAAAGGATGGGGAGATGGCGAAGGTATTGAATTTATTCTTCTCCTCAGTCTTCACAAGGGAATCTGGGGGCTTCAGTAACCAAAACTGCAGTGTTTATCCTTGTGACGCATAACAGGAAACACACTCATGGCTAACAGAGGACAGAATTAGAATTAGACTTGGGAAACTTAACATTAATAAATCACTGAAACCAGATGACTTGCAACCGAGGTCACTTAGGGAACTCAGTCAAGTAATTGCCAGACCATTGTTCCTAATTTTTACTGACAGTCTACTGACTGGAATTATACCAGCGAATTGGAGAAAAGCCAATGTAGCACCAATATTTAAAAAGGGCCCAAAATACATCCCTGGGAATTACAGACCAGTTAGCCTAACATCAATAGTATGCAAGCTCTTGGAGGGGATGATAAGGGACTATATACAAGATTTTAGTAATGAAACGGTATCATTAGCAGTAATAAGCAATGGATTCATGAAGAATCGTTCTTGCCAAACCAATCTATTAACCTTCCATGAGGAGGTGAGTTGCCATCTGGATAAATGAAGACGTGGTGTATCTGGATTTTGCAAAATGTTTACTGTACAAAATAAGGTCCACTGGCATGGACCATAGGGTGAGTAAATGGATTGAAAACTGGCTACAAGGGTGAGTTCAGAGGGTGGTGATAAATGGGGAATACGCGGAATGGTCAGGGGTGGGTAGTGGGGTCCCACAGGGTTCTCTGCTGGGACCAATCCTATTTTATTTGTTCATAAACGACCTGGAGGATGGGGTAAACAGTTCAATCCCTGTATTTGAGGATAATACTAAACTAAGCAGGGCAATAACTTCTCCACAGGATGTGGAAACCTTGCAAGAAGATCTGAACAAATTAATGGTGTGGGCAACTACATGGCAAATGAGGTTTAATGTAAAAAAATGTAAAACAATGCATTTGGGTGGCAAAAATATTAATGCAATCTATACCCCAGGGGGAGAACCTCTGGGGGAATCTAGGATGGAAAAGGACCTGGGGGTCCTAGTAGATGATAGGCTCAGCAATGGCTTGCAATGCTAACAAAGGAAACAGAATATTGGCATGCATTAAAAAAGGGATTAACTCCAGGGATAAAGCAATAATTCATCCCCTCTACAAGACTCTGGTCCAGCCGCACATGTAGTATGCTGTCCAGTTATTAAGAAAGGTAGCGAGCACTGAACTTATTCTCTCTGGAGAAGACACGCCTGAGAGGGGATATGATTTCAATTTACAAATACCATACTGGTGACCCCACAATAGGGATAAAACTTTTTTGCGGAAGGGCGTTTAACAAGACACGTGGCCACTCATTAAAATTAGAAGAAAAGAGGTTTAACCTTAAACTACATAGAGGGTTCTTTACTATAAGAGCGGCAACGATGTGGAATTCCCTTCCACAGGCGGTGGTCTTAGCGGGGGTGTCACACCTTGACTGGGAATTAATCCTGGGACCTGGTGTTCTTGGGTTGGTTCCCTACTGCCTGAGCCACTAGGGAACTTCCATCTGTGTAGATCCCTTGTTATTTCCTGCTGCTTGATTGTGGACCCTGGCTCCACCCAGTGACCAGCTGTAGGCAGTCACCTGATATATGTCCTATAAAACATCACTTCCCCTCCTGTCTTTGCCCTAGTATAGGTCCTGTTTCCTGGTTGTTGGTGCTTAACATTTTGTATTTCTGGTTGCTGACTTCTGCCTGTTTTACTATGCTTCTTGGACTACTCCGTTGGATTTTGCTGATCGATGTTGCCGACTCTGCCTGTTCCTGATCTTGCCTCTTGGACTGTACCTTTGGATTCATGCTGATCTTGGTTGCTGACTCTGCCTGTTCCCAACCTTGCCTCTTCCTGGTATACCCCGTAGATTGCTGCCTTGGTTTGTTGACTTTACTCTCTACTAACTGAGTTGCTTGATTGGTGTCCCTTGATATAGCCTGTTTGCACCTTCTATTGTGGTACCTTGAAACTGGCTGCAGGATCTCAACCATCCCTCGACCTGATACTGGGATAACAAGACTACAGGAAACCGGAGTGACGGTTGGAATCTCCTGGCAGACCTGACATTTTACTAGGGCCAAGATGGACCTCAGCAAGTTGGTGCAGGCAGTCGCTCTTCAGGGACAATGGTTGGGAGAGCAGGTGAACTGTGTGCAGTCGTTGGAGGAGAAACTAGGCACTATCACAGTTATGTTATCCTCTGTCTACAGCACATGGGTCCAGTCCTGCTGCACCTAGTAACCTACGGGCCGGGGCTAGGGTACCTGTTGTCGTGTCTAACCCCCCGGTTCTCCCGCTCCTAAAATACCTCTCCCTGAGAAGTATGATGATAACCCTTCTGATTGCAGGGGATTTCTCAACCACTGCCCATTGCATTTCAGAAATCAACCTTCAAGTGTTTGCCTCTGCTCAAGCCAAGGTGACTTTTATAATTTCCTTGCTGAAGGGCAGAGCATTGTCCTGTGTGTCACCTCTTCTTCAGAAAGAGTCTCCTGTACTTACTGATTACCTCACTTTCATGAAGACCTTTGAGAAAATATTTGATGTTCCAGGCAGAGTGTCTGCGGCTGAGTCCAGTATTCTCGATTTACATGAGGGTAAACGCACGGTGGCATCCTATGCCATAGAATTTCACACACTAGCGGCAGAGACCACCTGGGATAATTGTGCCCATAAAGAGGAAGTAAACTCTGTTTTTTTTCTCTTTTTTTTTAATATTATAGGTTTACTATATGTGTACATGCCTTGCACCTTTAAACATGTCTAAAATCCGCTTTGCAAATACCTTTTTTTACTTTAATAAAAGATCTCTTTTCCCGGGAATCGGCAGCTCCATCTTTACTGTTGATCTATGTCTCTTGTGTGGACGTCATTTCCGCCCTTCCTTTGCCCCCCTGCCTAAATCTCACGCATGCGCGATAGCGATCACTTCTAAAATTGAGCAATATTTCAATATAAAAAACATTGCTTTACTTACATTAAGAAAAAAACTTTTGAATGGATCTCAGAATTAGAATAGCTGCAGATGCTTGCTCTGATTCCCTGGTTCACTCCCCCGTGTGACGTCTCATACAGTCACAAGGGAAGAAACAGGAAGCTGAAGAGAAGGGCACATATCGCAATGCTTCCGTGCTGTGCCGTTTACAGGGGAAAGAAATGACACAGCATGCTGAGGATACAGAAACGTCACACATAGCGTGCCGTGAAAGAACAGATGGACTGGGCATGCGCCTGGTGACATCACTACAGTTTGCAGGACAGATTCTGAAGAAACAGAACCAGTAAGTAAAATTTCACAGGCAGCGATTAGCTGTCAGTGCTATGTAGATTGCATTGAGCTAAAGTGAAAGTGGTGAGTTTACAACCACTTTAAGGCTTCATTCCGCAGAAGGCTAGCGGAATGCATAAAGGGCGAATTAACTTATCATGAGGTCCCAGTTGGACTGGAAGATTTTATCAACTTGAGTATCCTGGTGGACACTTGCTTCTCTGAACGTCAGTTAGAGAGAGGGCGTCAAAGACATTATAATCCTCACAGACTTGGTTATAAATCTCCTCCTTGGCAATCACTAACCCCTACTGTCTCTTCTCCTGTCGGGTCTGAGGATATACCCATGGATGTAGGGGCTGAGCGTTTGTCTAATAGTGAACGTACCAAACGTCCCTAGGCCTCTGTCTTTACTGTGGGAAGCCAGGTCATGTCCTGCATTTTTGTCTGGTTTGCCCGGAAAAACTTCCGGGCTTAATGTGTGATTGAGGAGCCCAATTAGGTCATGCTGTTTTGAATCCTCCGCAGAAGAGACTCATAGTTCCAATTTCCTTGTCCTGGAATGATCAGTGCTGTTCCACAGTAGCGTTTATAGATTCTGGCGCTGGTGGTGTGTTTCTAGATGCAGGGCTGGTTAAAAGACTTCAGATACCTACTGTTTCTAAAAACCTTCCACTCCGTGTAACTATTCTTGGTGGAGAACCTCTTGGTGATAGACTTATTACTCATGAATCTAAGCCTCTCTTTGTCCGGTTGGGTGCTCTGCATCTAGAAGTTTTATAATTTAACATCATCCCGTCTCCTAAACACCCAGTAATTCTCGGGTTCCCTTGGTTCCCTTATGTAAACATAACCCATCTATTGACTGGTCCTCTGGTCAAATTTTTGCCTGGAGCACCTTCTGTCATGTCCACTGTCTCCAAAAGTTAGTAATAAAGTGTCCATTCATGAAATGTCTACGGACCCAGAATTACCTGATGCCTTTGCTGAGTTTGCTGATGTATTTTCTGAAAAAGAAGCAGAGGGGCTCCCTCTATACCGCCCTTATGACTGTGCTATTGAATATCTTCTCTTTTCCCCCCCTTCCTAAGGGGAGAACCTATCCTCTTAACCTTGCGGAGACAAAGGCAATGGAGGAATACATTGAAGACAGTCTGAAGAAGGGTTTCATTTGGCCTTTCTCCTCTCCTGTGGGGGCAGGGTTCTTTTTTGTGGAGAAAAAAGATGGAGGACCCTTAGACCCTGCGTTGACTTCAGAGCTCTCAACCATATTACTGTAAAAAAATCAGTATCCGCTCCCTTTAATTACTGAGCTGTTTGACCGTGCCCAGGGACCAAAGATCAATACCAAACTGGACCTTCGTTCTGCATATAATCCCATTGGAATCAAAGCAGGAGACGAATAGAAGACAACTTTTATTACTGGAAGGGGGGCATTATGAGTGTTGTGTGATGCCATTTGGACTTTGCAATGCCCCTGCCATATTCCAGGAGTTTGTGAATGATATTTTCAGGGATCTACTTGACTCTTTTGTTGTTGTCTACTTAGATGATATACTTGTTCGCTCTAAAGATTTAAAGCATCATCGTTGCCATGTTTGCACTGTTCTCCAATGTTTAAGAGATCATAGGTTGTACACCAAAATTTACAAGTGGTCCTTGTAACAATCGGAAATACGTTTCTTAGATTATATAATTTTGTCAGAAGGATTCCAGATGCATTCCAAGAAACTCAATGCCATCTTACAATTGCCCAGTTTAAAGGAAATACAGCGTTGAAAAGAATTTTTCAAAGATTCTGGCTCCCATCACTGCCCTCACTAAACCAAATGATCTCAGTGGTCTCCTGAAGCTTTGGAAGCTTTTGATCACCTAAAGTCTGCCTTTTGCTCCGCTCCTATTCTCCACCATCCTCAGCCATCAGCTCAATATTTCTTGGAGGTTGATGCCTCCGAAGTAGGTGCTGGAGCAGTGTTGTCCCAACGTGAACCTACTTCCAACAAGCTACATCCGATCCCCTTTTTCTCCAAGAAATTCTCTGTCGAAGAACAAAATTATGACATAAGGAATAGAGATCGTTTAGCTATAAAACTAGCATTCTCCGAATGGAGACATCTATTAGAAGGTACAGAACTTCCTGTTGTAGTTCAAACTGACCATAAGAATCTGACCTACTTGGAGAAAGTCCAAAGACTGAATTCCAGACAAGCCCGCTGGGCATTATTCTTCAATCGGTTTAACTTTGTTGTAACATACATTCCGGGTACAAAGAACACCAAGGCCGATGCCCTTTCTCTGCAATTCCCTTGCGAGAATCTTCAAGCTCCTCCGGATCATATTGTTCCTCCGAAAAAAATTATTGCTCAACTGGATACTATCTTACAAAGGAACTTGTTGGCTGCTCGGGCACCTTCTAATCTTTCGGTTCCGTCTAATATGCTGTCTGCTCCTCAAGAATTACGTAAAGAAGTTTTGCAATGGGCCCATGGACAGAGGATATCCGGACATCCTGGTACCAAACAGACCTTCTTACGCCTGAAATTCCTGGTTTGGTGGCCTACCCTAAAGATGGATGTTAAAGCTTTTACTGTTTGTGAGGCCATCAAAATGCCTTGATCTGTTCCCCAAGGTCTTCTGCAACCGTTACCTGTTCCTCGTGCTCCCTGGACCCATATTAGTATGGACTTTATTGTGGACTTGCCTGCCTCCAGAGGGAATACCATCATCTGGGTTGTAGTGGACAGGTTTCTGAAGTTAGCACACTTCATTCCTATGAATGCCCTACCTTCTGCCCCAAGCTTGGCTCTATCCTTTATTGAACATGTCATCCGTTTACAAGGTTTGCCTGTCAATATTGTTAGCGACAGAGGCTCTCAATTCATATCTTCGATCTGGAATGCTGTTTGCAAACATCTAGGTATTAAGAATTCCCTGTCCTCTGGATACCACCCCCAATCTAATGGTCAAACAGAAAGGGTGAATCAAGATTTAGAGACCTATCTAAGGGGTTTATGTTAATGTTGAACATGACAACTGGAGTGAGATGTTACCTCTAGCTGAATTAGCGCACAATTTACAATGGCACTCCTCTTTAAAATGTTCTCCTTTTTGAGCTGCCTTTGGGTATCAACCCAGAGTTTTTCCCTTCCAATCTTCTCTGGTGGAGGTACCTGCGGCAGCCAACATGGTGACCAGGTGAACTAAGCACTGGAGAGTCATAAGAAAAGTTCTGCTTCAGTCTGTTCACAGACACATAGGGTATGGGGGTACAGATACATAGGGTATAGGGTACCCTCTAGACATCCTTCTCCTGTCTTGGTTGATGACCATCAAGAATATAAAATTAATAAAATTCTGGATTCTTGACATAAGGGTAGACAATTACAGTATCTGTGTCAGGAAGATCCTGCCAGTAATCAGAGTCCCAGGCTCACTGGTGCGCGTTTGTGGGCGCCATTGTGTACTGCTCTACATTGTTCTGTGTGTTTAACCTGATCTGAGACTACCTGTTATAGACCCGGCTATCTGTTTGTGACCAACCCAGCTATCTGCCTGCATCTGACCTCCGGCTTGCCCAGACTATCCTCCTGTTTGATCCCTGGTACCTCTGCTGTCCGTCTGATACCGATCACTGGCCCATATGACGATCCTTCTGCCTGATTCCCGATGCCTGTCTACTTGCCTGCTGTTGTTTCTGGCTCCAGTCAGTGTTCCAGTCTCCAGCCTACTTGTCTGCTGTGTTCCTGCTTCCAGTCCAGCACTCCAGTTCTGCCTACTTACCTGCTGTTGTTCCTGGTTCCAGTCCAGCATCCAGTCTCCAGTCTACTTGCCTGCTGTGTTCCTGGTTCCAGTCCAGCATCCAGTCTCCAGTCTACTTGCCTGCTGTGTTCCTGGTTCCAGTCCAGCATCCAGTCTCCAGTCTACTCGCCTGCTGTGTCCCTGGTTCCAGTCAGCATTCCAGGCTCCAGCCTTCTCTCTAGTTCCAGTCCCCTGGTTCCTAACCATTCCTGGACTTCTGGACAGACTGTTGATCCTGCCAGGCACTCATACCTCTCCTCACTCCTGTGCCCTCTGTCTCCATTCCAGAGGGCCGTGAGTGGGAGCTGTAGGGGAGGCCTCTCTCTGCAGTTCGAGCTCAAAACCCACCAGGTCTACGTGACAATCTGGTGGACTGGAAAGGCTACTCTATTGCTGAAAGGACTTGTACTAGCTCGTGATGTTCATGTCCTACAGATGGTCAAGTTTAGGGATGAGCTTCGCCGAACAGTGAACAATTTCGAAAGCCGCGGAACACCCTTTAAAAGTCTATGGGAGAAATCAAAAGTGCTCATTTTAAAGGCTTATATGTATGGTATTGTCATAAAAAGTGTTTGGGACGTTTTTTTGGGAGCAGTGATTTTAATAATGCTTAAAGTGAAACAATAAAAGTGTAATATCCCTTTAAATTTCGTACCTGGGGGGGGTGTCTATAGTATGCCTGTAAAGGGGCGCATGTTTCCCGTGTTTAGAACTGACAGCAAAATTACATTTGGAAGGAAAAAACCCATTTAAAACTACCCGCAGCTATTGCATTGCCGACAATACACATAGAAGTTCATTGATAAAAACGGCATGGGAATTCCCCACAGGGAAACCCCAAACCAAAATTAAAAAAAAAAAAATTACGTGGGAGTCCCCCTAAATTCCATACCAGGCCCTTCAGGTCTGGTATGGATATTAAGGGGAACCCCGGCCAAAATGTAAAAAAAAAAAATGACGTGGGGTTCCCCCTAAATTCCATACCAGACCCTTCAGGTCTGGTATGGATTTTAAGGGGAACCCCCGCGCCAAAAAAAAAAAAAAAAACGGCGTGGGGTCCCCCCAAAAATCCATACCAGACCCTTATTCGAGCACGCAACCTGGCAGGCCGCAGGAAAAGAGGGGGGGACAAGAGTGCGGCCCCCCCCTCCTGAACCGTACCAGGCCACATGCCCTCAACATTGGGAGGGTGCTTTGGGGTAGCCCCCCAAAACACCTTGTCCCCATGTTGATGAGGACAAGGGCCTCATCCCCACAACCCTGGCCAGTGGTTGTGGGGGTCTGCGGGCGGGGGGCTTATTGGAATCTGGAAGCCCCCTTTAACAAGGGGACCCCCAGATCCCGCCCCCCCGGTGTGAAATGGTAAGGGGGTACTTACCCATATCATTTCACTAAAAAACTGTCAAAAATGTTAAAAATGACAAGAGACAGTTTTTGACAATTCCTTTATTTAAATGCTTCTTCTTTCTTCTATCTTTCTTCATCTTCTTCTTCTTCTGGTTCTTCTGGCTCTTCTGGTTCTTCCTCCGGCGTTCTCGTCCAGCATCTCCTCCGCGGCGTCTTCTATCTTCTTCTCCTCGGGCCGCTCCGCACCCATGGCATGGGGGGAGGCTCCCGCTCTTCTCTTCATCTTCTTCTTCATCCTCTTTTCTTCTTCCTTCTTCTCTTCTTCTCTTCTTCATTTTCTTCTCCGGGCCGCTCCGCATCCATGCTGGCATGGAGGGAGGCTCCTGCTGTGTGACGGCGTCTCCTCGTCTGACGGTTCTTAAATAACAATGGGGGCGGGGCCACCCGGTGACCCCGCCCTCCTCTGACGCACGGTGACTTGACGGGACTTCCCTGTGACGTCACGGGGAATGCCACAGGGAAGTCCCATCATGTCCCGTGCGTCAGAGGGGGCGGGGTCACCGGGTGGCCCCGCCCCCTGTTATTTAAGAACCGTCAGACAAGGAGATGCCGTCACACAGCGGGAGCCTCCCTCCATGCCAGCATGGATGCGGAGCGGCCCGGAGAAGAAAATGAAGAAGAGAAGAAGAGAAGAAGGAAGAAGAGAAGAGGATGAAGAAGAAGATGAAGAGCGGGAGCCTCCCCCCATGCCATGGGTGCGGAGCGGCCCAAGAAGAAGAAGATAGAAGACGCCGCGGAGGAGATGCTGGACGAGAACGCCGGAGGAAGAACCAGAAGAGCCAGAAGAACCAGAAGAAGAAGAAGATGAAGGAAGGTAGAAGAAAGAAGAAGCATTTAAATAAAGGAATTGTCAAAAACTGTCTCTTGTCATTTTTAACATTTTTGACAGTTTTTTAGTGAAATGGTAGGGGTAAGTACCCCCTTACCATTTCACACAGGGGGGGGCCGGGATCTGGGGGTCCCCTTGTTAAAGGGGGCTTCCAGATTCCGATAAGCCCCCCGCCCGCAGACCCCCACAACCACTGGCCAGGGTTGTGGGGATGAGGCCCTTGTCCTCATCAACATGGGGACAAGGTGTTTTGGGGATCCTACCCCAAAGCACCCTCCCAATGTTGAGGGCATGTGGCCTGGTACGGTTCAGGAGGGGGGGCGCACTCTCGTCCCCCCCTCTATTCCTGCGGCCTGTCAGGTTGCGTGCTCGGATAAGGGTCTGGTATGGATTTTTGGGGGGACCCCACGCCGGTTTTTTTTTTTTTTTTGGCGCGGGGTTCCCCTTAAAATCCATACCAGACCTGAAGGGTCTGGTATGGAATTTAGGGGGAACCCCACGTCATTTCTTTTTTTTTAATTTTGGCCGGGGTTCCCCTTAATATCCATACCAGACCTGAAGGGCCTGGTATGAAATTTAGGGGGACTCCCACGTCATTTTTTTTTTTTAATTTTGGTTCGGGGTTTCCCTGTGGGGAATTCCCATGCCGTTTTTATAATTGACCTTCTATGTGTATTGTCGGCAATGCAATAGCCACGGGTAGTTTTAAATGGGTTTTTTCCTTCCAAATGTCATTTTGCTGTCAGACTGTTCTAAACACGGGAAACATGCGCCCCTTTACAGGCATACTATAGACACCCCCCAGGTATGAAATTTAAAGGGATATTACACTTTTATTGTTTGACTTTAAGCATTATTAAAATCACTGCTCCTGAAAAAACGTCCATTTTTAAAACTTTTTTTGCATTGATCCATGTCCCCTGGGGCAGGACCCGGGTCCCCAAACCCTTTTTATGACAATAACTTGCATATAAGCCTTTAAAATTAGCACTTTTGATTATTCATGTTTGTGTCCCATAGACTTTAACGGTGTTCGCGTGTTCGAGCGAACTTTTTTCCTGTTCGCATGTTCTGGTGCAAACCGAACAGGGGGGTGTTCGGCTCATCCCTACCCCTGACAGGGGGGCATTGATAGTTTAAAAAAACTATTAGATAAGCACCCGAACGACCGCAACATACAGGGATATACAATGTAATACTGGCATATATTCACACACATAGGTTGGACTTGATGGAGTTACTATGTAACTGTAACTATATTGACCTACTTGATCCCTACACTGACCACTACACTGACCTACCTGATTTCTACTCCCTGTCCTACTCACACACCCCCAACCACCCACACACACACATACAGTGTAGATCAGTTGATTTTGCTCACCTCTCCATGAACTCCATGATTATCCATCAGAGCAGGGCTCTCCCCACAGCACTGGGTACTGTTCTGGAGTCCCACCACCCAGCCGCTCCTCAGTATCCCCTGCCGAGGGTTCCTCCAACAGCTGCCGTGTGCTCATCACCGCCCCTCCCCCTCTGCCGTTCTCACACACATGGGCCACCTGCACCAGAGGGATCATGGGGGACAGGCTGGACCACAGGAGTCCTTAGGCGAGGCGGGGGAAAGTGCTGCACAGCAATGCCCAGGAGTCGGAACATGCCTCATCGGAGGTGTAGGGGGTTGGAGGAGGCATTATGCAGATAGCCGCAACACAGCACACTTGGGGGGCACAGTAATACTTTTGCACCCCCCTAAATGTTGTGCTTGGGGCAAGAGTACCGGCTGGCCTCCCTCCCCCCACGCTACACCACTGCAATTTGGGGACAAAACTTGGACAGACTTCGTCCGGAGACAATGTCCTCAGTCTGAGGACTGTCCCCGGAAACCGGGGATGTCTAGTCACCCTTTCCTAGAAGCCAGCAGTGTTTTTGCAGAAAAAATCCCATGACACGTAGGCTAACATTGAGGGGGGTTGTCAGGAACAGCACACCAGCAACCAAGATGGTGGTCGCTGAAGGTTTCCTGTGCTTCACATCCCTATGAGAAGAACTACACAGGCGCGTGCAAATGGAAACCAGGATGCTAATGAATCGGCGAGTGCCCACCCTGTGACAGTTCTTGGCGCCAAATGAACTATTTAAACTGGGCCAGCACCCAGGATTAGTGCTGTCTGGTCTACAGTGTTCTTTGTGATTCCTGCTACCTGTTCTCTGTGCCTGTTCCAGTTGCTTGACTTGGCTTGTTCCTGACTAATCCTGCTCTCTGCCTTCATCCGACCCCGGCTTGTCTCTGACTTTGCATCTGCCTGTTCCTCTGGTTACCTCGCTGCCCGCCTGCTACTGACCCGGCCTGCACCTTGAACTTGCTCCAGTCTCCCCAACTGTTTCTGATCTGCCCGTCTGTGTATGACCTGGCCTGCCTGCTCCTGCCTGTGTTCCAACGAAACCTCACGAAACCTCACGAAACCTCTACTCCACTAGCTGCTATACCCATTTCCTGGTCTGTGGCATCCAAGTACCGGCCTGTTCCAGTCCACAGTCTGCCTGCGGTCCTTGGCCTTCCAACCTTGCTGGTGATCCTTCACAGTTCCATCGGAAGTTTCGGTCTAGCTTTACTGCTAGAGATCCTGCCAGGCACTCGTGCCACTCTGCACTCCCGCGCCACCTGTCTGCTCTATCAGGGGCCTCGAGTCAGAGGTTTAAGAGAGGCCTACCTCTGCATATCAGGCTCTTCTACCTGGGAAGTGACAGGGGTTTAGAGGCAGTAAAAAAGGCCAGACTCCCCTAGAAGCATCTGTAAAAACATCTAGTGTGCATGAGGCCTACCCCTTTCCCCCTCACCTGGGCAGCTGAATGCTAACTGAACATGCAGTAGGCCACCTGCCTACAAGTTGTCTTTTCTTGGTTCTTTGAGGTGGCCTCCTGATAACATACAGTGCAGTTTTGATTGCCCGGTGCATGCGCAGTGTGTTGGATATTGACCCGAAGCCCCCTGGGATACTGACATCATGCATCCAATTTGCCTTCAAGTCGATCTCTGTCATGCTGCATGGGGAGGGGGGCATTATTGTCACCTAGGTTAGTAACCCCAAAGTGTGAGGCCAGGACGCGCTCAAAAAGTAGCTAACCACCTCTCCAAAAAAATATTATTCAGTTGTGTAAGGACTAGATCCACCACTAGATGTCCCCTACTATCCTTAGTTTCCTAAGTGGAATTATGTGCAAAGCGGTTGTAAACCATGGATGTTAAAAAAAACAAACAAACCCTGCAAGGCAATTGCATAATGTGCTAGTATGCATCGCATACTAGCACATTATGAAATACTCACCTTGTAACAAAGCCCTCTAGAGTGCATGCGCTAGTGATGTCACTGGCTGCATGCAGGGTGACTATTTCCTCGGCGAGTGCCCACCCTGTGACAGTTCTTGGCGCCAAATGAACTATTTAAACTGGGCCAGCACCCAGGATCAGTGCTGTCTGGTCTACAGTGTTCTCTGTGATTCCTGCTACCTGTTTACTCTGTGCCTGTTCCAGTTGTTTGACTCGGCTTGTTCCTGACTAATCCTGCTCTCCGCCTTCATCCGACCCCGGCTTGTCTCTGACTTTGCATCTGCCTGTTCCTCTGGTTACCTCGCTGCCCGCCTGCTACCGACCCGGCCTGCACCTTGAACTTGCTCCAGCCTTCCCAACTGTTTCTGATCTGCCCGTCTGTGTATGATCTGGCCTGCCTGCTCCTGCCTGTGTTCCAATCCTCACGGAACCTCTACTCCACTAGCTGCTATACCCATCTCCTGGTCTGTGGCATCCAAGTACCGGCCTGTTCCAGTCCACAGTCTGCCTGCGGTCCTTGGCCTTCCAACCTTGCTGGTGATCCTTCACAGTTCCATCGGAAGTTCCGGTCCAGCTTTACTGCTAGAGATCCTGCCAGGCACTCGTGCCACTCTGCACTCCCGCACCACCTGTCTGCTCTATCAGGGGCCTCGAGTCAGAGGTTTAAGAGAGGCCTACCTCTGCATATCAGGCTCTTCTACCTGGGAAGTGACAGGGGTTTAGAGGCAGAAAAAAAAAGGCCAGACGCCCCTAGAAGCATCTGTAAAAACATCTAGTGTGCATGAGGCCTACCCCTTTCCCCCTCACCTGGGCAGCTGAATGCTAACTGAACATACAGTAGGCCACCTGCCTAAAAGCCTATTGTCTTTTCTGGGTTCTTTGAGGTGGCCTCCTGATAACATACAGTGCAGTTTTGATTGCCCAGTGCATGTGCAGTGTGGTGGATATTGACCCGAAGCCCCCTGGGATACTGACATCATGCATCTAATTTGCCTTCGAGTCGATCTCTGTCATGCTGCATGGGGAGGGGGGCATTATTGTCACCTAGGTTAGTAACCCCAAAGTGTGAGGCCAGGACGCGCTCAAAAAGTACCTAACCACCTATCCAAAAAAATATTATTCAGTTGTGTAAGGACTAGATCCACCACTAGATGTCTCCAACTACCCTTAGTTTCCTAACTGGAATTATGTGCAAAGCGGTTGTAAACCATGGATGCTAAAAAAACAAACAAACCCTGCAAGGCAATTGCATAATGTGCTAGTATGCATCGCATACTAGCACATTATGAAATACTCACCTTGTAACGAAGCCCTCTAGAATGCACGCACCAGTGATGTCACTGGCTGCATGCAGGGTGACTATTTCCTAAACGGTGCAGGTTTAGGAGATGTCCAGTTTACCTACAGGTAAGACTTATTATAGGCTTACCTGTAGGTAAAAATTACCAAGCAGGGTTTACAACCACTTTAAGACAAGTACTTCTCTCTTCTAGGGGGAACCCAGGCATGGTACCAGAATGTGTTCTGCCATGGCCTCTGGGTGCCATCTTGGAGGAGCTTGTTTTGGTTTGGACGCAGTTCTTTTGAAAATATGGGTGGCCATTTTTAAAACAGAAAGGTTTTATACCACCCTGCTGTGTCATTTTTGTGAGCCCTGCAATGTATGGAAAGTATGTAGGGTCAGAACCCCACTTGTGAAGGAGAGATAGGCTCAGCCTAGGGTCAGGACAACTCCTGTTTGTACCTAGTGATAGGAAGTAGTAATTTCTCTGGATGTAATCAGCATACCAGTCTTGTGTAAGCTTGTGCACCGATTGGACAGTGGAGCATCCCTCTCAGCAGGTCACAGTGATTGTCACAAGCAAATACTGTAGCTGCCGACCTTTTATATAAGCCCCCCGCCCTGATTCTTCAATCGGCTTCAGGTCCAGGCACCAGCATCTTAACTAAGGAAAACCAGCAGTGAAGCCTTGAAGTCGCAAGTCACAGCCGGCTTCCAACTGCGCATGCTTTGTGAATGGTCCTGCAGTCTTCTGGGACCTATGATGATCTGAAGGCTGTGGGGAAAAGAGGGGGGGCTAAAGAGGGGGGGGGTGGACAGCAGAACCCCTCTTGTTGCCTCCAACATGCTGAATTTAATAACTGTATTTCTATTACACTACTAAAATTTATTTTTGATGTGGATAAGTGTCCAGTTGCTAAAGTTGATTCTGCAAGAATGATGACCATTATTTTCCACCGCTGCTTACTCAGCACAGTAAAAGAAATACGCTGGAAAAAAGCCACCAATCAGTTCATTTGATTGCTAGCTGTGCAAGCAAGCACAAAAAGTTTCAGTTGGAGCAGCCTCTCATTGCAATGTACAGGTTCGGTGGCCAATGCTATTCACACACACTTGTCAATCCTAACAGCAGGAATCAGTAGATTTTTGACGCTGGGATTCACATTGTGGCAAAACACCCGTGTGATTGAAGCTTAAGACATCCCGAAAATATTTCCAAAAGAAGAGATCAGGCATGGAAAAGAGGTTAGATACAGTAGGTAAATACAGCATGTTTTAATTTTTGCAGAATGGCAATAGAAATTAAAATGTTTAATCTCTCCCTTCGGCATTACACATATATATGGTAGGAAATGTGGACTTTGTGTACTGAGAGTGCACTCCTATCAGACTGACAGAGCTGTCTCTGACAGCTCTCGTTCACAGCTTCTGTCCCAGAGCCATCGAGATGAGCTTCCAATCATGTGACCGTTGTGGAGGTCAAATACAGTGGTCACATGATCGGAAAGCTGCTCTGCTTCCCAACATTACAGCTCCTCTACAGAGCTACCAGTGGCTGCAGGGAAGGAGTTAACTTGATAGATGATTCCTAGATGATTCCTGGTAAATCACAACAAAATAAATGTGTTTAAAGTTTTTAGAAGGGGAAGGAGAATAATACACAAATTATATTGAAACACATACAACAAACATGCACAGTGCATGAGCTTTCTGTGGGGTTTATTCAGGGTATTAAAGTTTTTTGTGCTCATATGATGTTTAAGATCAGGCTGAGCCAGTCAGACAGGAAGCACCAGTGAGCATTAGCTACGGGGTTTGGGAAGGTCACAGTACAAGGCAAAATGATAACATCTCTGGGCGGGAGCAAATATATAATTATAATTTCTGCATCATCATTGCTGACATATAACAATTAAAGTTTCTCATAGATTGTTGTAAACACACACAAAATAGAGATTCCAAAGCAGGTTCATAGTTATAGGTTGAAAGTGGTTATAAAAGCTATTTTTTTTCCCCTAAAATAAAAATGAAGTTATATTTACCTGCTCTGTGTAATGGTATTGCACAGAGTCGTCTCTTACCTCCTCTTCTGGTGTCCCCCGCTGGTGCTTTCCATGCTTCCTCTTATGCAAATGCCACCATAGCAAGCAAGCTGCTATGGGGGCACTGGTGCAAGCTCTTGCGAGCCGACCTGTGTGTGTCCATAGACGCACAGCGCACCTCGGCCCCCAATCCCTCCTTAAAGGATTTGATTGACAGCAGCAGGAGCCATGGCTCCTGCTGGTGCCTCTGTGTCCTGTGTGGCAAGGAAAAGAGGAGAGCGCTGCTACAGATGGGCTCAGGGAACAGGTAAATATTTAGGGTGGCATGATAGAATTACTGGGACATTTTTTCCCTTAATGCAGGGAATGCATTAGGGTACAAAATGTCTTTAGAACCACTCTTTAACCACTTGCTTACCGGGCACTTAAACCCCCCTCCTATCCAGACCAATTTTCAGCTTTCAGCGCTGACGCACTTTGAATGACAATTGCGCGGTCATGCAACACTGTACCCAAATGAAATTTTTATCATTTTTTTCCTACAAATAGAGCTTTCTTTTGGTGGCATTTGATCACCTCTGCGGTTTTTATTTTTTGTTAAAAAAATTTAAAAAGACCGAATTTTTTTTAAAAAAAATTATTTTTTTTTATATTTTGTTATAAAATTTTTTAAAAGGGTAATTTTTCTCCTTCATTGATGTACGCTGATGAGGCGGCACCAATGGGCACTGATAGGTGGCAGTGATGGGCACTGATGGGTGGCAGTGATGGGCACTGATTGGTGGCAATAATGGGCACTGATCTTGTACACTGCTAGGTGGCACTGATTGGCACCACTGGTGGGCATTGTTAGGTGGCAATGGTGGGCATTGATAGGTGGCACTTGTAGGCATTGATAGGTGGCACTTATGGGCATTGATATGTGGCACTGGTGGGCACTGTGGGCACTGTGATGTGGCAATGTCAGGTTGCACTGTCAGTGGGTACTGTTGGCACAATTGTGGCACAATTGAGGCATTATTGCCTCCTCCTCTTCGGGACCGATGTCCCTTGCTGCTGAGCCGGTGATCGGCTTTTTTTTCTCCTCACACTGTCAGCGCGAGGAGAAAAAAAAAACGATCACAGAGCTTTTGTTTTGATCATGTGATCAGCTGTCATTGGCTGACAGCTGATCACATGGTAAGGGGCCGGGACCAGCCCCTTACACAGATCGGTGATCACCCGAGTCTCAGTGACTCGGTGATCACAGCGCGCTCCACGCGCGCCCTGTAGGGCGTGCGCAGGGCACGTGCACAGGGGAGGCCGTCATATGACGGCCTCCCGGGAATTCAGGTCCGCGCTGTAGCCGTCATTCGGCTATAGCGCGGATGCCAAGCGGTTAAAAATTATTTAAATTGAACCCAACATTCATTTCTTTTTCTTTCTTTTTTTTTGCAGTGTAAATGAAATTCATTTTTTTCCATAGATTGACTTTTTTATTATTGAAGCAGACTGGATCTAGGACATCGTTGTTTGTATTTCAGATATTGATCTCCATAAATAATATCAGTAATGAGAAAGTTGGATAAGCAATCTTCATTTTATTTAGTGAGTGTGCTCCAGTCTCTTCCTCTGCTGCAAAACTGTAATAAAACTATCAGACCTCAGAGGCAGATATTCCTTGCTATATCCCACCTGGCTGGGCAGAGTTTCACCATTCCAAGAACTGGCATCGCAACTATTTTGAAGAGGAGGGTATGGAGTTGAAACATAAGCGTATGTATGTATGTATGTATATGTATGTATGTATGTATATATGTGTGTGTTCTGAAAGAAGCCATCTTTTGGATTACGCTCATATTTTCTTTTTGTGGTAATGTGCATTAAACAGTATGTATAACCACATTATCGCATTGTCTAATGCACATCTTCAATGCACAGGGCTAGATTAAGCATTAAAGTGGTGCTCCGTGCTGAGTTCCCTCCCTGTCACAAATTTATCTCATGTGTCAGGAAAACTTCTTAGAAGTTACTAATTCTGATAACAGAGGAATGAAGCACCAGAGAGAAATGATGCATAGAGCTTTGGAGAGAGATAAGTAAACACTACAGCTACTGTATATGTGCCTTGCTCAGATTTCATGACTGAGGTTTGCAAACATTTTAGGCAAAATAAGCACATGCTTAGGGCACCAAGGGTAGGGGTCACTACAGAATTTTCCACCTAGATATCACGCTCTTTTAACTGCTGGAGTTGTTTGAAATTTTTTTGCACACATATTAAAATGTACCTTTTAAGCCTAAAGATTAGTTAAAATCCCAAATATTGTATAGTTTCCAAAAGCAGAGGTCTTGGATAGTGATGAACTTGGGTTCAATTCGAGCAGGACATAGCATTACTAAAGTTCGAGTGTTGAATCCAAACACCGACACAACTGCCAATATGTAAAAATATCTGGTCATTTTCTGGGCTAATAGGCAGAGGATTGTCAAACAAATGGCATGGAGAAATAAGCACTGCCATGGGGGACATGTGCTAAAGCAAAAAAAAAAAAAAAGGTTGCTAATAAATTCTGTTTGGAGAGCAATGATTTAAGTAATGCTTAAAACAAAAAATGCAAAACTATAATAATGCCCTGACTCTGCTTGTGAAATAGCATATCTGTATGATGTATTATTCAACTTACTACAGCAACACTGACATTTACAAAGAAAAATGTATGTTAACATTGGCAGCAAAATGACAGTTCCCAGCCACTTGTTTCTGTTTGTAAATAAATGGCCAGGGATTCTATTTATCTATACCAGACTCTTATCCTAGATGAGGGTATGGTATGGATGTTAGCTGGGTTCCATCTTAATTCATACCTGCCATTTAGGTCTGGTATAACTTCTAAGGGGAACCTCTCACAAAAAAAAGTAAAAAAATAGTGTGGGGTCCCCCTCAAATTTTATACCAGACCCCTAAAGCAAAGCACCTTGACGCCATATTAATGAGTAAAAGGGCCTCTTCTCCACAACACTTGCCCACTGCAGGTGTGTGGGGGGGAGTGTAATCAAAATCTGGCAGTCACTTTAATAATAAGGGAGCAACAGATACTGCCCCCCATGTGAATGAGTTAGGGTTACTCCCAATCAATGAGTAGCAGAGGGCCTGTTTACTGTGCGTGTCCCCTCGGGTTCCTTGTGCATGTTGACACAGGCAGTGTCACCATGTCAAACAGTAGTCAGATGCCAGAAGCATGCACAATGGGTGGCTCCATATAGTACCCTGCAAAAGAAAGGAGCCATCCTGAAAAAGGAAGTGGAACCCTGAAACAGGAAAAGGGGGGTGCCAGCTGTCAAAATACAATAGCCCAGCAAAGGAACATATCTGTTAGCACGGATGAAGGAATGTGTTTGATTTCTTTTGTTTAGCTTGCAGGCTGAACGAAATAAATCTATATTTGCGTGGCAGCTTAAGTCTTTTAGGCCCACTGGCTTGTTTATCCTTCACTTTTTAGCTGAAATAAACTTGATGAATCTGCAGAGTTAACCTTTCAAGTGTATAGAGTGCCTTGCGGCATTTTAAAGATGTACCTGTAGGCACTGGGCCGTTGCACTGTGTCTGCACATGTCTATAGAAGCAAACACTTCTCTAGGCTAAACCTTCTACTGGTCAGGTTCATTTATTTATTTATTTTGGTTTTCAGAGCCCTGGACACACCTTTGGTATGGCTGCCTCCCATAGCTCTTATTTATTTTCTTAATGGGACTGTTGGACTTCTTTTTGTCAATATAATTTTCTTAAAGGCACATACCATTTGGTGCGCCAGAATTTTTTAATTCCTTCTTTAGAAAATTACATAGAACCCCCAAACAATATATTTTTTTTAGCAGAGGCACTAGAGCCTGTATTTGCGCAGTCTTTCAAACGCAATTTGTTTGGAAAAAATACACTTTAATGAATGGAAAAAAAGTAAACACGATAGTTACCCCAATGTTTTGTATATGTGAAAAATGATGTTACACTGATTTTACATAATCACACACATAGGTTGGACTTGATGGACTTGTGTCTTTTTTCAACCTCACCTACTATGTAACTATGTAACTATGTAACACTGAGTAAATAAATACCTAACATGTCATGCTTTAAAATTGTGCAAGCTCATAGAATGGCAACAAACTATGGTATGGAACGCACCCGTGGGACCACTTTTATCTTGTGGAGAATCGCCCACATTAAATAATGCCACCACGGTTATGGCAGCTAGCTGCTGACATAACCCTGTTATTTAACGTCACAGTAATGACATATATTTACTGTGGGCGGTCGGCAATAATGCAGATCAGATTTACTACTCAGAGTCCTTAGTAAACTGGATGAGGATTCTGAAGTCACTCTCAGCCCCCGTTCACACCTGTGCAGCTTTAAACTACTTCAGTGAGATTTTTAAAGCCTGCACATCAGTGCGATTTGCACTGCTGATTTAATTGCTGCATGCGACTTCATACAACAAAAGTCTATGCAAGTCGCAATGAAATCAGCAAAAAGTAGTGCAGGAACCTTTTTCAATGAGTCGCAGCTATTTGAACGGTTCCATTGACGACAATGGGATGTGACTTGTCAGGCTCCGCATCCAGTTCAAAATAGCAGGAGATTTGGATCTGCTCTCTATGGAGTCAGTTCACATATCTCCGCAGCGTGTCCAGTGCATTTTGCAAAAAAACGCTGTGCACTTTTGGTCCGTTTCAGGTCCAAACTCAGCCGGGCTGAAATCACTGGATCCCTGCTGTGAGCCGCATGCACTTCATATGTGAACTGAGCCTGAAACAGCATAACAGCTGTGAATGTATTTGTTTACTTACATAAATCTATTCATAAAATAAGTTGATTTTACCCTTTGGAAGAGGTTTGCAGTTCCAGGACTTAGCTATACAGTTTACATTCGTTGGAATATGCCTGCCCGCTCTGGGATGGGCATTTTTTTCCTAGTATACTTTAAGGATGTTGTTGGTGTTTCCATGTCATAAAGCTGGCAATAAACAAAGCAAATTTCGGTTGGTTCCTGATGATCTGTCCGAAATTCAAGCTGTGGGTTCTGTTGGCACCCTCCCGCCCATCATCCTTTGATCTAAATTTCAAAGTAGCCAGGCAGAAAATTGTTAGCCAAACAACGGCTGCATCAAATCAGATGCGGCCGCTGTTCGGTTATTCTGACAGGCACAGGTACCTTTGCTGTCTGAATACTTCTTCTGTGAAGAAGTAACATGTGCGTGATATATCACGTAGGGTGAGAGGAGAGGCTAACGCAAACCAGAAGTGACATGCTTTCCGTGCTGAGGGTTTGCTGTCCCGCTACTGATCCATCTGATATCAAGGCCCCCAACTTTTCAACATAGCGGAGCCGTCTGGTTTTTGATGGAGGTCCGGAGTGATTATTCCTTTACAGCTTACCCAGACCCTCTGTAGTGGGGGATCATGGGTCTCTGGTAAGCGGCCAGCTTTTATATTTGGTGACAGTGGATCTGACACTTCATACTTTCATCAACAAACTTTCAATACTTATCAGCACTTGGGTGGTCATCGCATTTATTATATGGACTTTCAATATGTCTCAAGATTTGCACTGATGCACATGATTATGCACTTTTGCACATGTATTGATTGCATATTTTTTATGAGCAATTATTTATATGCTCCATATATTTACATGGCTTTTTTCTTGTACCTTATGATGGTCAATTGTCATTTATATTAGTCTATTAGCGCAGTTTCACATTTTCTCACTTGGTTTTATTTATGTTTGTGTTATACATAGGGACTGCAGCTTTCTAATTTGTCTATATTTACCTATGCGCAGTTTTATCTTTTTTCCTTTGTCTGAATACAATAGCCAATGTGGGAAATTTCCTCCTGCTTGTTATGTAAAAGCATGTGTCTGTGTTTTCTCTTTTAAAATCAATTTTCAATGTTTATCTTAATTTTATTTAAACTGTATTACTGTCACAAACAGGCAGACATGCTCACTATACAACGGTACACAGATTTACCTTCAGACTGGTACACAGAATTAAGCTGGCCACACATTGATCAAAATGTGGTCAGTTCAGCAGGGACCTGTCAAATTTCCATCCATGTATGGGCTTGCTGGTTGTACACAAGTCAATCTATCAATCAACTTGTGTACAACCAGCCTGTTGGGTTTCTCCCGATCATTGCTGCCGACTATAACCGGCAATGCTGATCATTTTATTAAGCCTTCAGGGAAGGATTGAAACTGTGCATGGGGAAATCGGCTCATTTTCACCTGATGGATGAACGAAAAAATGAATGATGCATGGCCTGCCATACATTCAGAAAATAGTATATAGTGAAGGACCCATAGAGTAGTCTAATAACTTGATGGTTATTTGACCACCCTCAGGGAGTAAGGCAGCCCATACATTCATCATTTTTTTTCGTCAACCAGTGGGTTGAACGAAATAAAATGATCCCAATCTCCCATCCACATATAGGCAAGTGGCCTACTGTGTATTTAGTTAGCAACCAGCTGCCCAGACCAGGGGGAAAGGGTTTTTTTTTCTCAGTGTATTCACAGGCTTTAGCTGGGGTCCAGCCACCCTCCAATGTTCTAGAAAAGGGAAGAGGCCTGGATCCTAAAGGGGCTCTGGGGAACACTTGGAGAAATGCATGGGGAACATATGCAACTAGAGACTTACTGAGACCTGCGGTCCGCTCTGGAATGCCAATTTACCAGAAGAACCTAGGAACATGGACTTCTCTGTATGTGCATCCACAAGCATGGACTTTTCTCAAGAGACTTCATCTGTGCAGGTAACCTGTGGCAGCCACAGTTAGGTTTAGTTAGTAACAGGATGTTATTGCATGTCATACATGTTGTGCCCAGTTTACATAATAAGTTGATTCAACTGCTCAGAGCCTGGTCTGAAGTTATTCAAAGGGGTGAATAAGAGGTTTTGGAGTATTACTAAATAACTTGGGTCCATAACCACAATATGGGGTATGTGTAACATCTTTATGACAAAGGTTTATTCAACAAGACAAAAAGGAAGAGGTAGTTGCAATGTGTAAGCGCAAGGAGAAACAGCAACCAGTTGTTGGCGTGGTACCTGGTTAGGTGACAGTTCCCTGGTAGCGAGGTGGTCGGTGCTTTGACTGCCTCCCTAGCTATCCATCTTTGCCGGTTACCAGGAGTGGACTAGCATTACAGAGATCTATGGCCTGGTCACTAGGTACAGGAAGAGAAGAGTTGAGTGAGAGAACTATGAGGTCTGCACTGTGCTCGGCAGGACCCCATTCTGTTACCTGGAGTGAGGTAACACAGGTACGCTGACTGGTGAAGTGGGCAGAGGCTCATCCTGTCCCTCCAAATGCAACACATACATCAGTACAAGTCCGTAGAACATGGGAAGAAGCAGCTTAGAGTTAAAAATGAAAAGTTGGGAGGCAACTTTAATGCTTGACTATTCACATGACCGCGGCTCCTGCCTGGTCCGGGGCATTAGTGAGCACGCCTTTGGGCGAAGTGTTTTCCCACATGCAAGCGTTAGTGACCCCATTCAACACCTGGTATAGCCCGAAGGAAACACCCTGGTGTAGGCCTCTCATATGACCCTCGCTTGGCGCCCAACGAGAAAGGGAAAACATAGAGGATGTGACAGCCAACCTATCGCCTTAGCCTTACACACATTCAATGTGTTTGGAGAAATCCTCCCACTGTGCTATTGTGTTCTGATAGGGGAAGATAATAGCCAGTGGCACTGATCAATTGAGAAGAAACCACAGGCTGGTTGTACAAAAGTTGATTGGTAGATCGACTTCTGTATAACCAGGGTGCCCATACAGGATTGAAATTCATCTGGTCCCTGCTGAATCGACTGATTTTAATCCATGTAGGGCTGGCTTAAGCTTCACACTCATCATTGCTCCCTCTCAGCTTTTCTGTCCCTCCTTCCACCTGTATGGGAGATATAGCGGATGAAAGAGACACCATGGGCTTTTTCACTAATGTCTTCGGTGTAGTCCACAGGTCTCTCTGCTTTTAAGATCACATTTGGGACTCTTATTGTGAAAGCAGTCATGGCTAATTCAGAGAAGCTTTAAGAGGTAAACATATTGTGGGGTGATTAGCTCATGGGGATCACCTTTTCTTGAAATGAAGGTCAGCGTACAGGCAGTTTCTTTAAAATCTGGCGGGTTGCCAGTTTTATTTACAGGTGGTTTGCAAAGTCATAAAAATAAACAAAACAGTAAAACAAATCCTTGCCGCCCGGGGCTAAACTAAACAGTACAGTGCTCTCTATACGGTGTGGGGCTGGTCCCCGTCACCCACAAAACAAGAGGTAAAGCAAACCTTCATTTTCAATCCAAAACAGGGCTCCTCCCTCTCAGATTCCCTTCTGAGTCTCAGGCCAGAGCACTGCTGTGCTCTCTTCCTGGTCATTTAAATTCCACCTGAGCATGAACTCAAGTGGACCAGAAGACCCGGACCGGAACCAAGCCTGCTACACAGGCTGGAAAAATCCAGGCCAGATTCTGGTTCAGTCCCTGACAATAGAACAAATGCGAGATGAAATATACCTATAATCAATTACCTCACCTCGCATACCATCACATATCCTCTGCTCAAGCCCCTGCAGCTGAGCAATTGTCCCAAACATACAGTGTATGCGGGAGAGGGCATCTGCATTGTTTTGGAGCTTGCCCAGCCTATGCTCCACTGTAAATTTAAAGGGCTGTAAAGCCAGGAACCACCTTGTCACGCGGCCATTTTTCTCTCTGTTGTCACACATCCACTTTAGGGGAGCATGGTCAGTGACCAGCCTAAATTACCTCCCCAACAAGTAATACTTCAGGGAGTCTAAGGCCCATTTAATAGCGAGACACTCCTTTTCGACAATGGCATAGTTTTTTCGTGCTTGTTCAGTTTTCGGCTCAGGTATACAACCAGGTGCTCCTCACCATCTCTGTTCTGGGATAGTACAGCCCCTAGTCCCACCTCAGAGGTGTCCGTCTGTACCACAAACTCCTTTGTGAAGTCTGGGGTCACTAGCAACGGTAGTACACAAAGGGCCTGCTTTAATCTCTGGAATGCCTCCTCGGCTTCAGGGTTCCATTTACCCATGACTGACCCTCTACCCTTCGTCAGGTCGGTCAGAGGGGCGAAAATGGTGCCAAAGTTGGGTATACACCATCTGCAATACCCAGTAATGCCCAGGAAGGCCCAAATTAGTTTTTTGTTTACCGGTTGGGCCCATTTTTGAATTGCCTCAACCTTATTGGTCTGAGACTTGACCAGTCCCCGGCCAATAACATACCCAAGGTATTTGGCCTCCTCCAGGCCTATGGCACACTTTTTTTGGGTTGGCCGTGAGACCTGCTTTCCTAAGGGAATCTACCATTGCTTGTACTTGGAGCAGGTGCGATTCCCAATCTGGGCTGTGGATGATGACATCGTCCAAATAAGCAGCTGCATACGAGCAATGTGGTCTCAAAGTTTTGTCCATCATTCGCTGGAATGATGCAGGGGCTCCGTGCAGACAAAAAGGCATCCGCTTGTACTGAAACGAGTCCTCAGGAGTGGAAAAGGCAGTCTTCTCCTTGGCCGATTCAGTTAGCAGTATTTGTCAATAGCCTTTTGTTAGGTCTAGGGTTTTTATATAGTGAGCCTGTCCCAACCTGTCCACTAGTTCGTTGACTCGAACGCATCGGGTATGCATCAAACTTAGACACACTGTTGAGTTTCCTAAAGTCATTACAAAACCTGATAGTGCCATCAGGTTTTGGGACGAGCACTATAGGGCTCGATCACTAACTGTGGTACTCTTCTATCACGTCCAACTCTAACATATTTTTGATTTCTTTCGCGACTGCCTCTTGCCTGGCCTCTGGGATTCTATATGGCTTTACATTTACGCGAACCCTGGGTTCCTCCACTATGTCATGCTGGATCATGTTGGTCAGTCCGGGTAAGGGGGAGAAAAAGTCTCTATTTTTTTTTTGTTTTCAAAAGATTTTATTAGGAATAAACAGAAGAATACGTATACATTTAAAGCGAAAGCTACCATTACCTTCAGGGTAATAGAGATGTCATGAAAATTAATGTACAAAGTGTTCCAGCATGTTACAAAATAATAAGAACATTTTATCAACATCACGCTCTCTTGAATTACACTAAGTACTAAAAAGGGGTTATAACCCAGAAGGTTGGATGTGTAATGTCAGCAAAACAGAGAAAAAGAAATGAAAAATAAAAGGTGGAACAAACTTAGTAGTATTAACATTGGTCAGAAACGGTCAGTCTTGAAAGCCTTAGTAGGAACCATGGATTCCATTTGGCATCATATGCCGGAATGGAATCATGTAAGGTATGGAATATTTTCTCAGATATCATCATACTATCAACACGTGAGATAATTTGTGCAAACGGGATCACAGAGGATTTCCAGTGAAGTGTCGAAAATGTAATGAATTTGGAGTCAACCAGAAAGTCCCCTAATTTGCTCAGGTTATGTTGTGTCCATTCCTGGAATGACTCCGGGTGGTCATAGGCTGGGGGAAATCTTGGATCCCCAAGAAAGGAAGCTCCCTGAGGGGTATGAGAGATAAGGTTTTCAAACCTAGTGACACAACCTGATTCTTGGTCGAGATTTCAGGGAGGGAGGGGATAGAGGACCACATAATTCCCAGAAGAAACAGGGGGGCAATAGAGTCTTGTTCAAATTTGACCCATGGGACTTTGGAGTCTTTGATGTTCCACTGGGCTTGTTGTGCATATCTACTGGCTATATAATATAGCCAAATATGAGGGACACCCAGTCCTCCTCTCTTAGTTGAACGGTAAAGATTTCCCTAGCAAATCTAGAGGGTTTGTCCTGCCAAATAAATTTATTGAGTTGTGCTTGAAGGGTTAGCAGGAAGGCTTTAGATATTCTAATGGGCAGGGATCGAAAAAGGTAGAGTAACCGGGGGAGGATGACCATTTTAAGAGCTGTAATTCTACCCAGAAAGGAGATGTGAAGTTGGGACCACATTTTCAGGGTTCTTTTCAATTTAGAGATCATACGAGGGTAGTTAAATTCAAAGAGTCTGCGGAAGTCTCCTGCCAGGTCAATGCCCAAATATGATAGATGGGTTTTCGCCCATACAAAATGAAAGGTATCCTTAGATGCTGGAGCTCTCCTGGAGAGAACCCCACCGGAAGGGCAACTGATTTTGAAACATTGATCTTGAGGCCAGAGACTCCCGCAAAGTCTGACAGGGTTTGTAGGAGATTGGGCAGGGAAATATGGGGGTTAGTCAAGAACATGAGGACATCGTCCGCATACATACAAAATTAGTAGGAAGAGGCACCTTTGGTATAAACTGATATATCTTGGTTATTGAGCGTTGCAATAGCTAGGGGTTCTAGGGCAAGGGCAAAGATCAGGGGAGAAAGTGGGCACCCCTGCCTAGTGCCCCGCCCTACTGAAAAAAAAGTCAGAATAACATCCCGGGATCTTAATGCAAGTTCTGGGGTTAGCGTAAAGGGCACGGAACGCATGTAAAAATTCATTACAGAAGCCCATACGTTGCAGAAGAATGGAAAGATAGCTCCAGGAGACGCTATCAAACGCCTTATGTATGTCTAGGCTAAGCATAAAGTATGTCTAGGCTGGAAGACAGATTCGCATCCTGTATTATGTTAGTGGCTAACCGAATGTTGTCAGTTATGAATCTGTGGGGTATAAACCCTGATTGGAAAGGAGATATCAGGGAGGAAATAATGGATGCCAGTCTGTCCGCCAGAATCCTACTAAAAATTTTTAAGTCATTATTCATGACCGAAATTGGCCTATAATTTTGGGGGAGTAAATGATTTTTATTAGGTTTAGGGATCAAGGACATATTTGCCAGCAACATTTCATCTGGGAAACTACCCCCTTGTAGGACCCAATTAAACAATTGTACCAGGCTGGGGGAAAGAAGGTTGGCAAATTTCTTATAGTATATTGCTGAAAAGCCATCAGGGCCAGGGGCTGAACCTATCTTCAGGGTTTTGATCACGTTAAGAACTTCTGAGGTTGTGATAGGAGCATTGAGTTTCTCTATTTGTGTAGGCGAAAGGGAGGGTATAGAAATGTTTTGGAACCAAGTATCTTCTGCAATAGTTGGCGGAGTTTGGACTGGTGCTAGGAGGGAGGAGTAGAAGTGTTCGAAAATTCGAAGCACCTCTTTGGGATGGGAGGTGGATAGACCGTCTCTGAGGTCAGTTTGTATACATGTGTGGGGCGGGAGGACTGGCTGAGCTTTCTGGCAAAAAGGGTTGAGGTGGTATTGTTATGCAGTAAAAATTTGGCTTTGGACCATCTGAGGGCTTTTTCGGTCTTGGAGGATAAGAGAGAGTCTAGTTCTAGACTCTTTTGGTCTATGATTTTTCTGGTGGACTCCAAGCACAATGTATTGGTGTTTTTGTATAGGCTATCCAATTCCGTCGTGAGGTCAAGGATTTTTTGTCTATGCATTTTATTATGGGATGAGGCGAGACTAATTAGTTTGCCCCTTATAACTGCCTTATGAGCAGTCCATACTATAGAGGGTGGGGTTTCTGGAAGAGCGTTAAATGAGAAGTACTCCTCAATTGTCTTAGCTGTTTCAGATTCTGACACTAGGTCCGAGAGCAAGGCTTCGTTCAGTCTCCAAGTGTGTGGGGTGGGAGCCAGACCAATAAAATCCATTGTAAAGGAAGTTACATGGTGATCCGACCAAACACAAGGGTGGATCGTGGCGTCAGAGGAATTAGCCAATATCATGGGGGTGGTGTAAATATAGTCTAACCTGGCATAACTTTTGTGGGGGTGTGAATAAAAGGTGAATTCTTTAAGACCCATGTTGTGCGTTCTCCAGGTATCAATTAGCTGGTGGTCTACCAGGCCTTGTGTTAGAGACCTGGGGAAGGCCTTGGAGGCGGTTGTGGAGGAGGATCTATCTACTGTTGGGTTAGCCACTAGGTTAAAGTCACCTCCTATGATCATGTGGGGAGAGATCATGGAGGCCAATCTGTCAAAAAAGAATTTAAAGAAGGATGCAGATGCATCATTTGGGGCGTATACGCTAGCTATGGTTATTTCTTTGTTGTGAATTACCCCTTTTATAATGACGAACCTGCTATCCTTGTCTCTATAGCATTGTTTTACCTCCATTGACAGGGAGGAATGTAATAGAATGGCGGCACCTCTGCTTTTGGTTGTGTGGAGAGAGTATAATGATTGAGGAAAATTTCTATGAAGGAATTTTGGGTGTGAAGAATGTGAGAAGTGGGTCTCCTGCAGTAGAAGGATCTTGGCACCCATATGACTATATAGGTCAAAGGCTTTACGCCTCTTTATGGGGGAATTGAATCCCTTAACATTATGGGAAATACAGGTAATGACCATGATGTGTCATAGTTGAACTATCATGACAGAAAGGGTGCAAAATAGATCCTGTATGGGAGGTAAACTGAGATTGTGATCTAGAGCATAGTAAACCAAGCAGGGGTACCGTCATTATCCCAATCAACAAATGGCAAATCTCGTATATACTTAACCGATAAACAAGATCATGAATCTTAGGCATACAAATCTCACTAGTAGAATATAGAAAGGGCCAATGATGTAGGCTGTGAACTGACTGACCAAAAAAAAGAAAAACTTCATAAACATATAAAACAAAAAAAGAAAAAATAAACAGAGTAGCAGAATTCTGAAAAAGGACATAAAGTCAAGCGTCCCAACTGGATCAGGTAGAGTAAAAATTATAACACAACTTTACCTGATAAAAAAAAAAAAAGTTCACAAGCGAGACAACTAGGTCTCGTACCCAGCAAGGCTGCAACGACCAACTAGTGGGGTTACAGATCGTGAAATCTGTAGGGCAAACAGAAAAAGGAAAAAAAACCCCCAAGAAAAAAAAAACCCCCTCAAATAAAAGGGAGGTGCAGCGCCCAAAGTAACAGAAAAAAAAACGTTTGCTGGGTGGGGAGAACATGTCGCGGCTCCGAGGGACAATCACCATTAGTGGGGAGATAAAAAAATTTGGTGCAGAGCATCTCAGGGATATGTAAGTGAAAGTCTGCAGAAATTTCTTCAGCGTATTTGTTCTGCGAGACCCTCTCCAATTTCATAGCGGATCCTCCTTCTGTCTCTCCTGGGTGGTGGGGTTTGCCAAATGGGAGCTGGACGGGGTGTCGATGGAGGGCGACGTATCGCAGCAGCATCCAGGAGGCCTAGCTTTACCAGGATTTCTTGACCTTCTTGTAGGGAGGAAGCTGAAAAGGTGGTATCATTATGGGGAACCAGCAATTTGAACGGAAACCCCCACCTGTAACGGATGTGAGCTGCTTGGAGCACAGTGGTAACTTCTTTCAGGCCTCTACGTTTGTCCAAGGTAGCTGGGGAGATATCTGGGTAGATCTGAATAGGATGGTTGTCCAGGGTAATCCATTGGTTATTCTTGGCAGCCCTCAAAATTTCTTCTTTAGTGAGAAAGTCCTTCATACAGAGGATCACATCCCGGGGGGGCTTGTCATCAGGTGGTTTGGGGCGAAGTGCCCTATGAATGCAGTCACATTTAAATGCTGCAGATTCATAATCTGGGAGAAGTGATTTGAACAAACGAATCACCGCCGGAATTAAATCTGTCTCTGACTCAGGGATACCTCTCAGACGTAGATTATTGCGTCTATTTCTATTGTTGAGATCTTCAACTTGGGCCTGAATCGCAGTAATCGCAGAGATTCATGTTCACGACTGAGGTCATTATAGGCCAAAGCTAGCTCGTCATGTTTGGTTTCAATGAGCTCAGTACGTGAGCCTAAAGCTGCAATTTCCTGTGACAGGGTATGGGAGGTTTTGTGCAGCTCCATTTGAAATTTGGTTGCAAGTCTGGTATACATAGCTTCCAGACTGCCATCCAACTCCGCCTTAGAGAGGGTGGTGTGGTACTCACTGGTGCTGGTCTTGTTTGGAGAAGGATTCTTCTGTACTGGAGGAGACGGAGCCGGAGAATCCCTCCTTCCCGCCGCGCCATCTTGGGACATGCTGTATCGTTCCCGCGTGCGGAGGAGATAGTGGGTTAAGGTGTTCTGAGAGGAGCCCCGAGATTTCCTTCGCTTCGACGGCATGCACCAAGCATATGTGGCTTGAGGGGTGCAAAAATTAGCGTGTTTTTAGCTGTATATGGCCCTCAGGAAGCCTAAAGAGTCCCGGGTGGAGCGGAGCTACAGTGTCAGGCGACCATCTTCCTCAGCGCCGCGCATGCGCCCCCAAAAGTCTCTATTTTTGTACACAAACGCCCTAACGTCACTTTGTTGTGCCACGGACAGGGAGTCCGTTATAGGGACATCAGGTGTCACCGGTACCCGGCCTGTGGGAGGCGGGGATGCGGCCAGTAAAGTCTCTCTGTCCTTCCAGGGCTTTAAGAGATTCACATGATAAATTTGGTGTGATTTCCTTTTCCCTGGCTGGTAGACTTTGTAGTTTACCTCCCCCAACCTTTCGACAACCTCAAAGGGACCCTGTCACTTGGCTAGGAACTTGCTTTACACCGCGGGCACCAGTATCAACACTCTGTCCCCGGGGCTGAAAGTACAGACCTTGGCACCCCGATCATAGACTGTTTTGCTTGTGTCTATCTAGCAAGGTTACTTTGTGGTATAAGCAAGGAAGCTGAGACTTCTGCCAGTGTGTAAATGTGCTTTTACTATACAAAGATGCTGTACATACAAAACTATTACAATATTAGGAATACAACACAAGACTGACAGATATCTCTAACAAACAAAATGCCTACAGTAGCAAATGAACAGCCTATGGTCTATAACAGTACAAATACACTTAAGAGTTACTTAACTTCGGTTACTGTATGTTCGTGATGTCCATTGGCAATGATTCTCCTTGAGACCAGGCACCTTCTTGTATCATGAGTGGCTTCTGATGAGCCCCTAGCTTATGCTTGAATCCCCTTTTATGTGTCAGGCTGTTTACCATAGTTACCAAACAACAGAAAACATACCTGTTTACTGTATCTGTAGAAACAATGGACTGTTGAAACTGTCAATTGAATACAACAATGGTATCTACGTACCCACTGTATGCAGCAGAATTTGTTTGAGAAATATCTACTCAAGCCAAAACCTGACAGTAATCTGATTTCTATGACCAGCTACTATTGTAATATTGTCCCATGTAATGTTATGTCTGATTAATATAAAAAATCATATTTTAACAAACGCAACACATAGACCCTCATCTGAGCCTCCTGGGCTCGCTTCATAAGTTCTCGTACCAGGGGCAGGACAGCTGCGATTCGATCCTGCATCAAGGAGACATGCTCTTTGATGCTTCTATATGGGGTAGCCTCTCCTTCCCATGTTTCTTTGGCGACATCTAGTAGCCCCCTGGGATGTCTACCATATAAGAGCTGAAAGGGGGAATAGCCTGTGGATGCCTGCGGAACCTCACGTATGGCAAACATGAGATCAGGTAGCAAAAATCCCAGTTTCTCCCATCTTCGTCGACCACCTTTTTCAGCATACTTTTCAAAGTTTTATTAAATCTTTCGACAAGACCATCTGTCTGGGGGTGGTAGACAGAGGTACGAAGATGGGAGATTTTGTATAGCTTACATAGTTCCTTGGTAACCCTGGACATAAATGGGGTGCCCTGATTGGTTAAGATCCCTTTTGAGATCCTCACTCAACAAAACACCTGGACTAGCTCCTTGGCGATAGCTTTAGCCGAGGTGTTACGCAAGGGAATGACCTCAGGATAGCGCGTTGCATAGTCCAGGATTACCAAAATATGCTGGTGACCCCAGGCAGACTTCACTACCAGCCCTGCCAGGCCGATGCCAATTCTCTCAAGCGGGACACCTCGATTATTGGTAGAGGAACAAGGGGAATGCGAAAATGTGGCGACGGTGCCGACATTTGGCACTCGGGGCACGATTCACAGTACTCCCTGACATCTGCACACAACCCGGGCCAGAAAAATCTCTGGGCGATTCTCCTTGGTTTTTTTCGATACCGAGATGTCCCCCCATTACATGACCATGGGCCAGGTCTAGCACCACCCTACGGAAGGGTTTGGGAACCAGTAGCTGTTCTACCATGTCCTCTCCCCGTTTTACCACCTGATACAGTAAGTGGTTTTTAAGGGCCATGCAGGGGAGAGACACCCCCCCAATTAGGATCCACCGGTACCCCATCCACCATCTTAACGTTTTCTCTGGCTCGAGTTGCTCGGTACAGAAATCCTCTCTCCTGACCTCTAAGTCGGGTACCAGATTCTGGCTACTCTCATTGTCACGGTCAGAGGTGTTCTCCTGTTCGTTACCCTTGGGCTGGGAGCTAGCTTCCAGGTCCTCCGGCTCCCCAGCCATGACAGGGAAAGGAAGAGGATCTCCGGCTTCCTTGATCCTATCAACAGCATCCCCTTCCTTTTGGCAAAAAGGGTCTGGTGAGAGTTCCCGTATTTCCCCAGCAGGGGGAGCTCTAGCTACAAGCCTCCCTTTGCTCTCCCATAAATTCCAAAAATGGGGAAAATCTCTCCCCACTAAAGCATCATGAAGCAGCGAAGGTACCACCCCCACTAAATGTGTTACACTGCCCCAGGGGGTATCAACCTCAACCACTGCTGTCTGGTAGTCCCGAGTTTCCCCATGGATGCAAATTACCCCAATAGTACTGGGGTGTAGTTTTGTGGGGTTTACACAATCATTCCTGACTAAGGTCACCACACTACCAGAGTCTAGCAGGGCTGTGAGTGGCTTCCCATCCACTGAAATAAGACACATTTGTTTTTCAACGCGAGTCTGACACAATGCAGTACATGCGACCTGTGCAAACAGAGACATCTTTTCATATAAGCATAAACACATTGCATAGGTTCATAATTTATAGGACAGTTTGTAGCAATATGCCCTAATGCATGGCAACAAAAACACCATATATGCTCTACCCCCAGTCCCCTTAACGGTCCCAAAGACCTTCCTGGCTTCTTTGGCCAGTCTCCAGGTCTAGGACCCACAGTCTCATCAGCTGTAATAACAGTCTTATCTAACTTTCCCATGCTCTTGAACCCTAGAACAGTCTTACCAGAACGGCTGGGTGAGCTTGTACCCCTAGACACACCGAAGTGGGGCGTAGGCAGGTTCACCAAGTCCTCAGTAGCAATGTACCTCTCCACTAGGTCCACCAACTGGGTTGCAGTTTTGGGATCCCCCTGTCCGACCCACTTCCTCAGAGCAGCAGGGAGGGCACCCAGGTACCGGTCCATCACCACACACTCCACGATCTGAGGGCCTGTCAAGGTCTCCGGCTGAAACCACTTCCTGGTGAGGTGGACCAGGTCAAACATTTGAGAACAGGCTGGCTGGTTGCTGCAGTAGGTCCACTGATGCACGCGCTGGGCCCGGACTGCCATAGTGACACCCAAGCGTGCGAGTATCTCTGATTTCAGAGTCTCAAAGTCCTGGGCCTTATCCGGTTCCTGATCAAAATAGGCCTTTTGAGGTTTTCCTGTCAGAAATGGGGCCAACAGACCCGCCCACTGTTCTTTTGGCCATCCTTCACGGACAACAACTCTCTCAAAAGTCCCAAGGTATGCCTCAACATCATCGGCAGGTGTCATTTTCTGTAGGTGGTAGGAGGCACGTACCATCTTTGGTTCCACTGGCACAGGTGGTGGGGACCCCTTTTTCAGTTCCACTGCAAACTGCCGGTTCATCTCCTGCTGGGCCGCCTGTTGTGCTGCAGCGATCGCCTGTTGTGCTGCAGCGGCCTCTGCGACTTGGCGGTTGGTTTCCCGCTGAGCTGCATTGGCCTATAGCAGGGCCTTTATCATTTCCTCCATCTTCAGAAATTGCCTGCTGAATCCACCACGCGTGGGGTGATTAGCTTGTGGGGATCACCTTTTCTTGAAATGAAGGTCAGCATACAGGCAGTTTCTTTAAAATCTGGCGGGGGCCAGCTTTATTTACAGGTGGTTTGCAAAGTCATAAAAATAAACAAAACAGTAAAGCAAATCCTTGCAGTTCAGCGCTAAGCTAAACAGTACAGTGCTCTCTATACAGTGTGGGGCTGGTCCCCGTCACCCACAAAACAAGAGGTAAAGCAAACCTTCATTTTCAATCCAAAACAGGGATCCTCTCTCTCAGATTCCCTTCTGAGTCTCAGGCCAGAGCACTGCTGTGCTCTCTTCCTGGTTATTTAACCACTTAAGCCCCAGACCATTTGGCTGCCCAAAGACCAGAGCACTTTTTGCGATTCAGCACTGCGTCGGTTTAACTGACAATTGCGCAGACCTGCGATGTGGCTCCCAAACAAAATTGACGTCCTTTTTTCCCCACAAATAGAGCTTTCTTTTGGTGGTATTTGATCACCTCTGCGGTTTTTCCTTTTTGCGCTATAAACAAAAAAATAGCGACAATTTTGAAAAAAAAATATTATTTAAAAAATTATTTTTTACTTTTTGCTATAATAAATATCCCAAAAAATATATAAAAAACATTTTTTTTCCTCCGTTTAGGCCGATATGTATTCTTCTACATATTTTTGGTAAAAAAAAAATCGCAATAAGCGTTTATTGATTGGTTTGGGCAAAAGTTATAACATCTACAAAATAGGGGATAGTTTTATGGCATTTTTATTAATATTTTTTTTACTAGTAATGGCGGCGATCAGCGATTTTTATCGTGACTGCGACATTATAGTGGACACATCGGACACTTTTGGCACGATTTTGGGACCATTCACATTTATACAGCGATCAGTGCAATTAAAAATGCATTGATTACTGTGTAAATGTGACTGGCATTGAAGGGTTTAAGTGTGTCCTAGGGAGTGATTCTAACTGTGGGGGGGGCGTGGCTAAGTGTGACATGACACTGATGACCGCTCCCGATTACAGGGAGCAGTCATCAATGTCCTGTCACTAGGCAAAACGGGAAAATGCTTGCTTACACAAGCATTTCCCAGTTCTTCCTCTCCGTGAGATGATTGCGGGTATCCCCGATCACACTCACGGAGGTCGCAGCGGACGAGTGCGCAACGGCAAACTGCTTCTTAAAGGGCAATGTACAGGTACGTTAATCTGCCTGTACGTGCCCTTCTGCTGACGTATATCGGCGTGAACCAGTCGGCAAGCAGTTAAAGTCCACCTGAGCATGAACTCAAGTGGACCAGAAGACCCGGACCAGAACCAAGCCTGCCACAGAGGCTGGAAAAATGACCTCACCTTGCATATCATCACAATATATACAGCCAGGTTCTCAAAACTCAGTACTGCCCATAGAAATCAATGACAAATGTCAAGTATGGTTGCTGTCTATGTACATAAAGTATGGCAGTGTAAAGTGTAAATACTATTTTTATATGTACTGTAAAGTGACCTACTTTGTTTTTGGCTACCAGGATGATAGTTTACAGATTCTTTTGTCAGTTCATATGGAGAAGGTCATCCACAATGAATACTATTTCTGGTTATGACATAATAGTTTGTTTACCACCATTCTTCACAACTATGAAACTCAATACTACATTTTTTTTCATCCTAAAGTGTATGTAAGGGCAAACCATTTTTTTTTACCGTAGGAAGGAAGGGAAGAAAAAGTGTTCTTTTGCCGTCTGTTACATTTGGGAGATTTCTCTTCATTCCCTGCACTGAAGACATAACAAAAAATGAAAGGAAATCCCCTTGCAGTGAGGTGAATTCCCACCTTAAGTTTGTCATACACTGGTATATTTTCATACAAGCGTTCATATGGAAAATCTCATCAATACATTCGATAATGCAATCACAGACTTGACAATTTTTGAAATGTATGGAATTTCTCAAAAACCATATTTACTTTTAGAATTTTAATAGGTAAAGAAGAGAAATTTCATTCTGCTCCTTCAATTATTTTTGTCAACATAGTCGGAAATTATTGTTGATATGATCCCATTAACTATTAGAACATTTTCAGATCAAAGGATGTTGGACTGGAGGGTGCCAAAAGGGCCACCCAGAGCTTGAAAGTTGCTCAGTTTATTGCCAACTTATATTTCCAACCATGCATACCTGCCATAGTCATTATTATTCATTTTACGGATAACATTATCCATTTTCATTGCTGGAGTCTCCAAAATATAAGAAAGGTAGTGGGTGATCCAGCCTATTGGCGTCCAACCGAACATGAAATATGATTTATATGATCTGACCTTTTAGATATCACAGTTGCAGCTAAAAAAATTCTGATGAGTGATACAAAGTAAGATGTTATACCTGCTTTTATTTATATAGCCCATTCCTGGATTAATTTCTTCTCTTATGATTCTGATTCTCACCCACTACTACCTCTTCCTTCTATTCTATTTATGTTTGGTCCCAAATGTATGGAAGCCATATATCCAGAAAATATCATACATTTGCAAACTACAGCTGTAATTCATCACAATATTGAGTTTCTGATCTTTAACAGACTATCCAATTTAGAATAAGGAGTAGGGAGGAGATGACAAACAATAAGAAAGGTACGAATGAGCTCTGTAATATTGCATGGATGTGTAAACAAAAATAAATATTCATAAGTATGAAAATGCTTATACATGGGCACACACAGCATGCTGAACCATGCCTTTATTATTCCTTAATGAACCTATGTGGATGGAAATGGTGAGTCAAATAAATGCGCTTTATACAAGATGTGTAATTATTTTCTTTACTACATATAATCATAAAAGAGAATTCTGCCTTCTGTTCTACACGTGCTCTGATTACTTAAAATATGGTAGTCACTGCCCTGCCCTGATTTAACCCTTAGGAATGGGTCCCTGTTGAAACTGAAGATTCCCCTGCAATTCTTCAAAGAATTAATCACACCCATTCTGCTGAGTTTAAATCTTTTGAATCATCACAGTTCCCTACCCCTGTATTATTTTCAGTATCTTCTAATTGCTAATGCTTGTGTATTGATACCCTGGGCCACACGTTGTAGCTTCAAAAACAGCTAACCATCTGCTAAGACTAATGTTTACAATATGTTACATTGGCATTCAAATATTATGTTCAGCATTTGTGTCACAACATGAGCAAAGAGCTATTAAAAGGTAGACAACAGTGTTTGAATAGAGCTGAAACTACACCGGCATATCTATATTTAAATATCTGTTTATCTTCTCCTTAAAAGACTCCACCCATGTATTTGTGTCATAGTCATCTGGTTTCAGAGCCAGAACTGGTCCATCCAGTCCAATAATTGGAGATGGAGAGCTGTCCTATTAATGATATAGGGAATCCATGCCAAGAATGACTTCATAGTCCCTGTTTGGATATATTATTAGACCATTTCTTTACTTGTTCCATAATATAGCACATATCTGCCAGTTAATGTCAGAGAAATCTGTACCGAGTGGGTCCACCAAAGTCTGAAAATCCAGTTTCAAGTAGAACTGTTTTAACACAAAATGGAGGATCAGATCGGAAATTTTAGCCCAAAATTCTACCTTGTTTGGCTAGTGTGGTCCATTGTTTATATGCTTTGCTATGGTGTTACTGCTCTTAATGCTATAGAGATTCTTTCTTCTTTTTCCCTTTTTTTGTATTTTATCTATATTGTAATTTTTATTGTTTTTTCTAGATTGATCTTCTCTATTATATATAACCTATATGAGAAAGATTTAACAGCAGTCCTGATGAAGCAGAAGTCCCATGAAACGTGTTGACTGACATACTTTGTTGAGTACCACACTTTCTTCAGATGTACAATCTGTCAAACTTACTACCCCACAGTTTGTTTTAAGGGACTCTTTTGATAAATAACTTTTGGATTTGTAATAAAATGGATTTTTTTTCTTTTTATTTTGTTTTGTGTTTGTGGCTTTTTAAATATGTGTATAACATTGATTGGGCATACCTAAAGTCCCCTGTGTTGGATAGTATCTTCCTCAATTTGTGCTAAATTATAGGGATGATGCCTCTTAGTGTCACATATATTTGATATGATTAACTGCATTGAGATCCCTTTCTTTTAATAAGTTTGGTGTTATAGAGATTCCATCAAGGGGCATATGGCCACATTGCACAGCTAGTGATCTGTGCCCAGTAGTTGAACCAGAGATACTGGACATTAGATTTCCCTGATGGGACACCTGAAGGCTGAAAAAAATGGGATGCTGACCTTTATAGTGCCACCAATGAGTTATCTTTTGTAGGTGCACGGTGCATTGGAAGCCCTGATTGGCTGAAGCAATTAAGGCTTTGCCCAATTAGGGCATATAACACTATCAGAGCCAGGATTGGAGAAAGTAATGATGACTGTGCCCAATCATGGCTCATTGCTCATAGACCCACCCCACACCATAAAAGGTTCCTTCCCAGAGCAGCCATTACCAGTGTGATATTAGAGTGGAAACTAGGGATGGGTTTTATGTTCGGGTCAAACATGAGTTCGACTCGAACATTGGCTGTTCGCCTGTTCGCCGAACAGCGAACAACTTTAAAAGTCTATGGGAGAAATCAAAAGTGTTAATTTTAAAGGCTTATATGCATGGTATTGTCATAAAAAGTGTTTAGGGACCTGGGTCCTGCCCCAGGGAACATGTATCAATGCAAAAAAAGTTTTAAAAACTGACGTTTTTTCGGGAGCAGTGATTTTAATAATGCTTAAAGTGAAACAATAAAAGTGTAATATTCCTTTAAATTTAGTACCTGGGGGGTGTCTATAGTATGCCTGTAAAGGGACGCATATTTCCTGTGTTTAGAACAGTCTGTCAACAAAATGACATTTCTAAAGGAAAAAAAGTCATGTAAAACTACTATCGCTAGCGCCGGCTATAATGAATTGTAGGTCCGGCAATACACATAAAAGTTTATTGATAAAAAACGGCATGGAATTTCCCCACAGGGGAACCCCGAACAAAATTAAAAAGAAAAATGCGTGGGGGTCCCCCTAAATTCCATACCAGGCCCTTCAGGTCTGGTATGGATATTAAGGGGAACCTCGCGCCCAAATTAAAAAAAAATGGCGTGGGGGTCCCCCTCAAAATCCTTACCAGACCCTTGAGGTCTGGTATGGATTTTTAGGGGAACCCCGCGCCAAAATAAAAAAAATGACGTGGGGTCCCCCCAAAAATCCATACCAGACCCTTATCCGAGCACGCAACCTGGCAGGCCACAGGAAAAGAGGGGGGATGAGAGAGCGCCCCCCCTTTACCAGGCCACATGCCCTCAACATTGGGAGGGTGCTTTGGGGTAGCCCCCCAAAGCACCTTGTCCCCATGTTGATGGGGAGAAGGGCCTCATCCCCACAACGCTTGCCCGGTGGTTGTGGGGGTCTGCGGGCTGGGGGGTTTTCGGAATCTGGAAGCCCCCTTTAACAAGGGGACCCCCAGATCCCGCCCCCCGTGTGAATTGGTAATGGGGTACAAATGTACCCCTACCATTTCACAAAAAAGTGTCAAAAAGGTTAAAAAACACAAGACGATTTTTGACAAGTCCTTTATTAATTTCTTCTCCTTCCTTCTTCTTTCTTCTGGTCTTTCTTCGGTGTTCTTCTTCTTCCTCCATCTTCTTCTTCTCCATCTTCTTCTTCCTCCGCTCTTCTCGTCCCGCATCTTCCTCCGGCTTCTTCTCGGCTCCGTCCGCACGATCCGCCTCAGTGGGAGTCTTCCGCCGTGTGATGCTTCGGTTCTTCTGACACTTCTTATATAATGGAGGGCGCGCCACTCGGTGACCCCACCCTCCTCTGACGCACGGGGACTTCCTATGGCTTTCCCCGTGTTGTCAGAGGGGGGTGGGGTCACAAGAACTGTCAGAAGAATCAAAGCGGTGTTCGCGTGTTCAAACAAATTTTTTGCCTGTTCGCATGTTCTGGATGAGAACCGAACTGGGGCTCATCCCTAGTGGAGATAGATGAAACAGAGCTCTGTTCATTGCTACTAGCGAGTTATGCCCCGTACACACGATCGGACATTCCGACAACAAAATCCATGGATTTTTTCTGACGATGTTGGCTCAAACTTGTCTTGCATACACATGGTCACACAAATCTTGTTGGAAATTCCGAATGTCCAGAACGTGGTGACGTACAACACGTACGATGGCACTAGAAAAGGGAAGTTCAATAGCCAGTGCGCCACCCTTTGGACTCCTTCTGCCAATCTCGTGTTAGTAGAAGTTTGGTGAGAGACGATTTGCGCTTTTCAGCCTCGTGCTTTTCAGATCCTTACTGCTCTTCAGTTTGTGCTTGTGGGTGAGTATCTGGTTTTCAGTGCATGTAGTCAGTTTGCATTTGTTTTTCAGTGCGTATTTTATAGTACATATTTGATTTTGCAGTGCGTTCTTGTCCACTTGTTTCTGATTTTCAGCTTGCTCTTCTCAGGCCTTTCTGTTTATCAGTGCGTTCTGTTAGTTCGTTCTGACTAGCCGACTGTTTTGAAGCCATGTTGCAGTTACATACTCGTCGTAGAGTTTGTGCTGTGCAGGGGCTTGGTGTTGGGTTTCTTATTACTTTGACCCAAGCCCAGTCCATGAACAGGGCGGGGAGCAGTTCACGGACCAAGAATTGGTTGCTCCAGCGTGACCAATTCTTGCACATGCCTTTGTTGCAGGAAATCCAGGAGAATAATCCTGATGATTTTAGGAATTATCTCCGGATGACGGACCCCATTTTTCACCGTCTGTTGGCTTTGCTGTCCCCTTATATTATCAAGCAGGACCCCTGCATGCGGCAAGCCATCACTCCCGAACAAAGGCTAGTCGCCACGTTGCGGTACTTGGCGACAGGGAGAAGTCTGCAGGACATCAAGTTCTCAACAGGAATCTCCCCCCAGGCTCTGGGGATCATTATTCCAGAGACCTGTTCTGCTATCATTCAGGTCCTGCAGAAGGACTATGTTAAGGTAAAATTATTCCTTTAACATCACATTATATGTATTTGATTTTTGCTAATGTATTGTATTTCTTTCATCATTCCCTAATTACCATGATTGTAATGTGCTGTGAATGTCCCCTTTGTCCTCATGCATGCTGGAATTTTTTTAAGTTCATTTTTTGTCCTTCATGCATATTTGCCTTCACTATCCTCCCCAGCATGCTATCCTTGGCCCATACATACCTAGCCTAGTCACTTAACAATGTATTTTGTCAGCTCCATTGTAGTGCTTTACCCTAATCACCCCCAACATGTGTACAAATGTTATTTGTGTCCTTACATTCATGCAGAGTGCCTGAGGCTTTTTTGGGGGGTCCTAAAATCATTTGGAACCCTCCCTCCCCCAACCGCTAAGTCAACCGATACCAATCCTCTATCTGCTGACTTTGTCCAACCCATACACACTATAGTTAACTCTTTTGTAATCGTATTTATGGATGAATTCACCAAAGCATGTAGTCCAAGGGCCTGCCTGAATACTTTCAAATGGTACTGTTTAAAGTTTTGTTCTCTTATTATCTTGATAGGTAATTGCAGAATGAAAAAATGTGCTTCAATTTGTACAGTGTGTATTTATATTTTTTTATTATGACACTTCTTACCTGTCCAGTGGGCTGCCAATAGTGTAAGTAAGGAGGGTCTGGCCAAAGTTAAACACATTATTTATGCATTCAGCTCTCATGGAAGTGAAGAGGTTTACCTGTCCAAAACATCCCCCCCCCCTATAATTTTTACAATGGTCAATCAGAGAGGGTGAGGAATCTGATAAGTGTACTTTATATAGTTGTCTTTAAATACTCCTTCAAATGAATGTTATAATGATGTTGGCCAAGATTGTTTGTGTTTAATCTGCTTGCAATGTTTATGTGCAAAATTACTATTTTTTTTTTCTTGTTTGACTCCACAGTTTCCTTCAACGCCACAGGAATGGCATCCCAGTTTGTCCAGCGGTGGGACTTTCCCAACTGCGGAGGGGGAAGAGATGGGAAACACGTCCATATCGTACCACCCCCCAACTCGGGGTCATACTATTATACTTACAAGGGGTTTAATAGCAAAGTGTTGTTGCCGGTGGTGTCGGTGACTTACGAGTTTCTGTATGTGGACGTGGGGAAAAATGCCCGGATGTCGGATGGTGGAGTCATCCCCCAGACAGATTTTTACAGACGGCTCCAGAATGGTAGCTTGAGCTTGCCACCTCTGGAAGACAACGTGGCAGGACTCCCATCTTCGTCGCAGATGAAGCTTTTGCACCGGGGGACCATCTTCTGTGGCCATTCCCGATGAGGACCCTCACCCCTGACCACAGGGTCTTTAATTACCGGCTGGCCAGAAGAATGGTTGAAAATGCCTTTGGAATAATTGCCAGCCAGTTCCGCCTATTTCTGACAGCGATCCATATGGAATATATACTGAATCATATTGTCCTTGCCTGTTGCATTCTCCATAATTTCCTACGGAAAAATGCTATAAACTATGTGGCCTCAGTTGGGACTGAGGCCGGTGTTCCAAATCTAACTACCTTGACCACACTTGAACCTGGCGTCCTGGCCTGCCCTCCAAAGCGTCCGCAAAGTTAGACAGAAGTATCTTGAGTATTTTGCGGGTAGGGGGGCCATTGATATGCCAGACAATATTGTGAAACTTTTCTCAAATAAAAATTTTTGGTATAAACTGAACTCATATTTCATTTGATTTACTGCTTGTGTTTCTTTTAGCTGTCTCCTAGGTTCTCCAATGGCTTTTTTTTATGGCCATTTTCTTCAATAGTGCAAACGTAATTTATTTGATACATGAGGTGACAGTTTCTTCTTCTGCAAAATATTATGTTGTGGCTCTGCTACACACACACCTTGTTTTTGTTGTTAATGTATGTAATGCATTAATGATAAAAAGATTAATCATTTTCAGCACCATGAATGAATTTTGGGGAGTCACGAAAATGGCATGATTGTGGCAAATTATAAAGCACTGTGGGAGTTATTTACTAAAGGAAAATTCACTTTGCACTCCAAGTGCACTTGAAAGTGCACTTGGAGTGCAAAGTGAATTTGCCTTTAGGAAATAACCCCCATTGTCACTGTAAACATCAACTTACTCCAAAAACTGCTATTGAGCATTGAAAGAAGAAGCCACACATTGTTGAGTCCTAAAATTTTTACTCTGTGCACATTCACATGTGCATTAGAAAAGGGTTTTTTAACAAACCAACATATTTAACACATTTATGAATAACATTTTTGGTATAGACAGTACAAATAGCCTTTTTTTGTGTTAAATAGGCAAATAACAATACCCAACTCAGGAACTTATAAAGTTCAACTTTGAAAAAAATGAAGGCAAGATCAAACATTAATATGTCCAAACTGTGTTGATCTTGCCTTCATCAGATGGGGTGATGTCACCCCTGTGAAAGCCAAATTTTGAAGATGCACACAAATTGAGAGTCAAAAATGGGGATTTTCCTCCTGATCCCATGCCTAATGTTAACATGTGCAACCCTTTCCTCTCAGCTACTTTAGTTGCAAGGAAAGGGTTGCACCCACTAAACGCATGCATTGATAACCCGTGATGGCAGATAGCACATGTTGACACACTGTGTGCATCTTCAAAATTTGTCTTTCAAGATACTTAAAAAATTGGTGAAACATATCAAAAAAATGAAGACTGTTTTTTAGATTCAGCCTAAAACATCAATGATGTTTTTGAGTCTTTTTTTCAATATTATTGATGTCTTCCTTGATCTTCTGTAAATCACGATTGCAGACCATGATCTTCCCGATGAGGATCTGTGCACTTGTACTTGTGAAATGAGTTTCTTCTTCCACAACATTCACATCATCTTAAATTAAAAAAAAACACCATGTATTACAAATATGCAGGCATACATCTATTACCTGAAACTGTGTTCTCAGACACTCATCTGTTGTGGTCACAATTTCGCCAACTTCCAAAACCTCTCCTTCCTCCACATCCTCTGGTTGTGTTGGTGATATTTCCCCTTCTTTAGGAGGTTGTGGGGCCCTGGTGTCCTCAGATGTCCCTTTTTTTTCTCCCCTGTGTGAATAAAAAAAGGTATACTTAGCACACAGATATTTGAGTCCAGAAATAGGAATATGAAACATTGCTTGGAAGTGTCGCACGATCGTCTTTTTGGGCGGAGTTTCCCAGCTGAAGACATTTTAGTTTTCCTTTCTAAAGCTGGAATACTTACCTTTTTTGTACAATTTACACACATGGAGACACCCCTCGTATCCACTGTAGCACCATTGTGGGACACCCTAAAAAGTTTGTTCTGGTGTCCCACACTAGTGCTCCTGTGTCCAGATGTGTAAACAGCTGCTGAGTGTCCTCTCCTTACGCTGAATCAAGTTTACATTTCGTTCTATTTACAAACCCATCTAGACAACAATGTACTAAACTTATTTTAATCCAAATAGGCCTGAACAAATGAAGTTAACTTGCATCTGCCAAAAACATTGTATTAGTGGGCGAAAGAACGATGTTTACTACGAACAATTACTGTGCCCACAAACCTGAAAGTTGCCATTTTAACCTGTACAACAGTAAAGAAAAGCACATGGAGCAGCATGCAAGTAAATAATAATAATAATAGGAACACACGACAATAACTTAATTTTTTGAAGAACTCTCTTTATCCATTTGTACTGATCATGCTCCCTCAATTTCAGGTCTGACCAGCGTTTCCTCAGTTGATCCTTGGATCGTCGTACCCCAAAATTGCGCAGACTCTTCAAAACTTTAGTCATGATCTTGGCCTTTCTCACATTTGGGTAAGGTCCATGCTTCCTATCATAGTCCGCCCTCTTTAAGATGTCCACCATCTCTACAAAGGACATATTTGAGGCCTTAAATCTCCTCCGGGATCGGGACCTTTTGTGGCTCCGGGCTTTCATCGTTGCTGCTGCTGTCTGCATGCACTTGCTCTCTCTCCGCCATGTGCTCTCCCCACTGCGCAGAAAGAGAAGGGGCGGGGAATAGTCTAGAAAGAAGGTCAGGGGCGGGGGAGTTTCCCGCATGCGAAGTGTATATAAAGCGTAACACGCGTGTGTCGTACGTACGATCTGTGAGCGGAGAAAGGAGTATCGGAAGTGGCGATCGTTAGAACGAAAGTACAATTTGAACTTGGGGCATTAGTGGTCTATACTGCTTATAGATTGAGGCCTATATTGGGACAAGATTAGGAGAGTTTAGCCTGACATTAGGGTTTGTCTTGTATTGTGTCTTGTAGAGATAATGGACGGCTTCAATGACCACAACTTCCTCCCCATATTCATATCAAGTACAGGGACCTGCCCTGTCTGTGGCAGGTGAAACATCCGCATTATAATCATAAACAAAAGAGGCATGCAGCGCTGGAGAAACTGCTGCAGCTGGTGAAGCTTCAGATCCCCACGGCAACCATCCCCTATTTGAAGGCAAAAATTGGTGGGCTGAGGAGCACTTATAATAGGGAGCTCAATAAGGTCCAGGATTCCATGAGATCAGGAGCAGCAGCAGATGGCATTTATGCCCCCAGGCTGTGGTACAATGAGAGACTTCGTTTTCTGTCAGACCAGACTGAAGTCAGGCAATCCCTCTCAACTCTTGCTTCTACTCTTCCTGAAAGGCTTCCTTCCACCCCAGCTGAGGCTTCCGACATCCAACCTGGGCCTTCCACCCAGGAAGAAGAAGTGGAGGAGCCCGGCTTGAGTTAGGTATGGCATTGTTCAACATAATTCTGGTCATAAAATTAATGTTATTAACTAGATGTTATTATTGATCACTAATTGCTGATTTAATAAAGTGTTTTATATATCAATAGACAGTGGTGGCCAAAAAAGTTTGGGACGAGAAGGAATAATGCAGGGGTCAGAATGATAGTCTCTTCTATTTGTTAACATTCAATTTGCAACAGTCATGAGCTGAAAATTGTGTGTGATTGATGAACAAAAAACCAAAACTATGTTCTTTTTTCATACACAGGAAAGTCTCAGCCAGGAGAAGGGCATGGAATGTGGCAGCCAGGAGGAGGGCGTGGAATGTGGCAGCAAGGAGGAGGCTGTGGAATGTGGCAGCCAGGAGGTGGCGGGGGTAAGTGGCAGCCAGGAGGTGGCCGGGACCAGTAGTAGCCTGACAGAATCCCAGGTTCCTCCCCTCTGCCTTCCAACCAAAAGGCCCAGGAAGGGGAGTAATGTGCAGGAGGCAGCGCTTGGGCTGATTCGGGAGGCTAAGGTGGCCCTCAGAGCCACCCCCACTCTTCAAGAGGCCTTTGCCTGCATGACTGCCAGCAAAATGCAGGAAATGGAGGAGGGCCAACGCCTTTTGTGTGAGGAAATTATGTATATGAACCTAAATAAGGGGTTGAGGGGCCAAATCACAACCAAAACACACCTGTGTGAGTTGGACAATCCTCCTCCTACTCCTCCTCCTCCACCTCCTGCCACACCTTCAACACCACAGCCACAGCCTGGAAGCAAGTGGGGAAGGAAGAGTGGAAGTAAGACAAGAAAGTGATGGCCTGGGTTCAGTCTGGTCTGACAAAAGACGCAGGCTGTTGTATGACCACAGCCTGTGGACATATATGTCATCTGCTGCTGTTCCTGATCTCTTGTAGTCCGGGACCAGATTGTGCTCACTATTATATGGGCTCCCCAGGCTACCAATTTTGTGTGTAAAATAGTTGATGTGTGCCCTGGGGTACAAAGGCTTCACCAATTTCACCAGTTTCTCCAGCGTTGCCTTCCTCTTTTTGAATTCACAAATACTTGCCTATGTGTTTTACTTCAAAAAGGACAGTTTGTTTGTGAGTAGGCAGGTACATATCCAAAATACAATGTCAAATTAACAAGGGACACCAACACAAACCAACTTCCTTGAGGTTAAAAAAATACAAGATAATAACGGTGTAGTGGTAACTTGACACACAAAATGAAAAACAATATTATGGAGAGAACTAGAAAAAAAAAAAAGGAGATCTTGATAAAAAAAAACTATAAACAAAAATTAAATACATTATTATGACGATCTGACGAAAACCAAAAAATAAAATATTCAGGAGATCACGAGAAATAATAAAGAAATCATTTTTTCAGAACTCTGTGTGAATATCAACAGCAAAACAACTATATTATTCTAGCATTCTAAAGAAGAAGAGAATGCGCTGCATTAAAAGATTTCAAAATTGCAGCGTGAGGAATGTGCTATCTCCATTACGAACGCTACTTTTACCAGACCGAGCGCTTCCGTCTCGTACTTGATTCTGAGCATGCGTGGAACTTTGTGCATGGGAATTGTGTACACACGATTGGAATTTACGAGAACGGATTTTGTTGTCGAAAAATTTGAGATCCAGAACTCAAATTTTGTGTGACGGAAATTCCGATGGAAAATGTCTGTTGGAGCCTACACACGGTTGGAATTTCCGACAACAAGCTCCCATCGAACATTTTCTGTTGGAAAATCCGACCATGTGTACGGGGCATTAGTGTGCTAGTGTGAATATAGTGATAGTGCAGCATGAGTGTAGTGTGACCTTCCTTTTATAGTTTAGTGTCAGTTTAGTGTTTCAGGGCAGGTTTACTGTAGTATATTGAAGTGTATCCATTTAGTATATCAGGGCAGGTTTACTGCAGTATATTGAGGTGTGTCAGTGTAGAGTGTGAGGGCATTTTTATTGCAGTATATTGAATTGTGTTAGTGCACTTTTACTGCAGTACACTGAAGTGTGTTAGTGCACTTTTACTGCAGTATATTGAAGTGCATCAGGGCACCTTTACTGCAGTATATTGAAATGCATCAGGGCATGTTTACTGCAGTATATTGAAGTGCATCAGGGCACTTTTACTGCAGTATATTGAAGTGCATTAGTACATTTTTACTGCAGTATATTGAAGTGCGTTAGTGCACTTTAACTGCAGTATATTGAAGTGCGTTTGTGCACTTTTACTGCAATATATTAAAGTGTGTTGGTGCACTTTTACTGCAATATATTGAAGTGTGCATCAGAGCACTATTACTGCGGTATATTGAAGTGCGTTAGTGCACTTTTACTGCGGTATATTGAAGTGCGTTAGTGCACTTTTACTGCAGTATATTGAATTGCATCAGGGCATGTTTACTGCAGTATATCGAAGTGCATCAGGGCACTTTTACTGCAGTATATTGAAGTGTGTTAGTGCACTTTTACTGCAGTATATTGAAGTGTGTTAGTGCACTTTTACTGCAGTATATTGAAGTGCGTCAGGGCACTTTTACTGCAGTATATTGAAGTGCATTAGTGCACTTTTACTGCAGGATATTAAAGTGCGTTAGTGCACTTTTAGTGCAGTATATTGAAGTGCGTTAGTGCACTTTTACTGCAGTATATTGAAGTGCATTAGTGCACTTTTACTACAGTATATTAAAGTGCGTTCGTGCACTTTTACTGCAATATATTGAAGTGTGCATCAGAGCACTATTACTGCGGTATATTGAAGTGCGTTAGTGCACTTTTACTGCGGTATATTGAAGTGCATCAGTGCAGCTTTACTGCAGTGTATTGTAGTGTTTTAGTGGAGTGTGTCTGTGTAGTAAGTACTTAAGTTAAAGTGCACCAAACACCACTTTCCATTGATTAAAATGCATCCAAGTACACATTTCCCTGCCTCTATTACATATCAGTTATAAGCCCCCCCATCATGTCTGGGAGGCCAACAAGGAGAGGCAGATATTTCCATGGCACTGTGAGGGGGGCAGCAGCATCTGTGTCCGCTGGCAAAGGTGGACGTGGTCTGTCCTCAGTCAGGGCACCATTTCCTCTGTTAAGTGATGTTGCCCATGCTATACAACCACCGCATGCAGAGGAAGTGGTGGACTGTCTTACTAAACTACCCTCATCCTCCTCATCCTCTATCACCCAAGCATAGACTAGTGCGCAGTCCATCACAGCTGCCAGAGCAGCTTATTTTGCTTCCTTGTCCACAGCTACTCCTGCCATAGCCTCAGCATCATGCATGGAGAGGTCAGCAGAGTTATTTGAACACAGCGTCAGCCACTTGCCCCTTGACGATGCACAAGCATTACTTGATTCTGATGTTGGTTCTGAGGTTGAGGAAGGTAGAAACATGAGCCTACAGAGAGGGAAGAACACTGGTAAACAACAAATTGGCAGTTATGTTCCCCCAGCCACCAGTGTCGGCCCGTCCATTGTGGGCGCAGGGGCGCCCCCCTGACACCTCCACCGCCCTCCCTATTCATGTGCCCGGCCCCTTTCAGGACGCCGGACACATGAAATACTATAGCGGGGATAGGCGGGGGGTGTATTTTGAAGCACGTGATTAGAGGCAGAGTGTAATGCCCCGTACACACGGTCGAATTTTCCGATGGAAAATGTCCGATCGGAGCGTGTTGTTGGAAATTCCGACCGTGTGTGGGCTCCATCGGACATTTTCCATCGGATTTTCCAACACACAAAGTTTGAGAGCAGGCTATAAAATTTTCCGACAACAAAATCCGATCACGTCAATTCCGACCGTGTGTGGCCTGTTCCGACGCACAAAGTGCCACGCATGCTCAGAAGAAATTCCGACACGGAACAGCTCGGTCTGGTAAACTTAGCGTTCGCAATGGATACAGCACTTTCGTCACGGTGCAATGTAAAAAATGGTTTAATACAGCGCACTCTCTTCTTCTTTATAATGTGAGAAGAATTAAGTAGTTTTGCTGCTCATATTCACACAGACTTCTCACAAACTTCTTTCTTTATTAGTTAGCGGGATTCCCTTAATATATTTTGATTTGTCACATCTGACAACATTATTTTGGTGTTGGATTTTTTTTTGTTTTGGTTTTAAGGTAGATTAGTTATTTTTGGTTTTTATTTTTTTCAAGGCTGATCTTTGTTTTATTGGATTTTTATTTGGACTCCAGAATATTTTTGTGTGTGTTTTGTGTGTCAAGTTACCACAACACCATTGATATCTTATATTATTTAATCTGTAGGAGATTGTTTTGTGTTGTTGTCTCTTGTTAATTTCACATTGTACTTTAGAAATGTACCTGAATCCTCACCAACAAACTGTCCTTTCTGAATGAAAACACACAAAGTCAAGTATAATTTTCCTTAAAAAAACATTTATTAAGGGCTCACAACTAAACAAAGAGGGAGGCAACACTGGAGAAACAGCTGAAATGGGTGAAGCCTTGGACCCCCAGGGCAGACATCAACTATTTTGAAGCAAAATTGGTGGCCAGAGGAGTCCTTATCTAAGCGAGTGCAGTCCACCGGCTTCACCAACTCCAGCAGTTTCTCCAGCACAGCCTGCCTCTTTTGTTTATGATTATAATGGGGATGTCTCACCTGCCACAGACAGGGCAGCTCCCTGTATTTGTCTATGAACAGGGGGAGGAAGTTGTGGTCATTGAAGCCATCCATTTTCTCTGCAAGACACAACACGAGACAAACCCTAAGGTCAGGGCAAACTCTTCAAATCTTGTTACAATAAAGGCTTCAATTTCGAAGCAGTATAGGCCCAAGTTTAGATCTTACCTTCGTTATCACAATCGGTGCCTCCGATGCTCCTTCCTCCGCTCACAGATCATATGTAATACCCACGTGTGTTACGCTTTATACACGCTGCACATGCGTCTAACTCCGCCCGCCCCTGATGTTCTTTCTAGTCTATTCCCCGCCCCTTTTCGTTCTGCGCAGTGGGGGAAGAGCACATGGCGGATACACAGCAGGTGCGTGCTAATTACAGCAACGAGGAGGAGGAGGAGGAAAGCCCGGAGCCTGAAATGTCTGGATCCAGAAGGAGACGATTTAAGGCCTCAAATATGTCCTTTGGGGAGATGTTGGAGATGGTGGATATCCTGAAGAAGGCCGACTATGATGGGAAGTATGGACCTTACCCCAACACTAATGTCAGAAAGGCGAAGATAATGGCGAAAGTGGTCAGGATTCTGCACCGGAATTTCGGGGTGCGACAATCGAAAGATCAGCTCAGGAAGCAGTGGTCGGACCTGAAATTACTAGAACACGAGCAGTACAGAAAGATCCGGAGAGTGCTGCAAAAAAGTAAGTAGTTGTGCTGTGTTCCTAATCTTTTTCTGTATATTACGTTCATGCTGCTCCATGTGCTTTTCTTAAAAGTGTACATTTTAAAATGGCAACTTTCATGTTCATGGGCACATTATTCGTTCGTATCAAACATTTTTATTTCGGACTATAAAACACCATTGTTTTGGCCATATGCATTTGGCAACATTTTTGACTCCCTACTTGTATGAAACTAATTTGGTTGTGTAGATGGGTTTGTTACTAGAATGAAATGCAAACTAGATTCTGTGTAAGGAGAGGACACTCAGCAGCTGTTTTCACATCTGGACTCTGGAGCACTAGTGTGGGACACAAGAACACCCTTTTTATTAGGGGGCTCACACAGGTGCTCCAGTGTATACTATAGGGGGGTCTCCATCTGTGAAGCTTGTTTAAAACAGGTAAAAAGTATTGAAGCTTGACAAAGGACACTGAAAATGCTACATTTTAGAACTCGGCCAAAATAGACAATTGTACCCCACTTCCAAGCAATGTTTCCTATTTATAGTTCTGCCATCAAATATCTGTGTGCTAAGTATACCATTTTTATTTTACATAGGGGAGAAAAGGCTCGGAGGACACCCCTCATCCAAGGAGAACAGAGACCCCCCACCTTGGGAAGAAGGGGAAATACCCCCAACCCAAGCAGAGCAGGAGGAGGAAGAAGATGTGGTGAAAATTGTCACCACAACAGGTGAGTGTCTGCGACCACACGCTCAGGTAAGAGATGGATGCCGGCATATTTTTGATACCTGTTTTTGTTTGGTTTCTCTCTTTTTAGGTGATCGTGATGTTGTGGATCCAGATCCTTTCACATCAGAAAGTGCCCAGATCCTGATCGGGGAGATCATGGGGTGTAATTTAGAATTGGAAAACCTCAAGAAAAACATCAATGATGTTATTCAAAAAACTAAAAACATCATTGATGTTTTGGGGCGAGTTTAAAACCCCTCCAAATCCCTTTGTTTTTTGTGTGCTACAATCTTAAAAATGTTTGAGCGATTTTTAGAAAAGCCAAATTTGGAGGATGCACACAGTGTGTCAGTATCTGCCATCACGGGAGATCAATGGACGCGTTTTGGGGGTGCAACCCCTTCCTCAATAATAAAGTAGCTGAGAGGAAGGGGTTTCTCCCCCAAAACACGTCCTTTGATCCCCTGTGATGGCAGCTAGCACATGTTGACAATTGCAAAATTGTGTGCATCTTACAAATTTGGCTTTTCCTGGGGTGACTTCACCCCATCTGAACGCAATATCAAACACAGTTCCTAAATACTCATGTATGATATTGCCTTCAAGTTCTACCAAATGTGAACTTTGTAAGTTCAAGATTTGTGTCTTTCTTGTTGGTTTTACACATGCCTGTTTTATCTTAAATGGATATTTCTATTTTTGATAATGCCACCCCAAAAAAGGTTATACAACAAACATGTTGGTTTGTTTTAAAAACCTTTTCTAAATGCACATGTGATTGTGCAGGAATTAAAAAGATTGCGAATCAAGAATGTGTGGATTATTGTCTCAACGCTACAACACTTTTGTGGTGATGTAATTGCTGCTTTATGTGAAAATGGGGGTTATTTCCTAAGGGCAAATCCTCTTTGCACTACAAGTGCAGTTTCAGTGCAGTTTCAAGTGCACTTGTAGTGCAAAGTGTCTTTGCCTTTAATAAATAACAGCCAACAGTGCTTTGGATAAGGTTACACAATCACGCCAATTTCAGAACTACCCACATTTCAGTCAGGGTCAGCTAAAACAAACACAAGCAGTAAATGTCACCAAAGATTAGCTTTTTTTTTGTTTTATTTGATAACGGTTTCACAAATTGTCTGGCATATTGATGGCCCCCCTACCCGCAAAGAACTCCAGGTATCTTAACTGGACATCACGGGCACTCAGGGAGGGCAAGCCAGGACGGCCACTTTCAAGCGCCGTCAGGGTTGTTTCATTTAGAATTCCGGCCTCAGGCCCAACTGAGCCAGCATAGTTGGCAGAATGTTGGGGTAAAAAGTTATGTAGAACACAGCACGCCAGGATTATATGGTTAAGTTTATACTCCGCCATATGGATGGGTGTCAAAAATAGGCGGAACCGGCTGGCCATGATTCCAAATGTGTTCTCCACCACTCTTCTGGTTCTGGCCAGCTGGTAATTAAAAACCCTCTGGTCCGGGGTGAGGGTCCTCATTGGGAATGGCCGCATAAGATGGTCCCCCAGCGCAAAGGCTTCATCCGCAACGAAGACGAATGGGAGTCCTTCCACATTGTCTTCTGGAGGTGGCAAGTCCAAGCTGCCATTCTGGAGACGCCTGTAAAACTCCGTCTGGGCGATGACTCCACCATCGGACATCCGGCCATTCTTCCCCACGTCCACATACAGGAACTCGTAATTAGCCGACACCACCGCCAACATCACAATACTATTGAACCCCTTGTAATTATAATAGTACGACCCCGAGTTGGGGGGTGGGACGATGTGGACGTGTTTCCCATCAATTGCCCCTCCGCAGTTAGGAAAGTCCCACCGCTGGGCAAAGTAGGAGGCCACAGTCTGCCATTCCTGTGGCGTTGAAGGAAACTGTTGAGGAAAACATAAAAAAATTACTATTTTTGCACATAAACATGGCAAGCAGATTAGACACAAACATTCTTGGCCAACCTCCAGATAACATTTATTAAGGGGAATTTTACAACACCAAAGTATAAGGTACATCTATCATATTCCCCCTCCCCCCTCTCATGGGCCATTTCTAACATTATAGGGGGGGGGAATCTTGGACAGGTAACCCTCTCCACTTCATCGAGAGATGAATGCCTAAATACAGGGTATTACTTGGAACAGCCCCTTCTTAGTTACACTATTGGCAGCCCATTGGACAGGTAAGAAGTGTCCTAATACAAAGATATAAATACACACTGTACACATTTGAGCGCATTCGGACATTCTGCTATTACCTATCAAGGATACCAAAACTTTAAACAGTACCATTTGAAAGTATACAGGCAGGCCCTTGCACTACATGCTTTGGGGAATTCATCCATACATCTGACCACAAAAGAGATGGGTATAGTGTGTATGAGTTTGGCAAAGTCAGCAGATAGATGATTGCGGATAGATAGAGAATTGGTATCAGCTGACTTAGCAGTTGGGGGGAGGGAGGGTTAATAAAAATGATTTGGGGACACTACAAAAAAAGCCTCTGGCACTCTGCCTGAATTTAAAGCACAAATCACATTTCAAAAGATTTTAGGGGGTGTTTGGGGTAAAGCACTACTATGGAGCTGACAAAATACATTGTTAAGTGACTATATGAGGTGAATATAGGGGCAGGAGAGCATGCTGGGGAGGTTAGTGAAGGCAAATATGTATGAAGGAGCAAAAGAATAATTACATAAAAATCCAGCATGCATGAGAACCAAGGGGACATTCACAGCATATTACAATCATGGTAATTTGGGAATGAGGAGAGAAATACAATATGATAGCAAACATTCAATACAATAAAATGTGATATTGAAGGATAAAAATCTTACCTTCATATACTCCTTCTGCAGGACCTGGATGATGGCAGAACAGGTCTCTGGGATAATGATCCCCAGAGCCTGGGGGGAGATGCCTGTTGAGAACTTCAAGTCCTGTAGGCTTCTCCCTGTTGCCAAGTACCGCAGGGTAGTGATGAGCCTCTGCTCCGGAGTGATGGCTTGCCTCATGCAGGTATCCTGCCTGCTGATATAGGGGGTCAGCGAAGCCAACAAACGGTGAAATACGGGGTCCGTCATCCTGAGAAAGTTCCTGAAATCATCAGGATTATTCTCACGGATCTCACGGAGCAAAGGCATATGAGAGAACTGGTCACGCTGAAGCAACCAATTCTTGGTCCATGAACTCCTCCCCACCCTGTTCATGGACTGGACTTGTGTCAAGGTCAGGACCCCAACACCAAGCCCCCGCACAGCATGAACTCTACGAGGAGTACGTATATGCAACATGGCTAGAAAACGGTCGGCTGCTCAGAACGAAGTAACAGAACGCACTGAAGAACAGCAAGGCCTGTGAAGAGCGACCTGAAAAACAGTAACGAACGAACAAGAACACAGTGACTAAGTCACGCGGAACTTGCTTGCACGCACTGAAGAGCAGATACAAACCCACAAGCACAAACTGAACCGCAGAAAACGATCTGAAAGCCACGAGTCTGAAAAAGCGCAAATCATCTCTCACCAAACTTTTACTAACATGAGATTAGCAAAAGGAGCCCAAAGGGTGCCGCGCTTGGTTCTGAACTGGCCTTTTCTAGTCTCGTCGTATGTGGTTGACGTCACCGCGTTGTTGGCGATCGGAAATTCCGACAACTTTGTGCGACCGTGTGTACGCAAAACAAGTTTGAGCCAACATCCGTCAGAAAAAATCCTAGGATTTTGTTGTCGGAATGTCCGATCAATGTCCGACCATGTGTACGGGGCATAAGAGTCCAGGGCTTACTACACATGTACCAATGGCGCGTTGCCGCAAGAGGAAATCCGTGCCAACTGAGCATGCTCCAAAGACGCCTCAGGGCGCCAACCTGCACCTGCGCAGAAGACTTGATGGAAAAGGGCAAGAAAATGCCCAGGACGCGCACAGGATTCAACCTGATGGAAAAAGGTGGGAAAATACCCAGGAGGCACACAGGAAGTGACATCAACCTGATGGAAAACGGCGGGAAAATCCCCAGGAGGCACACAGGAAGTGACCTCAAACTTCCCTATATAAGCCCAGCCCAGACACTGCCAAATTGCTGGATTATCTTCAGTCCCCCCTTGTTCCTGTGCTAGTGTGTGATCTGTCTGAACCTGTTTTGACCTGGAAGCCTATTTGACTACTCTTGATTGCTGCTTGCCATTGACCTCGGATTTGTACGTTAACCATTCTACTTCTTTGCCCCTTTTGTACTCAGCTGCCAGATTAGAGCCGGCCCCAGCTTGGATCTCGACCATTCTTCTTCTGATTAACCCTTTTATGCTTCGTTGCCCAACTGGACTTGACCTTGGCTCGGATCTCGGACTAAGGCTTGCACGGTGCTCCGCACCCCTGCCACTCCCACTATGTACGTATGTGCAACAAGATACTAACCAATAGAGAATGGTACAAACCGATCTCTAGAACAATGATTGAAAGATTCGACAATGAATTCTTTATTTTGTTAGACCAGGCATACTTAGACAACATCATTACCCAACAAACATGGGAATTCATTCGTACCAGCCACTCTAATATTCTGACTTTCTACAGCCTCCCAAAGATCCACAAGGATCTCAACAACCCCCCTGGGAGACCCCTTGTCTCTGGGAGGGGGAGCATCACGGAGAACCTCACTAAATATATTGACGAACAACTGCGCCCACTAGTCACCAGCCTACCCTCCTACATTAGGGATACATCCCAGTTGTTAAAAAATGTAGAAAATCTTTGTGTCCCACCCGACTCGATTCTGGTTACTGTGGATGTGGAGGCACTGTATTGCTCCATTCCACATCAGAAGGGAGTTGAAACTGTGGGACGGTTCATCTCACAGTCAAACAAAGACGAGAGACCTTTACACCTATTCATTTTGCGAGCATTGTACTTCATTCTGTTGCATAATGCTTTCACATTCAATGGCTCCCATTTCCTCCAGATACAGGGAGTGGCGATGGGGACATGTTGTGCCCCATCATACGCAAACCTGTATCTGGGAGAATGGGAGAATACTTTTCTATCCGCAGAGGCCCCGTTTGTAGACCAAATATTGGTTTGGTATAGGTTTATAGACGACATTTTTTTCATATGGAATGGGTCATTGAATGACCTCAATGAGTGTATGACGGTCATGGAGAAAAATGATTTCAATTTGAAATTCACCATGACGTGCAACCCCCAAAGAATTACATTCTTGGATGTTACCATACTCAAGGGTCTGGATGGCCAACTTACCAGCACATCATACCGTAAAGAAACAGCTGGAAATACTATCCTGCACGCAACCAGTTTCCATCCTGCACCATTGATCAAATCTATTCCCTATACACAATATCTCAGAATTCAGAGAAACTGCTCCAATGAGAACATGTTTCTCATGGAAGCAAAAAAACTACAAATGAGATTGCTCCAACGCGGTTACTCTCCCACCTGTCTGAAAAAGGCTTTCAGAAGGGCGAGAGAAAAAACCAAAGTCTACTTCAGGACAACCCAAAGAAAGGATCTGCTACCCACCAACAGGCACCAACTAGAATCATCACCACTTTCAGCAAACAACATAAAGCCCTGAGAAACATCCTACAAAAATATTGGCATATTCTCCTTATTGATCCCATACTGAATCAGTTTGTCCCCAGGGACCCTTTGATTACATTTAAGCGCACTAAATCTCTTAGGGACAAACTAATCACAAGTGAATACACAGGCAAATTTAGAAGGGATCCATGCAAACGCCTGGGAACCTTCATGTGTGGAGGTTGTCCCAAATGCCAGTTTATGAATATTGACAAAAATGTTATACTACCAAATGGACAAAAATATAGACCTTCCCATTTTGCAAATTGTTGCACACATGAGGTTGTCTATGTGCTGACATGCCCATGCGGCTGTTTCTATGTGGGCAAAACAAAGCTGGAACTACATATATGGATGGGTAGACATATAACGAGCATGCGCACGTGCAATCCCGATTTACCCCTTGGCAGACATGCCCGTGACATACATCAAGGAAATTTTCCTAAAATTAAATTTCTGGTACTCGACCGGGTACATCCCAATAATAGGGGGGGTGACTGGGACAAGATCCTACTACAAAAAGAGACCAGGTGTTTAGTGGCCCTACAAGCCACGCTACCACCGGGCCTAAATGATTGCATCAGTTACCGGCCGTTCTTGGAGGGATTTACATCTGGTGCATGGGAGGGTCAGGGATTAAAACACTAGTAGTTGATTTAGTTACAACTTTTGTCCCCCCCGTCCCTTGGTTGTGCCACAGTGATTGACACCCACAACACCCCGGGGTGTCTTCACCCACTGTTGCAAGTTCTAACCTTAATTATCCCCTTCTCTCATCCCTTTTGGGTATGATCTAGTCCGAGGTCCCTTTTTGAGAAACGATACCACCATTGTAACAATGGATGGATGGATGAGGGGAGAGGGAGGAACAGACACCAATTATAGGTTTGTGAACATTTATATTTTATTGTCCATATACCTCTGGGGTTTTATACCTGCAGATTCTGCATCTGTCCTTTTGCTAGCAATATTTTATTGTATATTATCTTTGTTGATATTGGTTGATTTGGTAGTCGGACAGTTATGTATAAAAATCTTTTTCCATTAACACCCTGCTGGACATATACCCCATAAAACACCTCCAGGTTGAGGATGTCTTAATGTGAAACAAGTTTGGCTGCTACATTTATTCATTTTCACTAGATGGCGTCAGACTAATGGGCCAGTCTTTTGTTGCATAATTGGCTCTGCACCAATCTCCTTCTTTCTTATGGACACACCATATATTTTTTTAAATATTTTTTAAATACATATTTATTTTTTATTTCTCTAATTTATGCCATCTTCTCCGACATTTTTTTACCAGCAGTATGCTCCATATACACTTCCTGGTTCCTCTATTGAGTCCGTGTATGGGGGTTATAAATGTGCACTCGATACTTATTTGGAGGAACCGTATCATTGCGGCCCCTCCTTCCTTCAACAGCTGACTGGTGCATTCCAGGAACGCTGCGTTCCACCACTGACTACGTTAGTGGGAGTGACGCAGGCACACGCCGATCTCTCTCCCCATTCTAATCACGGCTGCACGGGGACGCATGCGCCGGCGTCACACACCAACATATAAATAGAGGCAGTGTATCTCTGCATCCCAGGCACGGACTGGGCTGCAGCACGATACACAGCAGAGAGTGACACACGTAAGTAGGCTTTGCCATCCTGGGGGTTTTACTTTACATCTAACCTATTTATTCTACATGATACTGATTTTTTGCATTGATACATGCAGGATTTACCGTTCCAGGGACAGTTGGATATTTACCCTTTGATAACTCAGCTAGCATTCTAGGCTTCTGTGACTAGCTGTCCCGTTTATTGCTGTGGATATTATATTGGCATACCCCATAGGATTGGTACGTCTTCCTTCCTCCCTTTCTATTTTGACTTTTGGGACACATCCACTTTGCCGCTGTCCCAAGTAGACACATTCTTTTTGCTCTGAGTCCCCTATTGGCCCCAGCTTAGTTCACATATTATCCTTTTCTCTTTTTTGAGTATTAGGATATTCATTGTGGACCATGGTTTGCTCACTTTATTCTTTTCACTACTCATAGACTCATGTTTATTTTAATCCGTATTTTTCGTTCACCAGTTGATCCCTTTACTTTTGGGTTTCTCCCTTTCTTTTTGCCTTTTCCTTTTTTTTTTCTTTTAGTCACTTTTTTGAATGGCCTTGGGCGTGTTCTCCTATCACTTATTTCCTCTTTCATCATGCAGATATTACAGACATTACGCGACTAAGATTTGGCCCACTCTTCTATAGTCTGACAGCCATGCAACATTATTATGGATTCTTGATTCTCAATGCCTACTTATTCACATGGAACCATCAAACTGGGTATGGGTATACTTATTGATTCAGTGTGTTTTCCTCCCCCTCCCTATGTTTATCCATCCATACTATATTACATCTTGTACATATGGCTTATTGTCCCCCTTTGAATACCATTTACACTCCTATTGTATGTATTCTCTGACATATCTTTTTGTATTTTAGAACCAATATACATGTAAAAAATTTGTCGAACCCTCAGCCCCTGACGAAGGTATCTGAATACTTCATACCGGAAACGCATCGGGCATCAGGGCATTTACATTGTATGACATTTATGTACACAGTTATTTGTTTTTGTTTTCGTTTCAGTTTGTTTATCAGGCCATACTTGTTATGCACCCTTGTGATGTGTAAATTCCATATGTATTTTATTCTATACTATTAAAGATATTTTTTTACATACACTGAGTGGATAGTCCATCAAAGTCCCACCTGAGGGGTTTTTTTTCTTTGCACCCCTGCCACTCGGTGTCCACCAAGTCTCTGTTCCCATATTCAAAGGCTTTAAGGACCCGAGGTGCAAGGGAGGCCTCCCCAGTCCCCACCACTTCGGTCTCACATCAGGTACGTGGCCGTTGTGACACAGAAGCTCTAATAGGCTTCAAAATAGGGTGGGCTCGGGACGCAGTGATCCCACCCTGTTGTGTGGCATAGCGAATGAATTCTCGCTATTTTCACACTAACGCTCCTCCCTGCCAATCAGCAGGCAGGCCAGTGAGACCTGTCTACTGACTGGCCAAAGCATTAGGCGATCCTTTGGCAGAAAAGGAGACGAGCGGACACAGGAGCCGAGGAGGAGAGCCGCAGAGGAAGACACAAGAGCCACCGAGGAACAGAGCTGCCGAGGAGAAGAGGTTACAGGACACGATTTCTGCTTGTTTGGCTGCTAGAGATTACTGTGGATATGACCTCAGGGGGGCATGATATACATATCAATGCCGCCGGACGCTGCTATTTACATATGAATGCTGCCGCTATTTACATATGATTGCCGGTAATTTACATGTAAACACAGGGTCTGCAGGTGAGTCATCTGTACACAACAAAAGGGCAGAGCTGGGCAGCATTAGTAGCAGCACTTCACACTGAGATATCAGGACACAGCAAGGGACTAAAACCTCAGGGGACGAGGGAATTTAAACCAGGATAGTTGGCAAGTATGAGGCAGCTGCTTTGGGCCCCACAACAATGACAGGGCCCAGGGCAGCTGCCCCTTTTGCCCTGCCTTAAAAACGGCCCTGAGGTCACTGATGTGACTTGGGTGTCAGAGCAGAGGAGAAAATTGAGGGTGAGGCAAAACGCCAACGAGGCAGCCATCATGGAAAGTAGAGAGAAGCCATCCTATTCCATCACATTGTGGAGCTGTTATCTCCCGACCCACTTCCCACAGCTCAGCTGTCTGGACCTTTTTTAGCACATGTGCAGCCAATCACACTGTTGCAATTTGCAAACTTTGCCTCAAGCAGATTAAGCGTGCCAAAAACATCAGCCACTTGGGTACCACATGCTTGACAAGGCATTTAACCTCCAACCACTCAGCCTGTTGGCAAGAGCACCTGAAAGCCACACAAAAGGGGACGCAATTCTGCTCCTCCTCACCTTTCCGGTCTAGCCCCACTATACTTCTCAGCAGCCCCCACTGATGGGGATATTTGTATTTATTTTATTTTATTACTAGTATCAGCAACTTATAGAGGAACTGCGAAATTGCAGCGGTCAAAACAAACACCTAACTGACACTTTTGACACTTTTTGGGGACCAGTGACACTAATAAAGTGATCAGTGCTAAAAAATATGCACTGTTACAGTAGTGATGTCACCAACCCCCGAAGTGAAATTTACTGTCAGGACGCCAAAATTTGCAAACGGCACCAATTTTTTACTGGCAAAAAAAAACATGACATTTACTGACAGAACTGAATTTTTTACTGGCACTGCAAAAAAGTACCTAAAATGCCTGTTTTCAGTGCTAAACAGTGCAAACATCAATATTTAAATGATAAACATGTTGCTAGTGCTATTCGCAATGTGTTTAAGTTAAACAAAAGTCAACAACCATATTTCTCCATCTACATGGAACAGAACGCGGACATGGTACGGGGGGTCAGAAGCTACGCGGACATGGTACGGGGGGTCAGAGGCTGTGTGGACATGGTACGGGGGGTCAGAGGCTGCGTGGACATGATACGGGGGGTCAGAGGCTGCATGGACATGGTACGGGGGGTCAGAGGCTGCGCGGACATGGTACAGGGGGTCAGAGGCTGCATGGACATGGTACAGTAGGTCGGAGGCTACGCGGACATGGTACAGGGGGTCAGAGGCTGTGTGGACATGGTACAGGGGGTCAGAGGCTACACAGACATGGTACGGGGGGGTCAGAGGTAACGCAGACATGGTACGGGGGATCAGAGGCTATGCAGACATGGTACGGGGGGTCAGAGGCTGCGTGAACATGGCACAGGGGGTCAGAGGCTGCTTGGACATGGCACAGGGGGTCAGAGGCTGCTTGAACATGGCACAGGGGGTCAGAGGCTGAGTGTGTAGTGTTCTCCTATTGAATGGCTCAGCTCTGCTCTAGCTGTCCTCCCTCTTGGGCTCAGGCTGATCAGCACAATTCAAATCAGTTTCTGACTGACCTGAAGTAGAGAGTCAGGCGAGCGCAGCGACACTCTGTTCAGCACTCCCTCCGTTCCAGGCAGAGACAGACCGACCGACCTCCTCCTCCTCCTTCTCTGCTGTCACTGTGGCGAGATGCCAAAGAGAACGGAGCGCCTGACATTCAAAAATGCCGCCAGGTGGCGTCATCACGTCACTGAGCATACGCCCGTCCTGCCGAGCATGTACAAGATTTCACGAGCTCGGCAGGCTTCAGAATTGCGCATGCACAGTTGCGCTGTCAGTCAGCAGCCATCTTTTTTACGGGCACAGTTGCCTGTGACGGATATTTACAGGCGCCCCAAAAACGGGCTGAAATTTACAGGCTGTCCGTAAATTAACGGACAGTTGGCAACACTGAATGTCACTGTCAGGGAAGGTGTTAACATCAGGGGCGATCAAAGGGTTAAAGATGTTCCCTGGGTGTGATTAATAACTATAGGGGATGTGCTTTAACTGGGTGGGAATGTAAGATTCGTGTTCCTGCTTAGCAGAAACACAGGATCAGCACATTCCCCTCTCACAGAACAGCGGTCTGCCTTGTTTACATAAGCAGACCGTCGTTCTGCCTTTCTCCCGAACGATCAGCAGGTCCTGACAGACATCAATTCCACCGGACCCGCTGATTGGCTCCTGCTGTGTCCAATCCAAACCAAAAGGATCTAATATAGAAATTTGGGTGGACCCCATGCCATTATTTTGGTCATCTTTTTGTGGGGTCTCCGTTAAATTTATACCAGACTTGAAGGGCCTGATATGAATTAAGGGAGGAGCCCCATGCTGTTTTTTGTGTGTGGAGGCCCCCCATTAACATTTATATTAGACCCTCTTCTAGAATAAGGTTTTCATATAGATGAAGTGAATTCATACCTGCTTTATTTACAGACAGAAGGAAGCAGCTGGGAGATTACCCACGGCTGGGTAAATTACCCACATCTTTGGTAAAATATAAAAGACAAGGTTGTGCCAAATAAATAGATACCCAACATGTCAAACCTTGTTTGTGCGCATGTGAAATGGCGGCAAACATCAGTACCCTACATTTTCCATAGGCGACGCTTCAAAAGCCCCCTATAGGCATCAGTTTAGTGTTACAGAGCTAGAATTATTGCTGTTTTCACGCGTAGTTTCCCTGACACGTGTGTTTACATTCGTACGTGCGTATATGTGGAGGTGGGGGGTCTCAACATTTTTTGGGGGGAGGGGGAGGGGGGATTTTATGTGCTTGGGTGTAGCTTACATTTTTTTTGCACAAAAAAAAAATTTGCATTGCAAAACATTCCTTCCCGGCTCAGTTAGCCGGGGACACTTAGATGTGTATCCGCTCTTCTTCCCCCACAGCCGATGTCACCCACTATCTCTCTCCTGGACCTGCAGATGGACAAGCAGAGACTGGTAAAAAGGTGAGGTGCTCGCGTTGGGGGGGGGGGGTACCGGTAACAGGAGTGTGTGAGAACAATCGGGCGGCAGCGCTGCCACCTGAATGCTTTCACCTGACAGGCAGGAGTCTGCCTATCAGTTTCACACACAATCCCGGTGACTGTGTTTGATACCCCTCCGCTGTCAGACCTGGCAGCAAAAGGGTTAAACACACTTTTTTCTTTGTAAATATCAGTTTTGCTGTAGTAGATTTCATACATTCTACAGATGTGCCATATCACATGCCGGGTCAGGGCATCCTCCACGCATGTCATTTAAAAGAATTTTGTAATTATAGAGTTTCACTTTAAGCATTACTAATATAGGTGCTTCCTGACAAACAGGATTTTTTTATATGTTTTGTTTTGTTTTTTTATTTAGTTTTTTTGCTTACATTGTGAAATGGAATTTTTTTTTCTTTTCAGAGGGGGTACCTGTATATCCAGTATTTTCTTGTTCGTTTCCTGTCTTTGACCCCCACGGGCATGATCGTAATATCTTGCGCCACACTGTCTCCTGGGAGCTCTGTGTCATCATTCCCAGTCAGTGCGGATGCCCGCTGTGAATTCTTGCGAGATTTGGAAACCGGAAGTGAGCTTTCCCCTCGTCTGTGTGAGTTCAGTGTTATCTTCGTTGTCATCACAATGGGGCGGGAACTTCCAACGACGACGCCCGTTGTGATGGCAACGTGGAAGTTTATGGTGATCTGTGCCATACAAACTGAGCATGTGCGGGAACGAGCGGTGAATTCTGGTAGCTCAGCATTCACTGCATCCAGGAAGTTTATGCGTGTGGGCTTCACATGCCCACAAGCAAGATGAAACCTTCCATCAACAGATTTTAAAACTACGTTTTTGGTACCAAACCGGACATCAGGGGATATCCGTTACCAAACAAATGAGATTGACCATATTTAAGGGTTTAAATGGTTTAAAAAAAAATAATTAATTCTCGGTGGACCTCCGCTTTAATATTTGGTTCTAATTGATTTCAATAGGGTTCTGATTCAGCACCCAAACTTTAGGAATGTTCTCTAAACCTGCCTCAAACAGAACCCAGAAATTCTCAGCTTATTACTAGTGAAGAGATTTACAGAAGACAACAGGAGAGGGGTGGTTGGAGGGATAGAAGGACTGATAGTCTTGTAACAGCATTCATCATAAATTGTTGAGGTGAGAATCTAGTGGGTGGAAAGCCAGATCAGGAAAAGGTTTTGGCGGTTGAGGTAACAAATCGCAAGCGTGACCCTGTCAATGTACCTGTATCACAAAGCATTTACCTGTATTGTACCGACTACCATAGAAAAAGCTGCAATAACTTTATCATACCAGCTAATGATGTGTCAGAAAGCCATGTTAATGAAACTGGCAATTTGGTCACTGTTGACTTACAACATGGTAAAGCTTTCTGGAGTAAGGCCCATACTTGAACATGTGTTTTTTTTTTTTATGCGTTTGCTGTATTCCTTGTTTGGGATTGGGGATTCCTCTACAGCTGCAAGTCTGAAATTGCATGTTAAGTGCAGTTCAATTCTATCAAAGTGTACACTGTTTGGAAACTGCAGTAAGAGTAGAGCGGATCTGAATCTTAAACCATTAATGCTTAAATTTGAGGGAAAAAGTCAGAACTGGTGTAAACTCCTATTGACAATGATAGGCAGAACAAATTTTATTAAGATGATCTGAACCCCGCAGCTATATATCCTTCATAATACCCCTGTTTGGATTACATTGCATTGGTTCTGGAGGTTAGAATTTCTTTTCCGAGAATTTATTTGGCGTATTTATCTCGTATAAAATGAATCTCTCTAATGCTAGCAAAAGATGCAGGAGGGCTCGCTATTCCGCATATAAAAAGTTACTTTCTAGCATCGCAATTACAGCAATTTTCTGGCTGGACAGAAATATCGGAGTCTGACCCAATAACAGGGTCTGCTGTTGCCGTTATGTAGGGATTACTCACTTGTTTCTTTATTAGAGACAGGGAATTTTCGAAGGGTAAAAGTGTTTATGACGGGCAAATATGAAAGCCCGAAGAATTGTTTTTTTCAATACCTCCAGCTTAGACATGTTAAAAAAACACAGTCCCACTCTTGTGATTTAAAATTCAGATTAAATAAATCAACAATAATCTCCCTATTAGATTATAGGATACATAAGAAAGGTCTTAAATCACGACTATATGGAGCACTATATATTAAATTTCAAGATTTGGTAGTTATACCATCAAGGGATCAATGGGCACGGGATTTGGGTCCAATATCAGATGACCAATGGTGAATGGCCTTATCTACAATCCCTGATGTATCTTTATCTACCACACAAAAGCCAATGCAACTGTTCATCTTACACAGGGTTTATCACACTCCTGAGAAATGTTTTAAATGGAAACGTAGGGACTTCCCTCTCTGTCCCCGATGCAAGGGCGAACCAGCGAACCTCATTCATATGTTATGGAAATGTCCCAACCTTCATCGATATTGGCGAGGGGTTATCGGGACTATTAATAGCTTGCTAGGAATGGAGTTGCCGCTAGATCCAGGTTTGTGCTAGCTAAATATGATGGAACAAGTCGGGATCCGAGTGGTGATTATATTAAGAAGCCTGTTCCAGGCACATAAGTTAATAGCTCAAAAATGGATTTCAGTATATGCCCCAACAGTAGAGGAGTGCAAAATACAAATTAGGGAAAGTCTGTTAGAGAAATATGTGTTTTTGCATCGAGACTGTCCAGGGAAGTTTGAGATTATATGGAGAAGGTGGTTGGCCGCTTTTGGTCGGATATGAAAGGGTGACTATAGTTAGCCTGGGTTTAGAGGGGAGAGGGAGAGAGGTTTTGATTTTGAGTAGGGGTGTTCTTTTTTTGAGTGGTTTTATTTGCTGGCAACTGTATCTGGATTGTATGTAGAGTTTGTGTGTAATGTACTGTTTTGTATTTTTTGAGTATGCAAAATCAATAAAAAAGTTATTGGACAAATAAGAGTAGAGCGATAGGGTAGTCGTCACATCTTCTGTTTCTCTACTCGTTGGGCACCAAGCAAGGGTCACATGAGAGGCCTACCCCTGGGCGAATTTTTCTGGGCTACACTAGGCACCTGTAACAGGATCACTTTACTACACATGGGGTACCTTTTACTTCTGTGCCATTTTCATCAGTGTCCTGGGACAAGACTGAGGCTGCAGTAGGGGAATATTTGGCCTTAAAGTGGAAGTTCAAGCAAAACCTAACTAACGCTAAACCTCCTTTTTGCCACATTCTAAACCTAATCTATCTATCCCTATAAAGCAAAAATCACTATACTTATCTATGCTGCAGCTGATCGATTCCGGTCCCAGCATAAGCTGTCAGCATTCAGTCTGGAGGCAGGTGCAGAAGAGGCAGCGGACAATGAAAGCCCTATAGTAAGTCTATGGGTGATGTCACTTCCCATCCATTTCACAGCCGTTGTCGGCTCTCTCCTGCATGCAGCTTTCGCCGCTGGAAATCGGACCAGATCGGCTGCGGAATAGGTTAAGTACAGCAATCTTTGCTTTACAGGGTTAAATAGATTAGGTTTAGAATGTGGCAGAGAGCAGGTTTAGCGTTAGTTAGTTTTTGCCTGGACTTTCACTTTAAGGGGGGCCTCTGCTTTTTTTTTTTAGATGAATGTACACTTGTACCATAACTGTTCTCCAGTTAACTCTTGGGTCCCAGTGCAAATGTACACTTTCTCTGTAATCTGCATTTAGGAGGGACAGGCTGAACGTTGTCCACCTTCACCTGTCTAGCTTATCACCACTACCTCACTCCCAGTAACGGTAGGTGGTCCTGCGTGCACATAGTGTGGACTCCATGCATGCACTTCACTTCACTCTTCTATACCTGTTCACAGACTGGGGACCTCTGCGGCGCGAATGTGCCCCCTTTGCTATTGGAGACAGACTGCTCATGGAGGAAGTCCCGACAACAACTCCCTCCTGCAAGAGGCTATCCCACCTGCCCCAGGCATATGCTTAATGACTGGATGCTTGGTCAATTTCCATTACTCTAGGCCAGTCTTTTTAACCACTTCCCGCCCGCTGTATGCAGAATGACAGCCGGGAAGTAGATCTGTTATCCCGACTGGGCGTCATATGACGTCCAGCAGGATATCATGCCGGCGCGCACCCGTGGGGGCATGCAGTGCGGCGATTGCGAGTGTGGCGTGTCAGTCTGACACCCTGCATTTCCGATCGTGATAAGAAGCCTCTGTTAGAGGCTTTTTACCATGTGATCAGCTGTGACCAATCACAGCTGATCATTGCATGAATCAGGAAGTGCCGGTAAACGGCATTTCTCGGTTCGTGCTGACAGGGAGAGCCGATCGGCAGTTCTCCCTGTCAGGAGGAGAGGGTCTGTGCTGATAATCAGCACATTGATTATCAGCACAGCCCCCTCAGATGTGCCACAACACCTTTTAAAATGTGCCCATAAGCTGTCAGTCGGTGCCCCATAAAAACACAGCTCACAGTGCCCATCAAAGTGCCAATCAGTGCCCATATCAGTGCTAATCAGTGCCCAGCAGTAAAACCTGTCAGTACCTCAACATCAGTGCTGCCCATCAGTGCCACCTGTCAGTGCCACCTGTCAGTGGCAATCAGTACCACCTATCTGCCAATCAGTGCTGCCTGTCAGTGCCCATGACAGCTGCCTGTCAGTGCCCATCACAGCCGCCTGTCAGTGCCCATCACAGCCGCCAGACAGTGCCCATCAGTGCCACCAGTCAGTTCCCATCATTGCCACCTATTAGTGCCCATCAGTGCCGCCTATCAGTGCCCATCAGTGAGTGCTGCATATAAGTGCCACCTATTGGTGCCCATCAGTGCCGCATATCAGTGCCGCCTATCAGTGCCCATCAATTCTACATATCAGTGCATCCTCATCAGTACCCATCAGTGCCGCCTCATCAGTGCCCATTAGTGCCAAAACATCAGTGCCCCTCAGGGAAGGAGAAAACAAAATTTTATAACCAAAACGAAGAAAAACTTTTTTTTTTTTTTTTTTAATTTTGTTCTTTTTTAGTTTGTTTAGCAAAAAATAAAAACTGCAGAGGTGATCAAATACCACAAAAAGAAAGCTCTATTTGTGGGAACAAAATGATAAAAATTTTGTTTGTGTACAGTGTAGCATGACCGTGCAATTGTCACTCAAAGTGCGACAGAGCTGAAAGCTGAAAATTGTCCTGGGCAGGAAGGAGCGAATGTGCCTGGTATTAAAGTGGTTAAACCAGGGTGCCCAGGCACCCTGGGCTGCCTTCAAGTTTCTTCAGGGGTGCCTTGGCAAAATGCCTACAATTCCTCCAAAATTGTATACAAGCCAGCGGGTGGATCAACCTGTCTTTTAGTTACATAAAGCCACATGTTTTTATAGTGCACCATTACAACCTTCTAACCCTCTGCATCCAAACAACCAATGACGTAATTGGTTTATAAGAACATTGGGTGCCTGCACCTCACTCCCCTCCCCTGCCCCTCGCTGTCAGCACTGAGGTCACATTAGCTGAATAAGAGAGGGAAACTGAGGGAGAAGAGAAACATTGGAACACTAGTTAGTACCAGTGTGCAAAGGTGTATTTGTTTTGGAAGAATAATCACCTCTAACGTTGGGTGTCCTACGTGTGTGAATGTTGCTACATTATGTAAAACTATTAGTTTAGTTTTTACATTTTAGAATGGGGTTCCCTAAGTTTGTGCATAATCTTAAAGGGTGCCTTGATCGAAGAAAGGTTGAGAAGCACTGCTCTAGGCAACAACTTGTATCTTCACACTGTATTAACTCATGTACTGATGTCTTCTTACCTCAACGTATCTTAGTCACCTGTACTGTGGAATAGTGCTGGTTGCTTGCATTTTCAGTAACTTCAGACCAGCTCGGAACAAGGTTTCAAAAGCTTTACTTGAAAAAGTGCAACATCTTACAAAGTCAAAATGCAAGAACAATATTTCTTCCTACATCCCTTAACCTATCTCAGGCTATGTGTTGCCCCAGGATACCTGCAAAGGTAGAGTCCATGTCTGAACAGGGGATCCATTAGTGGCACTTCCCAGTGTTGGAATCTGCGGGGACGAGCCACCAGGTACCTTCTACATTATATCGGTAGCAGGTGACATTTTCCCACTCCTCTCGAGTGTGGCTTTGCGATTTTCTCTCCTACTGGGCTTTCTTTTTATGGGACCTGAGCCTCTCCACTCAGGGGCTCTCCTTTCTCCACTCCACTCTCAACAACAGGCTCTGGATCACTGTTCTTCTTTTATAACACACCCAGATAGAAAGGATAACTTGTCACAAATTTGTGGTAGTGTTGCATTGTAAGTCTGTTAACTTGCTACACATTTTCATTGGCAAGTTGTACACGTGCAGAGCACTTGAAGTACAAGTTCTAGTTGACACTTTTCCAATTTGTAGCAAATTTGTATGGCAAGTCTCTAGCAAGAGCAAAGTTGCAGTGGTGAGTCTACAGCAAGAGCTCTGCGAGTCTACAGCATGAGAATGCAGCCACAGTGACCCCAATGGTGGGATGACTATTGCACAACATAGTTGAACCAGAACTTGTAGTAAACTTGCAGTTTTTTTTGCAAAGAAAGTTGATCTGGAGTCATGCAATGTGGACTTGCTGCAATGGTGCAACACACTTGTGAAGCCTGGCAGGTCTAGCAATACCTTAGCAAGTCATTTTCAAATTTGCAGCACAATTGCTTGCTATCTGGCCAGGAGGTTATCTTTGGGTTGGACCTAAAGTTAACCACCAAAACCAAGGAACCAGGAAAGGCATTAACTCTTACCCTCCCTTCTGGTGCAGTACCCAACTGGCATAATTTCAACCCGCTTACAAGGAGGGTTTACCATATGTACCATAGGAGAATGTATTGGTGAAACGCATACCACTGAAAACAATAGCAAAAAAAACAATGTGCCAGGTGCAGTTTTACGTGCAGTAAAATACACATTAAAGATCACTTATAACTAACTGGTTATATTATTTACAGGCTTATAGGCTCAGTGACCCTGGTTAATGTACCTTCTAGCCAAAATCTTATTGAACATGTATTGCATTCTTCTTCCTTTTTTTTTTAATGAAGACTAATATTTTACACACACGTTTATATAGAAATCTTGGTAAATAATTCAGTTGCTTCTGTATAAATGAACATGATTTCTTCACCATGCTTCTGGATTTTACCTTACCAAGAAGAGTCTGTGATGATAATCTGATAACTTGAATCAAAGAAGGTCAGCAGAAGCTGACATGTGAATGGAACCAGAACGCCTTAGAATACCAACATGTGGCTTTTATTAGTATCTTCAAAATCTGTATACGTGGACTGCTAATGCAAAGTTGTTTATATTGTAGCCCTTTTTTTTTATAATTGTCTTCACTATAGCAGACAGCTGCAACCCCAGTTCTGTTCCTTCTTTTTTTGGATTCTAGTAAAAAGGAAATACAATAAAATTAATTTAAAAAACTCATTTGAATACATTTAATTGAAACATACAGTATATATATATATATATATATATATATATATATATATATATATATATATATATATATATATATATAGTGGGGTGAACAAGTATTTGATACACTGCCGATTTTGCAATTTTCCTACTTACAAAGCATGTAGGGGTCTGTCATTTTTATCATAGGTACTCTTCAACTGTGAGAGACAGAATCTAAAACAAAAATCCAGAAAATCACATTGTATGATTTTTAAGTAATTAATTAGCATTTTTTTTGCATGACATAAGTATTTGATACATCAGAAAAGCAGAACTTAATATGTGGTCCAGAAACCTTTGTTTGCAATTACAGAGATCCTATGTTTCCTGTAGTTCTTGACGAGGTTTGCACACACTGCAGCAGGGATTTTGGCCCACTCTTCCATACAGACCTTCTCCAGATCCTTCAGGTTTCGGGGCTGTCGCTGGGCAATATGGACTTTCAGCTCCCTCCAAAGATTTTCAATTGGGTTCAGGTCTGGAGACTGGCTAAGCCACTCCAGGACCTTGAGATGCTTCTTACGGAGCCAATCCTTAGTTGCCCTGGCTGTGTGTTTCGGGTCGTTGTCATGCTGGAAGACCCAGCCACGACCCATCTTCAATGCTCTTACTGAGGGAAGGAGGTTGTTGGTCATGATCTTACGATACATGGCCCCATCCATCCTACCCTCAATACGGTGCAGTCGTCCTGTCCCCTTTGCAGAAAAGCAACCCCAAAGAATGATGTTTCCACCTCCATGCTTCACGGTTGGGATGGTGTTCTTGGGGTTGTACTCATACTTTTCCTTACTCCAAACACGGGGAGTGGAGTTTAGACCAAAACGCTCTATTTTTGTCTCATCAGACCACATGACCTTCTCCCATTCTTCCTCTGGATCATCCAGATGGTCATTGGCAAACTTCAGACGGGCCTGGACATGCGCTGGCTTGAGCAGGGGGACCTTGCGTGCGCTGCAGGATTTTAATCCATGACGGCGTAGTGTGTTACTAATGATTTTGTTTGAGACTGTGGTCCCAGCTCTCTTCAGGTCATTGACCAGGTCTTGCCATGTAGTTCTGGGCTGATCCCTCACTTTCTTCATGATCAATGATGCCCCATGAGGTGAGATCTTGCATGGAGCCCCAGACTGAGGGAGATTGACCGTCATCTTGAACTTCTTCCATTTTCTAATAATTGCGCCAACAGTTGTTGCCTTCTCACCAAGCTGCTTGCCTATTGTCCTGTAGCCTATGCCAGCCTTGTGCAGGTCTACAATTTTATCCCTGATGTCCTTACACAGCTCTCTGGTCTTGGCCATTGTGGAGAGGTTGGAGTCTGTTTGATTCAGTGTGTGGACAGGTGTCTTTTATACAGGTAACGAGTTCAAACAGGTGCAGTTAATACAGGTAATAAGTGAAGAACAGGGGGCTTCTTAAAGAAAAAATAACAGGTGTGCGAGAGCCGGAATTCTTACTGGTTGGTAGGTGATCAAATACTTATGTCATGCAATAAAATGCAAATTAATTTTTTTAAAATCATACAATGTGATTTTTTGGATTTTTGTTTTAGTTTCCGTCTCTCACAGTTGAAAAGTACCCAGGGCTTTTTTTCTCAGAAAATAGGTACAGGAACTCTAACACGACCCCCACAAAAGACCCCTCCCCCACACCCTCCAAACCCAAATAGTGGGTGTGGTCAAATGCCACTAACAGTGGGAGGGTCTTAAAGGAGTGCATTACATACAGAGTTCGGGAAGGTGGGGGTTACAAACAGAGTGCAGTGTTCAGGGGTGCATTGCATACAGAGTGCAGAGTTCAGCCTTTTTCCACAGTTGCTTACCTCTGCATCCCCCATCCACATCTAACTTTCACCCCTTTCCAACTCTGACCTCCGCATGGAATAACCCCCCCCCCCCACACCTCTGCCTCCCATCTTCTCCCCACCTCTTTTAAAGCTCCACCATCTTCCACGTGTCTTACTTTTGTTTCTGTATGAGGCTGAAGCACCCTGTAGGCTTTAGTTCCTCCCCAAACACTGTAGTTGGCTGCACCTCTCTTACTTGCAGGGAGATTATCCAGTGGGGGTGTCGGCATCCGCACTGCACATGGGCACTTGAATTTCCCTTGTCCCCATCCTGCATTCAGTGGGGGCCACTCAGGAGATCAGATCTATGAGAGCCATTGGGAGACAAGCTGTCACTTGTAAATACAGAAGCCGGACTTCTGTGTTTACATGCGATAGTGGTGAGCATGGAGCAGAGGGCCTGAGCCAGAGGTTTTGGAACTGAGTTCCACCAAGTTCCAGCTGAAAAAAAGCCCTGAGAGTACCTATGATAAAAATTACAGACCTCCACATGCTTTGTAAGTAGGAAAACCTGCAAAATTGGCAGTGTATACTTGTTCTCCCCAATATATATATATATATATATATATATATATATATATATATATATATATACACACAGTATATACTGTATACCCAGGAACAGTTCAAGTGGTGGGTTTTTTTGCATGTAAGCCTAGGTTCACACTGATGTTGTGCGAGTTGAATCCGTTTTGCAGTGTGATTTGAAGAAACAACTGCAGTGCGATTTGAGGACTCAATGTGGGAGTATGTGGGACCCTACATCAGGAGGATATCTTACTGGGACTTATATAATTGAACTTTATTTGTGGACTGATAAGCGGTTTGTCTGCTATTACTGCTTTGGCGGTCCCCTATTTTGGTACCAGCGTGTATATAGATCTATCGAGGATGGCTAAAGCCCCATACACATGGGCCGAATGTCAGGTGGCATTGGCCAGTTCAATAGTTCATTTGGCCCATGTGTACTGCAGCCAGTCCAGCAGTAGCCAGCCTTTTGACAAGAAAGGTCTGCCGACTGGCTCCCGGTCAGCGCTCTCAGCCAATGTCAGATCACAATAAAACAGCAGGGAAGATTGCTGTACTCATATCAGATTGTGAGTACAGGGGCTCCACCTAAGCTGTCAGTTTTTTTTCACCCGCTAGGTTGAACAAAAAAAAAACTAGCAGTGTGTACTATGTTTTAGTCTTACTACTTTTTCTCCTTGTTCGTTTGATATGTACTTGTGACCCTTAGAGGGAGAGTTTTTACATATACTACTCTAAAATAAATGGATCTGGCATAAAGATTGCCATCCATACCTATGTATAGAGTTTAGTACATATGCAGCTGCTGCTATTGTCTGGACATCTATTCTGTGTCTATGGTTCCCCATGTGGTATACCTTACCTGGGTTATTGGTCTCGACCAACACCATTTGTAGCATTTCTTAGGGATGGGCGAACTGTTCGTCCCGAGCATAAGTTCGGGCCAAACTTTCGTTGTTTGGACGTTCGGAGAAAAGCCGAACAAACTGGTCTTTTGACCGTTTGTTCGGCCCCTCGAACTGACCACAATGCATTGTGGCGTTGAACAGTGCATTGCAAGCCCTGATTGGCTGAAGCAGTGAAAGCTTCAGCCAATCAGGGCACAGAGCACTGTCAGAGTCATGATTGGCCACTGTCATCATGACTTTATCCAATCATGGCTCATTCCTGCCCCACAGTATAAAAGTATTCTTTCAATGGCAGCCATTTTCAGTGTGATTTTGGTGTGGAGAGAGATAGAACAGGGCTCTATTCAGTGCTATTAGTTAGTGTGCTATACTGTGCTATTTTGCTTCAATTGTCAGTGTAGAATATTAATTTAGTGTCAGTCTAGGGATAGTGTGAGTGTAGTGAAGAGTAGGGATGAGCTTCGTGTTCGAGTCGAACCCATGTTCGACTCGAACATCGTCTGTTCGCCCGTTCACCGAATTGCGAACGATATGGGCCCTTGCGCCACATTCGTGTGGCGCGTCACGGCCCATAATTTACTGCGGCATCGCAGTGCATTGCTGGCTGATGATTGGCCAAGCATGCACTATGACCCGCATGCTTGGCCAATCACAGCGCCGTCTGAACAGAGAGCCGTAATTGGCCAAAGCCAAGGAGGCTTTGGCCAACTATGGCTCAGGGAATTTAGTACACGCCCCACACTATATAAGGCCACCTGCACGGCGGCTCTCTGTAGTGTGTGTTCCGGCGTTGGGAGAGAGATAGATAGACAGAGAGACAGTGTCATTTGATTTAGGTTAGATAGATTAGGCAGGACAGTCAGTGAGTAGGGATGAGCCGAACACCCCCCTGTTCGGTTCGCACCAGAACATGCGAACAGGAAAAAAGTTCGCTCGAACACGCGAACACCGTTCAAGTCCATGGGATACGAACATGAATAATCAAAAGTTCTAATTTTAAAGGCTTATTTGCAAGTTATTGTCATAAAAAGTGTTTGGGGACCCGGGTCCTGCCCTAGAAATGGCCGTTTTTTCAGGAGCAGTGATTTTAATAATGCTTAAAGTCAAACAATAAAAGTGTAATATCCCTTTAAATTTCGTACCTGGGGGGTGTCTATAGTATGCCTGTAAAGGGGCGCATGTTTCCCGTGTTTAGAACAGTCTGACAGCAAAATGACATTTCGAAGGAAAAAACCCATTTAAAACTACCCGTGGCTATTGCATTGCCGACAATACACATAGAAGTTTATTGATAAAAACGGCATGGGAATTCCCCACAGGGAAACCCCGAACCAAAATTAAAAAAAAAAAATGACGTGGGAGTCCCCCTGAATTCCATACCAGGCCCTTCAGGTCTGGTATGGATTTTAAGGGGAACCCCACGCCCAAAAAAAAAAAAAACGGCGTGGGGTCCCCCCAAAAATCCATACCAGACCCTTATCCGAGCACGCAACCTGGCAGGCCGCAGGAAAAGAGGGGGGGACGAGAGTGCGCCCCCCTCCTGAACCGTACCAGGCCACATGCCCTCAACATTGGGAGGGTGCTTTGGGGTAGCCCCCCAAAACACCTTGTCCCCATGTTGATGAGGACAAGGCCTCATCCCCACAACCCTGGCCGGTGGGGGGTCTGCGGGCGGGGGGCTTATTGGAATCTGGAAGCCCCCTTTAACAAGGGGACCCCCAGATCCCAGCCCCCCCCTGTGTGAAATGGTAAGGGGGTACTTACCCCTACCATTTCACTAAAAAACTGTCAAAAATGTTAAAAATGACAAGAGACAGTTTTTGACAATTCCTTTATTTAAATGCTTCTTCTTTCTTCTATCTTCCTTCATCTTCTTCTGGTTCTTCTGGCTCTTCTGGTTCTTCCTCCGGCGTTCTCGTCCAGCATCTCCTCCGCGGCGTCTTCTATCTTCTTCTCCTCGGGCTGCTCCGCACCCATGGCATGGGGGGAGGCTCTCGCTCTTCTCTTCATCTTCTTCTTCATCCTCTTCTCTTCTTCCTTCTTCTCTTCTTCTCTTCTTCATTTTCTTCTCCGGGCCGCTCCGCATCCATGCTGGCATGGAGAGAGGCTCCCGCTGTGTGACGGCGACTCCTCGTCTGACGGTTCTTAAATAACGGGGGGGCGGGGCCACCCGGTGACCCCGCCCCCTCTGACGCACGGGGCATGACGGGACTTCCCTATGGCATTCCCCGTGACATCACAGGGAAGTCCCGTCAAGTCACCGTGCGTCAGAGGGGGGCGGGGTCACCGGGTGGCCCCGCCCCCCGTTATTTAAGAACCGTCAGACGAGGAGACGCCGTCACACAGCGGGAGCCTCCCTCCATGCCAGCATGGGTGCGGAGCGGCCCGGAGAAGAAAATGAAGAAGAGAAGAAGAGAAGAAGGAAGAAGAGAAGAGGATGAAGAAGAAGATGAAGAGAAGAGCGGGAGCCTCCCCCCATGCCATGGGTGCGGAGCGGCCCGAGGAGAAGAAGATAGAAGACGCCGTGGAGGAGATGCTGGACGAGAACGCCGGAGGAAGAACCAGAAGAGCCAGGAGAACCAGAAGAAGAAGAAGATGAAGGAAGATAGAAGAAAGAAGAAGCATTTAAATAAAGGAATTGTCAAAAACTGTCTCTTGTCATTTTTAACATTTTTGACAGTTTTTTAGTGAAATGGTAGTGGTAAGTACCCCCTTACCATTTCACACCGGGGGGGGGCCGGGATCTGGGGGTCCCCTTGTTAAAGGGGGCTTCCAGATTCCTATAAGCCCCCCACCCGCAGACCCCCACAACCACCGGCCAGGGTTGTGGGGATGAGGCCCTTGTCCTCATCTACATGGGGACAAGGTGTTTTGGGGGGCTACCCCAAAGCACCCTCCCAATGTTGAGGGCATGTGGCCTGGTACGGTTCAGGAGGGGGGGCCGCACTCTCGTTCCCCCCTCTTTTCCTGCGGCCTGCCAGGTTGCGTGCTCGGATAAGGGTCTGGTATGGATTTTTGGGGGGACCCCACGCCGTTTTTTTTTTTTTTTGGCTTGGGGTTCCCCTTAATATCCATACCAGACCTGAAGGGCCTGGTATGGAATTTAGGGGGACTCCCACGTCATTTTTTTTTTTTTAATTTTGGTTCGGGGTTTCCCTGTGGGGAATTCCCATGCAGTTTTTATCAATGAACTTCTATGTGTATTGTCGGCAATGCAATAGCCGTGGGTAGTTTTAAATGGGTTTTTTCCTTCGAAATGTCGGGAAACATGCGCTCCTTTACAGGCATACTATAGACACCCCCCAGGTACGAAATTTAAAGGGATATTACACTTTTATTGTTTGACTTTAAGCATTATTAAAATCACTGCTCCTGAAAAAACGTCCGTTTTTAAAACTTTTTTTTGCATTGATCCATGTCCCCTAGGGCAGGACCCGGGTCCCCAAACACTTTTTATGACAATAACTTGCATATAAGCCTTTAAAATTAGCACTTTTGATTTCTCCCATAGACTTTTAAAGGGTGTTCTGCGGCATTCGAATTTGCCGCGAACACCCTAAATTGTTCGCTGTTCGGCGAACTTGCGAACAGCCATTGTTCGAGTCGAACATGAGTTCAACTCGAACTCGAAGCTCATCCCTATCAGTGAGTTAGCTGCACTTACAGTGTATTGTGTATATATATATATATATATATGCATCCCAGGTGTTGTATATATATATATATATACACTGTATTCAGTTTAGCTAGATCTGTTCCTGTTATCTTGCTACTGACAGGCAGGCTTGTGTTGTTACAGTATTTACAGCTACCTGAAGAAAATTGCTGGTGTTCTTTTGATCCTATTAGTACCACAGTCAGGCAGCTAAACTATTTACAGTTAGTGTAGTGCGTCCTCCTCACAGTGTTCAGTTAAAGCTACAAGTTAGTTTAGTGAGACCTCTGCAGAGTGTTCAGCTAAAGCTACAAGTTAGTGTAGTGCATCCTCTGAACAGTGTTCAGCTAAAGCTACAAGTTAGTATAGTGCGACCTCTGCACAGTGTTCAGCTAAAGCTACAAGTTAGTGTAGTGCGTCCTCCTCACAGTGTTCAGCTAAAGCTACAAATTAGTGTAGTGCACAGTGTTCAGCTAAAGCTACAAGTTAGTGTAGTGCGTCCTCTGAACAGTGTTCAGCTAAAGCTACGAGTTAGTGTAGTGCGTCCTCTGAACAGTGTTCAGCTAAAACTACAAGTTAGTGTAGTGCAACCTCTGCACAGTGTTCAGCTAAAGCTACAAGTTAGTGTAGTGCACAGTGTTCAGCTAAAGCTACAAGTTAGTGTAGTGCATCCTCTGAACAGTGTTCAGCTAAAGCTACAAGTTAGTGTAGTGCGTCCTCCTCACAGTGTTCAGCTAAAACTACAAGTTAGTGCAATGCGACCTCTGCACAGTGTTCAGCTAAAGCTACAAGTTAGTGCAGTGCGTCCTCTGAACAGTGTTCAGCTAAAGCTACAAGTTAGTTTAGTGCATCCTCTGAACAGTGTTCCGCTAGAGCTACAAGTTAGTGTAGTGCGTCCTCCTCACAGTGTTCAGCTAAAACTACAAGTTAGTGTAGTGCGACCTCTGCACAGTGTTCAGCTAAAGCTACCTGTAGAAGGTTGGTGGTGTTTTCCTGATCCTATCACTACCGCAGGCAGCAAAATAAGCTACAAGTTAGTTTTTTGCGACCTCTGCACAGTGTTCAGCTAAAGCTACCTGTAGAAGGTGGGTGGTGTTTTCCTGATCCTATCACTTCCGCAGGCAGCTAAATAAGCTACAAGTTCGTGTAGTGCGTCCTTCTCACAGTGTTCAGCTAAAACTACAAGTTAGTGTAGTGCGACCTCTGCACAGTGTTCAGCTAAAGCTACCTGTAGAAGGTTGGTGGTGTTTTCCTGATCCTATCACTACCGCAGGCAGCTAAATAAGCTACAAGTTAGTTTTTTGCGACCTCTGCACAGTGTTCAGCTAAAGCTACCTGTAGAAGGTTGGTGGTGTTTTCCTGATCCTATCACTACTGCAGGCAGCTAAATAAGCTACAAGTTAGTGTAGTGCGTCCTCCTCAGTGTTCAGCTCCAACTACAAGTTAGTGTTGTGTGACCTCTGCACAGTGTTCAGCTAAAGCTACCTGTAGAAGGTTGGTGGTGTTTTCCTGATCCTATCACTACAGCAGGCAGCTAAATAAGCTACAAGTTAGTTTTTAGCGAGCTCTGCACAGTGCTCAGCTAAAGCTACAAGTTAGTTTAGTGTGACCTCTGCACAGTGTTCAGCTAAAGCTAACTTGTAGCTTATTTTGCTGCCTGCTTGGTGGTGTTTTCCCGATCCTATCACTACCGCAGGCAGCTAAATTATTTACACGTTAGTGTAGTGCGACCTCTGCAGAGTGTTCAGCTAAAGCTAGCTGTAGAAGGTTGGTGGTGTTTTCCTGATCCTATCACTACCGCAGACAGCTAAATTATGTACACGTTAGTGTAGTGCGACCTCTGCACAGTGTTCAGCTAAAGCTACCTGTAGAAGGTTGGTGGTGTTCTCATACTACAGGCAGGCAGTTGATTTTGCTAGCTGCAGTATCAGTATCAGTATATATATATATATATATATATATATATATATATGTATATATATATATATATATATATATATATATATATATATATATATATATATGTATATATATATATATATATATATATATATGTATATATATATATATATATATATATATATATATCCCAGCTTAGTGCAGCTACAGGCCATTAGTATGTCTGGAAGGCCAACAAGGAGAGGCAGACAGTCACAAGCCAATAAAAGAGGGCAAGCAGGCTCTGTCTCTAGAGGCAACAGTGCTGGTCGTGGAGACGGTGCATCCTCATCAGCACGTGGCCGTGGGACACGCTTGGCCTTTTTTTCGGCAGCTGGCCGTGTTGAGCCACAACATGTGGAAAACTTGGTTGAGTGGATGACCAAGCCGTCCTCATCCTCGTCATCCTCTCTCACTAATGCTCAGGGTACTTTGTCTGGCAAAGCAGCTGCCAACGCGCCCTCTTCCCTCGGCTCAATGGCATCAGTGACTCCTTCCCTAGCCCCACCATGTCCTCCTGAGGAGTCCCTCGAACTGTTTGAACACAGTGTTGGGTACATGCTCCAGGAGGATGCCCAGCGTTTAGAAGGCTCTGATGATGATACTGAGCTAGATGAAGGCAGTAACGTGAGCACGGACAGAGGCACAAGAAGGACAGCAATCTGGCAGTCATGCTCCCCCTGCTGCAGCATACTGCCAGGTTTGCTCCAGTGATGAGGAGGGAGGGGATGATGAGGTCACTGACTCAACGTGGGTGCCTGATAGGAGAGAAGAGGAGGCACATCACCAACGAGGCAGGATGCCCTCCAGGGGCCAGCCTAAGGGCAGCACACTGACTACATCACACCGCAAAGCTCCGCATGTGCAGGGTGCTGCTGTCTCTGCGCGTTATTCTAAAATTTCTTTGGTGTGGGCTTTTTTGAGACGAGTGCATCAGATCCCACCGCTGCTATTTGCAACATATGTCTGAAGCGTATCTCGCGTGGCCAAAACATCTCCCGCTTGGGCACCACATGCTTGACCAGACATATGTTGACCTGCCATGCAGTTCCTTGGCAAGCGTATCTAAAAGACCCACACCAAAGAACAAAGAGGACCTCTCCTTGCTCCTCATCAGCTGAGATCTCCAACCCCACTATACCTTCAGTCCTCTCTGAGACCTGCACTGAGAGGAATGAAGGTGTAGAATTACATGTGTCACAGCCAAGTACTTGTGGGCAATCTGCTTTCGGTACACCAATGTCAGATTGTACCAGGCAAATTTCCCTGCCCCAGCTGCTGCACCGCTGAAAGAAGTTCGCTCCCAGCCATCCACATGCCCAGCGGTTGAATGCTAGCTTTGCAAAATTGCTAGCACTTCAACTGCTACCTTTTCAGTTGGTAGACTCTGCCCCCTTCCATGAGTTTGTGGAATGTGCGGTTCCTCAGTGGCAGGTACCCAAAAGCCACTTTTTCTCACGGAAAGCGATTCCGGCTCTCTACCGGCATGTGGAAGGCAATGTCTTGGCCTCGCTGGACAGGGCGGTCAGCGGTAAGGTGCATATTACCGCTGACTCATGGTCCAGCAGGCATGGACAGGGACGTTACCTAAGTTTCACGGCGCATTGGGTGACTCTGCTGGCAGCTGGGAAGGATGCAGGACAAGGTGCAGTAGTGTTGGAGGTTGTTCCGCCACCACGCCTCCAAAATGCCACTACTAAAGATTGTGACACACCTCTCTCCTCCACCCCTTCCTTTTCTTCTTCCTCCATGGCCTCTTCCTGTGCTTTGTCCTCAGAACCAGCGGTGCTCCGTAGACATTCAAGGGGCTACGCAAGTACACAGGCCAAAAGATGCCATGCGGTGCTTGAGCTGGTGTGCTTGGGGGACAGGAGCCACACTGGGGCAGAGGTTCTGTCAGCTCTGCAGGGGCAGGTTCAGAGGTGGTTGATGCCACGCCAACTTAAGGCAGGAATGGTGGTTTGCGACAATGGCACCAACCTCCTCTCCGCCCTCCGACAGGGACAACTGATCCATGTGCCCTGTTTGGCTCACGTCCTTAACTTGGTGGTGCAGAGGTTCTTGGGCAGGTACCCAGGCTTACAGGATGTCCTGAGGCAAGCCAGGAAAGTCTGTGTGCATTTCCGCTGGTCATATAATGCCAGTGCTCAGCTGGCAGACCTCCAAAAGGAGTTTAACCTGCCCAAGAACCGCCTAATCTGTGACATGCCCACCAGGTGGAACTCAATGTTGGCCATGCTGCAGCGGCTGCACACACAGCAGAGGGCCATCAATGAGTACCTGTGCGACTATGGCACCAGGGCAGGGGAGCTTATTTTTTTTCCCCACGCCAGTGGGCCATGATCAGTGATGCACGCACTGTCCTGTCACCATTTGAGGAGGTCACGAGGATGGTGAGCAGTGACAGTGCATGCATCAGTGACACTGTCCCCCTTGTCCACCTGTTGGAATACACGCTGCGTGGAATAATGGACAGGGCACCTGAGGCAGAACAGAGGCAGGAAGAGGAGGACTTCCTTAGCTCTCAAGGCCCCCTTTATCCAGACAGTGTTCCTGCGTGCCCGCCGATCACACAGGAAGAGGATGAGGAGGAGGAGGATTGTGTCAGTATGGAGGTGGAGCCTGGCACTCAGCATCAGCAGCAGTCTTTAAGGGATCAGTCCCATGAAACACATGGACTTGTATGTGGCTGGGAGGAGGTGGCTGCGGACCATGTCATCCTTAGTGACCCAGAGGACTCCGGACCGAATGCTTCAGCAAACCTACGCTGCATGGCCTCCCTGATCCTGCAGAGCCTGCGGAAGGATACTCGTATTCGTGGTATCAAAGAGGGGGATCGTTACTGGCTGGCAACCCTCCTTGATCCACGTTACAAGGGTAAGGTTGCGGACCTTATCTTGCCGTCGCAGAGGGAGCAGAGGATGAAACATCTTCAGGAGGCCTTGCAGAAAGGTCTGTGCAATGCGTTCCCAGAGACTGGGAGGTTACAAACTCCTGTTTCTGGACAACGTGTTGCTGAGGCTTCGGTCAGTCAAAGAAGGAACGGTGGAGAAGGTGGCCGTCTGACCGATGCGTTCAGACAATTTTTTAGTCCGCAGCCCCAAGGTATGATCGGTTCCAGCAACCATCGCCAGCGTCTGTTTTACATGGTGCAGGAATACCTAGGGGCAAGATCAGACTTGGACACCTTTCCCACCGAAAATCCTTTGGGTTACTGGGTCTTGAGGATGGATCACTGGCCAGAGCTTGCACAGTATGCAATTGAGCTACTGGCCTGTCCTGCATCCAGCGTTCTTTCGGAACGCACATTCAGTGCTGCTGGAGGCTTTGTAACCGATCACAGGGTGCGTCTGTCCACCGACTCAGTCGATCGACTGACCTTCATTAAAATGAATCAGTCTTGGATCACCACCAGCTACCAAGCACCTGATGCTGATGTAACCGAATAATTTTTTTTGAAATGTCAGATCCCTTCAAAGACTGCCTATGCTGAGTGACTATCCTGTTATGCTGAGTAATTATCCTCTTCCTCCTCAATGATCATGCTGATAGCTTGTAAGAACATTTTTGGTTCTGGGTGCCGCCACCTGTGCCTAAGGCCCAGTTTTTAAGCCCCTGTTTAACAGGGGCATGTAATTACAATTTTTGATGCAATTCTTTGCAGCAGGGCTAGTTCCTGCGCTCCAACTAGAGTATCTGTAAGGGGTTGCAGTGTTGTGGCACCAGAACCAGTGCCTAAGGCCCAATTTTTCAGTCCCTGTTCAACAGGGACATGTAATTAGAATTCTTGATCTAATATTTCACAGCAGGGCCCATTTCTGCGCCCACCAAGAGTAACTGTGAGGACTTACAGTGTTGTGGTACCAGCACCACCACCACCATCACCAAAGGCCCAATTTTTCTGGCCCTGTTCAACAGAGGCATGTAATTACAATTCTTGATCTAATATTTCACAGTGAGGGCTTACAGTGTTGAGGCCACAACAACACCCAAGGCCCAAATTTCTGCTGAGTATATAGGGCAGGCCCCTACTTTCAAACATCCAACTTACAAACAACTCCTACTTGCAAACAGAAGGAGACAACAGGAAGTGAGATGAAATCTACCCCATAGGAAGGGAAATTCTCTCCTGTAAGAGTTAATATGGGAAAAACTTTTCTCCTTTCCACTGATGCTTTATCACCAATCCTTGTTTCACTAAAAACCCCAAATTTTCAAAAAACATTTGTCATTGGGACAAAAAGTGAGGTGAAATCTTCTGAAGAGAAGCACAGACAGCAAAACAAATGTCACAGGGGTGATAACCCTTCCCTATGTTTTCCAAAAAGCTTAAAAACAGATTTTTTGGCTGGAGCTACACTTTAAAAATGTACCAGTTCAAAATTACAAACAGATTCTACTTAACAACAAACCTACAGTCCCTGTCTTGTTTGCACCGCCTTTATACTGCTGTTCAGAGTATATAGGGCCTGGGGGCCCCATGCCTTTCCTTTTTTTAATTTGGGTGCAGGGTTCCCCTTAATATCCATACAGGACCTAAAGGGCCTGATAATGGACTGGAGTGTACCCATGCCATTTATCTCACTGATTTTCATCCATATTGCCAGGACCCGACATTACATTAAAGCCGCATGCAGTTTTAAATTACTTTTTTTCCTTTAAAAATGTCATTTTGTGCAGGGACTGTTCTAAACACGGGAAACACGCGCCACTTTACAGGCATACTATAGACACCCCCCAGGTACGATATTTAAAGGAATATTTCACTTTTTTTTTTTTACTTTAAGCATCATTAAAATCACTGCTCCCCTTTTTAAAAGTTTTTTTTGCATTGATACATGGCCCCTGGGGCAGGACCCAGGTCCCCAAACCCTTTTTAGGACAATACCATGAAAATTAGCCTTTAAAATGAGCACTTTTGATTTCGAACGTTTGAGTCCCATAGACGTCAATGGGGTTCTAACGTTCGTGCGAATTTTCGGTCCGTTCGCAGGTTCTGGTGCGAACTGAACAGGGGGGTATTCGGCTCATCCCTAGTGAGGAGGACCATCATTCAGCTTTTCATAGTGTGCCGCTAGAGTAGGGACAGCTCAGATAGTTTCAGTGTAGTATAGTGAGACCATGTCAGTAATCTTGACATTAATATATAGCTAGAGTAGGGACAATTCAGATAGCTTCAGCGTAGTGACGATTGAACACCGTCTATTTGATTGCGTTACTGCCAGTTTAACGCCATATCGTATTGCGTGCGTTACTGCCAGTTTAACGCCATATAGTTTTGCGTGCGTTACTGCCAGTTTAACGCCATATAGTTTTGCGTGCGTTACTGCCAGTTTAACGCCATATAGTTTTGTGTGCATTACTGCAAGTTTAATGTCAAATCGTTTTGCGTGCGTTACTGCCAGTTTAACGCCATATTGTTTTGCGTGCGTTACTGCCTGTTTAATGCCATATAGTTTTGCGCGCGTTACTGCCAGTTTAATGCCATATAGTTCTGTGTGCGTTACTACAAGCTTAACGTCATATAGTTTTGTGCGTTACTGCCCGTTTAATGCCATATTGTTTTGCGTGCGTTACTGCCAGTTTAATGCCATATAGTTTTGCATGCATTACTGCCAGTTTAACGCCATATCGTATTGCGTGCATTACTGCCAGTTTAACGCCATATAGTTTTGCGTGCGTTACTGCCAGTTTAACGCCATATAGTTTTGCGTGCGTTACTGCCAGTTTAACTCCATATAGTTTTGCGTGCATTACTGCCAGTTTAACGCCATATCGTTTTGCATGCGCTACTGCCAGTTTAACGCCATATCGTTTTGCGTGCGTTACTGTCTGTTTAACGCCATATAGTTTTGCGTGCGTTACTGCCAGTTTAATGCCATATAGTTCTGTGTGCGTTACTACAAGCTTAACGCCATATAGTTTAGTGTGTTACTGCCCGTTTAATGTCATATCGTTTTGCGTGCGTTACTGCCAGTTTAACGCCATATAGTTTTGCATGCGTTACTGCCAGTTTAACGCCATATCGTATTGCGTGCATTACTGCCAGTTTAACACCATATAGTTTTGCGTGCGTTACTGCCAGTTTAATGCCATATAGTTTTGCGCGTGTTACTACCAGTTTAATGCCATATAGTTTTGCGTGCGTTACTGCCAGTTTAACGCCATATTGTTTTGCATGCGCTACTGCCACTTTAACACCATATAGTTCTGTGTGCGTTACTACAAGCTTAACGCCATATCGTATTGTGTGCATTACTACCAGTTTAACACTATATAGTTTTGCGTGCGTTACTGCCAGTTTAATGCCGTATAGTTTTGTGCGTTACTGCCAGTTTAACGCCATTTACTTCTGTGTGTGTTACTGCCAGTTTAACGCCATATAGTTCTGTGCATCACTGTACGTTTGGCGCATTATATTGCAGTATATTATATTGTATCCATGGAGTGTGTCTGTGTAGTGTGAGTACTCAAATTAAAGGGCACCAAACACCTCTTTACATTGATTAAAGTGCATCTACGTACAGATTTCAACTTCTTCTTTACATTTGCTTATAAGCACCGCCCCCTCCCTCCCAATAATGTCTAGGAGAACAACAAGGAGGGGTACTGTAAGGGGGCCAGCAACAAATGTGTCCACAGGCAAAGGTGGACGTGGTGGTCAGTCCTCAGGCAGGGCATCATTTCCTCTGTTTAGTGAGTTTGCCTGTGCTATCCAGCCACAGCATGCAGAGGAGGTGGTGGACTGGCTTACTAAACTAAATGAAACTGAAGGTGAGGCAGCACAACCCCAAGGAGGTCGGCATCAAGAAAGAGTAGAGAGCAGCCACCCTATTCCATCACAATCTGCAGCTGTTATCTCCCGCCCCACTCCCCACAGCTCAGCTGTCTGGGTCTTTTTCAGCACATCTGCAGCAGATCGCACTGTTGCTATCTGCAAACTGTGTCACAGGCACATCAAACGTGGCAAAAACACCAACCATTTGGGTACCACATGCCTAACAAGGCATTTAACGTCCAACCACTCAGCCCATTGGCAATAGCACCTAAAAGCCACACAAAAGGGGCACAAATCTGTCCCTCCTCCTCCTTATCCACTTTAGTCTGCCCTTGCGATACTGAGTCATTACCTTTCAGCAGCCTCCACTGACAGGGACGATGGTATAGCACAGGGTGTCAAAGGTCCTAGCAGCTCATCTACTAGCAGCACACCACCAACTGTAGACTGTAGCTGGCAAATTTCTCTGCCCCATCTTCTACAGTTCCTGCCACCCACATGCTCAGCACCTGATGGCAAGCTTGTCAAAGCTGTTGGCTCTCCAACTTCTGACTTTCAGCCTGGTGGATTCTGCCCCCTTCTATGAATTCGCACAATGTGCTGTACCACAATGGCAGGTTCCCAGTCGATACTACTTTTCATGTAAGGCCGTTCCATCTCTCTACCATCACGTGGAAGGGAATGTCCTGGCATCGTTGGGCAAGGCAGTCAGCTGTAAAATCCACCTTACTGCTGACATGTGGTCCAGCAACCATGGGCAGGGACGATATATTTAGTTCACAATGACTAAATGTTAAAAGTGTAGCGCTAAAGTGAAAACAAACTATGTGTAGGGGTTTAGGACAGAGGGAGGTTAATACACATTTGAAGAGGCAAATAACCCCATCTAATCCCAAACTAGAAAAATGAGTATACTAATTAGTGAAGTGAATATAGGTGTAAAATCCAATACTACAACCTCTATAAACAAGTAAAATGCTCTTACTTTTTAGGAAAGGCACAAACAGTCATGAAAATGAATATATAGTGAAATATATCAACAAATTATTAACTCAAATGTCCACACTTTTTAGTAGTGAAAAAATATATAAATGGTGTCAAAAGTGTCCACAATGCTGGTGGGGGGGTATAACTCCCAGGTAAACCATAAAAACTAAATAAATTAGTCCATATGATGCATAGTGTAGTTGATCCAAATTGAATCCAAGGCAGGTAACATCACAGTAAAAAATCCAAATCAGAGTAAGGGGTAGAATACTCTTACCGACTTCGGTGGACTCACAGGCCGTTGGCGGTGAGTCAAATAGGCTTGTACTGTCTTAAGATGGATGACAGTGTAAGGATGGTCTTGTACATCGGAAGATTTCCTCCTCAGATGGGGGGCCAGGAACCTGCCTGGAAGGTCTTCACGATCACCGTCTTTGTCAGCATGCATGGACCATATATAAAGAAAAGACAAGGAGCCTCCACATGGTGTAGATCCAAAAATTATTTTTTCAAATGGCATTTATTAGATCACTCAAGATCATCAACCAATCCATAAAAAGGCTAAAAGTAGTAGAATCGATTCAAATAATAAAAAATAGAAATAAAAACAATAAGCGTGGTGTGGGTGGCTGGGTACAGCTGTACCCAGCCACCCACACCACGCTTATTGTTTTTATCTTGAGTGATCTTGAGTGATCTTGAGTGATCTAATAAATGCCATTTGAAAAAATAATTTTTGGATCTACACCATGTAGAGGCTCCTTGTCTTTTCTTTATATATGGTCCATGCATGCTGACAAAGACGGTGATCGTGCAGACCTTCCGGGCAGGTTCCTGGCCCCCCATCTGAGGAGGAAATCTTCCGATGTACAAGACCATCCTTACACTGTCATCCATCTTAAGACAGTACAAGCCTATTTGACTCACCGCCAACGGCCTGTGAGTCCACCGAAGTCGGTAAGAGTATTCTACCCCTTACTCTGATTTAGATTTTTTACTGTGATGTTACCTGCCTTGGATTCAATTTGGATCAACTACACTATGCATCATATGGACTAATTTATTTAGTTTTTATGGTTTACCTGGGAGTTATACCCCCCCACCAGCATTGTGGACACTTTTGACACCATTTATATATTTTTTCACTACTAAAAAGTGTGGACATTTGAGTTAATAATTTGTTGATATATTTCACTATATATTCATTTTCATGACTGTTTGTGCCTTTCCTAAAAAGTAAGAGCATTTTACTTGTTTATAGAGGTTGTAGTATTGGATTTTACACCTATATTCACTTCACTAATTAGTATACTCATTTTTCTAGTTTGGGATTAGATGGGGTTATTTGCCTCTTCAAATGTGTATTAACCTCCCTCTGTCCTAAACCCCTACACATAGTTTGTTTTCACTTTAGCGCTACACTTTTAACATTTAGTCATTTTGCACAGTTTTAGTCGGATTGTAGTGTTGGCTGCTGTTTTGACTTATTGGATTGGCGCGGTATTCCACTTATCCATATTTAGTTCACAGCACACTGGGTAACGCTACTTGCAACTCAAAAGGATACAGGACAGGGCTCAGTGCTGCAGTTTGTTGTGCCCCCACGTCTCCATACAGCTGGTGAAGATGATGTCAGACCTGTGAGCTCTACCCCCTCCTCCTTCTCCTCCGCCACCTCCATGCCCTCCTCTGCAGAATTGTCCTATGAACATCAGGTACCCCCTAAGCGTTCAAAGGGCTTTTCCCAGAGTCAGGCTAAAAGGTGCCATGCAGTGCTTCAGCTGGTGTGTTTAGGGGACAGGAACCACATAGGAGCAGAGATTCTTGCAGCTCTGCAAGGACAGGCCAGAGGTGGTTCACACCATGCCAGCTGGAGCCAGGAATGGTGGTGTCCGATAATGGCTCAAACCTCCTGTCCGCCCTTAGACAGGGAAAGTTGACACATGTGCTATGCCTGGCACATGTCCACAATTTCGTGGTGCAACATTTCCTAAGTACGTACCCAGGGTTGCAAGATGTACTAAAGCAGGCCAGAAGAGCCTGTAGCCATTTCAGGCGGTCATACACAGCCAATGCTCGGTTGGCTGAAATTCAGCGGGAATTCCACCTGCCCCCTAAAACCGCCTGATTTGTGACATGCCCACCAGGTGGAACTCAACTTTGGGAATGCTGCAGCGGCTATACATGCAGCAGAGGGCCGTCAACGAGTACTTGTGTCAGTACGACAATGACAGGCTCAGGCCGCCTCTGCTTTTTTCCCCACGCCAATGGCTGATCATTAAGGATGCATGCACTGTATTCTCACCATTTGAGGAGGCCACAAGGATGGTGAGCCTTGACAGTGCATGCAGTGACACAATCCCTGTGGTGTTCCTGCTGGAGCAGACTCTGCATGGCATTATGGACAGGGCACTGGAGGCAGAGCAGAAGGAGGAAGAGGAGGACTTCCTTTCCTCTCAAGGCCCACTTTATGCAGACACCGTAATTCCTATGTCAAAGAACACACAGGAGGAGAGAGGGGAGGAGGATGAGGAGGAGGATTCTGGCACTTTCATAGGCTTTGAAGAAGAGGAAGACATGCGTCAATCTGTAAGCAATGGCTTTCCAACCCCAGGACCCTTGGGAGTAATACGTGGCTGGGAGGAGGAAGTTCCAGATGCTGTCATCCTGAGTGACTCCGAGGAGTCTGCTTCTCAAGCCTCTGCAAATTTGAGGCGCATGGGCAACCTCATGCTTCAAAGCCTGCGAAAGGACCCAAGAATACGTGGCATAAAGGAGAAGGATGATTACTGGTTGGCAACCCTCCTTGACCACCGTTATAAGGGGAAGGTCTCTGAACTCATCCTGTCCCCACAGAGAGTGCAGAGGATAAAATCTCTTGAGGACACATTAAAGAGGATTTTATTGAACGTTTTTCCTGACTCTAGTAGGTTACAGTGTGGTGGAAAACGTCGTTTTGAGTCTTCCGTTGGTCAAGAAAGGAGCGTTGGAGAAGGCATCCGCCTAAGTGAGGCATTTTGGAATTTTTTTAGTCCTCGCTGCCCAGGGCTGTCAGCTTCCACATCACATCAGCAGCATCTGCATCACATGGTGGATGATTACCTCGGGGCCAGAACAGAGACGGAGAGCTTTCCAGCTGATCCAATGGCTTACTGGGTCATGAGAATGGACCACTGGCCAGCACTTGCCCAGTATGCTATTGAGTTGTTGGGCTGCCCTGCATTCAGTGTGCTTTCAGAATGGGCATTTATGTTGCAGGAGGTTTCGTTACTGATCATAGAATGCGTCTGTCCACAGACTCTGTGGACCGTTTGACTTTTATAAAAATGAATCAGTCCTGGATTACCAGCTATGAAGCCCCTGATGCCGATGTCACTGATTAAGTCTTTTGGGGATGTGGAATCTCTGCAGGACTTTGAGGCTGACTAGCTTTGAGGGTGTTTGAAGAATGTTTTTGGTATATGTTTCATTGGCACAATTAACACCCAAAGACCAATTTTTCTGCACCTGTCTGACAGGTGCATATCATTGCAATTTTTTACAGCAAGGCAAATTCTTGCTTACATTAAGAGTACCTCTATAGAGTTATGGTGGGAAAGCACCACCGACACCCAAAGACCAATTTTTCTGTACCTGTTTGACAGGTGCATATCATTGCAATTTTTACAGCATGGCAAATTCTTGCTTACATCAAGAGTACCTCTATAGGGTTACAGTGGGAAGGGCACCACCGACACCCAAAGACCAATTTTTCTGCACCTATTTGATAGGTGCATATCATTGCAATTTTTTACAGCAAGGCAAATTCTTGCTTTCATCAAGAGTACCTCTATAGGGTTTCGGTGGGAAGGTACCACCTACAGCCAAAGACCAATTTTTCTGCACCTGTCTGACAGGTGCATATCATTGCAATTTTTTATAGTGTAGCAATAACTCACGGTGGAGCTGCTGGTTTAAGCGGGTCTGTTACCTTCACTTTGCTTCCCTCTGTTTCACCGGCATCGGGTCTAGGGGTTCCGTTGAGCTTACTGCTGGACGACACACGCACCAACACTGGAGTACGTTTTCAATGCTTTATTAAACAGTCAAACTTTAGAAAGTAGCAGGAAAGAGGTGGAAAAGGAAACTTTCAGGAGAAACTCAAATATCCTCTTCTAATATCTTAGCAACAAATGTCCCGGTAGATTTCAGATAATTGGATGGAATGCGCTCCCCTTGTGGGACACACTCTTTGCTCGTCTGGATAGGCCTCTCTCACCGGTCCAGCAGCCAGTACGCAGCACGAATCTAAAGTCTCTGCCACAGACTTACTTGGGGGGGTAAATTTGCACAATCCTCTGCCACAGGATGTATCAGATCTTCTGCAGTGAACAGTCAGTCACAGTGTCTGAACCTTTAAGCTGAACCGGCGACACTATGCTGTACAATTACTTCTTTTGGATATGTCCTGCAACCGAGTCACCAGGCCCCTCTACAGGCCAGCATGCTGCGCGATCTCTCCAAGATGGGTCCTCCCCTGGGATCTCCTCAGCTGTCCAGCTTCGTCACACAGGACCGACAGCTCAGGACCATTCCTCGGCCACGGTGGTAGGCTCCAGACAAGCCTCTGGACCCACCCCTGCGCTGCAGCATCGTGGGCCTCCCGATCGGAGGACCATGATGTAGCTCCTTAACGCATACCTGTCGGCCAGGAGGGCCAGCAGGTGGCTGTAAAACGACCCTAAAACATGGCATCTGTCCCATAAATACCCTCTTCCCAGAATGCAACTTGGAGGACCACCTCCACCGAGCTTGTCTCCGAGACAGAGGAGCATCTATACACCTCGACACGTTGCCTTTCCAACACTGACTAGTGGTAACAGGGACAACCACCGGTCAGCACGGAAGCACACACAACATCAGCCAAGCTGGCGAACTTTAACCTTCCTAACACCCAATTTACTAAATTTACCTAATCTGCGGTAGATTTTAAATCTACCAGCGCTACATACTCCCTCTACTACAATAGACGTTGTCCCCAACGTCTGTCCTTAACGCTGTAACAGTAATTCTCAAGCCTGAGAGTAGCATTTGAGTTTCTCATAACTTTAGATAGGCAAGGAGAAAGAAAAAAAGGACAGTTTAAAGACATTATAACACTTATATCTATAAAACATTATGTTCACAGCCGCGAACAAAACCACAATATACATTTTTTTTCCCTCACTAACTAACTAGCTGAAAAGCCTCCCAGCTCTGCATGTGATCCGATGATCCCTGAAAAAGAAACATATTTAAACACACGTATATACACTACACAGCACCAGGAGCAAAGCCTCATTTAAAATGAGACTCTTTTCCTATGATCCATACCAATATATATATATATATAATCTTTAGGAGTCCATCCCTGCATAAGAACTTTTCTTATCAAAGAAATCCGGCTATCAAACAGAAGTCCTTGGATTTAAACACAGAACAGGATCCGCAAATCTTGACCACGCAGATCTCTTTTGCCCTGTCACTATCTAACTAGCTAACTTCAAGGTATTAGTGTCCACAATTACCAGCAGAACCGAGGATCTGGTAGAGTCACATATTTTCCTTCTTTATCTACAGTGGTGATAAAATACACAGCATTGTCCTTTCCCGGTCTGCAGATCACCACTTTATCAGCATAGATATGCCGACCATAGTTCCAATGAACGAAGCATCCGTTAAAACGTTCATCCATTTGGTCAGAACATCCAGTCTTTCTAAAGGGCTTAGGCACAGATAAGTAGTCCCAAACAGCTACATTGTACCAAAGATCCCGATTAGCTTCAATCTCCCGCATGACATCCTGGGGCACATAAGGAAATTCTAATCCATACTCTGAGGCCACACGCTTGTTTAACATCCTTTGCAAGCGAGCAAGTTTTGGCAAAGATCTGTCTTTTCCTATACCTGGCAGTACACAGGAGTCTAATGACTTTTTCACCATAGACCCAGCAGGTGTTTGTAGTGATTCAATAACTTTTGACAAAGTCCCAGCAATAGCACTGTGCATCTCCACACAGGGCGACGTCTTCCCAGAACTCATGGCAGTCCATTCAGGAAGGGTCATTGTGGAGGCAACATCCTCGCCTTGTGACCACAATAGCTCTTGCGACATGGTTTCGAACAAGTCATGGATTCTATTTCCGAGTCTCTCAATTCTTCTGCTGGCAAATACTTATTTACAGTCCCCAACAATGGCTTACCCATTCCAGACATTGGCTCTGGAGCTCCGGCTCAGGTAACCTCTGGGGTAGGCCTCGACCGTGGCCGCGAGAAGCTTTTACATAGCCCACCTTCCTCTGAGTAGGTACTACAGGAACAGGTGTAGTGGACACTGGAATCACAGTAATGTCTCCTGATGAGACGGTAGCAGCAGTGTCTCTCTCCGAAACATTATCGGCAGAAACAGGCGAGCTGGCAGCCCGTCGCTCTTTTTCTATAGCGATGGCGGCTTCCACTGTAACGATACCTGTCACCCAGTCCATCCGATAGGCACGGGGTGGCATAGTAGGTGGCTCCACTGCAAAGAAATACTCTCCACACTGCGGACAAAGATGCACGGCCAATCCTCCACATCGATGGCAGGTCATGCCCAGTCCCTCAACATCTCCCGAGGTATACAGGACAAAATTCCCCTGCGGTTTCATTTGAACTCCAGTATCCGTGAGCAGAGTTCCAGATTGCACAGTATTCATCACAGTGCTTGCCGGGAACACTCTGGGTCCCACAACCGATTGCAACGCAGGAAAAGACATGGCCACACTCTGATCTTTTCAGCACGATCACGAGGCTTCACTTCTCCTCTGGCGCCAAGCACACTACACGCGTCCCACGCGGTAGCAAGTAGGGTAACTCCTCCCACTTGTTCTTTCAGTCACGTAGCTCACAGGCCTCTTCTGGCGCCCAGCGTCTACGCACCAAAAACAAAGTCCCGCAGTTTAACCTTTCCTCTTCCCGAAAAGATTTTTCTTTTTAAGTCCAGCTCCTTCCGTAAACTCCCGGTAAAACACTCCACTGGGTTGCAATAATTGTCGGTCAACAAATTCCGGACGATGCCCCCACATGTAGTAATAACTCACGGTGGAGCTGCTGGTTTAAGCAGGTCTGTTACCTTCACTTTGCTTCCCTCTGTTTCACCGACACCGGGTCTAGGGGTTCCGTTGAGTTTACTGCTGGACGACACATGCACCAACATTGTAGTACGTTTTCAATGCTTTATTAAACAGTCAAACTTTCTGAAATAGCAGGAAAGAGGTGGAAAAGGAAACTTTCAGGAGAAACTCAAATATCTTCTTCTAATATCTTAGCAACAAATGTCCCGGTAGATTTCAAATAATTGGATAGAATGCGCTCCCCTTGTGGGACACACTCTTTGCTCATCTGGATAGGCCTCTCTCACCGGTCTAGCAGCCAGTACGCAGCACGAATCTAAAGTCTCTGCCACAGACTTACTTGGGGGGATAAATCTGCACGATCCTCTGCCGCAGGATGTATCAGATCTTCTGCAGTGAACAGTCAGTCACAGTGTCTGAACCTTTAAGCCGAACCGACGACACTATGCTGTATAATTACTTCTTTTGGATACATCCTGCAACCGAGTCACCAGGCCCCTCTACAGACCAGCACGCTGCGCGATCTCTCCAAGACGGGTCCTCCCCTGGGATCTCCTCGGCTGTCCAGCTTCGTCACACAGGACCGACAGCTCAGGACCATTCCTCGCCCACGTTGGTAGGCTCCAGACAAGCCTCTGGACCCACCCCTGTGCCGCAGCATCGTGGGCCTCCTGATCAGAGGACCACGAGGTAGCTCCTTAACGCATAGCTGTCGGCCAGGAGGGCCAGCAGGTGACTGTAAAATGACCCTAAAACATGGCGTCTGTCCCATAAATACCCCCTTCCCAGAATGCAACTCGGAGGACCACCTCCACCGAGCTTGTCTCCGAGACAGAGGAGCATCTATACACTTTGACACGTTGCCTTTCCAACACTGACTAGTGGTAACAGCGACACCCACGTCAGCCAAGCTGGAACAGAGGCGAACTTTAACCTTCCTAACACCCAATTTACTAAATTTACCTAATCTGCGGTAGATTGTAAATCTACCAGCGCTACAATAGCAAGGCAAATTCTTGCTTACATCAAGAGTACCTCGATAGGGTTATGGTGGGAAGGCACCACTGACACCCAAAGACCAATTTTTCTGCACCTGTTTGACATGCCATATCATTGCAATTTTTTACAGCAAGGCAAATTCTTGCTTTCATCAAGATTATCTCTATAGGGTTACGGTGGGAAGGCGCCACCGACACCCAAAGACCAATTTTAACGCACCCATTACTTCTATCCAAAGTCAAAGTGACACCAGAATGAATCCAAAAAATCTCAAATCTTCTTCCCAGTGCATTACATTGTGGCCTCATCATACACACTGGAAGGCAGCCTCCAGGAAAAATGTAATTTTTTTGGCTTTATAAATTCAATTATTGGTGCAGCAGATTCTAGACATGGTACAGATCTGCCACTTTACAGTTAGACTAAGGGGACCCCCCTGGCACTATATTTGAAGGAATTTTTCATTTTTAGGCTTTCACTTTAAAAATAAAAAAATCACTGCTCATTTAAAAATGACGTTTTTCACAAACTTTTTTTTTATTGATCCATGTCCCCCAGGGCAGGACCCCTGGACCCCTATAACCATTGTTTGCCTAATTACTTGCATTTAAGCTATCAAAATGGGCACTTTTGATATTTGACGTTCGGGTCCCATTGACTTTAATGGGGTTCGTTATTCGGGTCTGAACATTTGCGGTGTTCGGAAGTTCTGGTCCGAACCGAGCAGGGGTCCGTTCGGTCCATCCCTAGCATTTCTATACCAGCACCTTTTTGCTCCTGAGAAAGCAAAATACGCAAAACATGTTGAGCCTCTTGTGAAGGGGTGGAGGAACCTCCTACTTCTTATACTAGTTGGATTTCCAATCTGTAATTAGATTTGTTGAGTGATCTGTACTAGGCCACCAACCTTAATGATTTAGGGTGCAAAATGCTACTATGTTTTTAAAATTGTTTTTGTGCATCAATAAACCTTTGTAATCTTATTGTACTTTGTTTGGTTGTGCCTAGAAAGTCCATGAACTGCGGTTCATTTTGTCAGTTATATATCTAGCTTATCTTGGGAGGCGGCACAGGCAACATTAGGATTAATGAGTGTCCACACTACCACCCAGTGGCTCCTCGTTCATCTATTTTCAACTTTAATTTGATTATGATGCGATTTGGATACAGCTGCGATCTCTCTCTCTCTCTCTCTCTCTCTCTCTCTCTCTCTCTCTCTCTCTCTCCCCACAAGATGGGAGGTTAGGAAGAAAGTAAACACTTGCAAAAGAGGTAGTTATTGCATTACTTTAGGACACATAAGCAGTCTGCATGCAGTTTCCATGCAAGTCTATGGATCTAAAAAGCACAATAAACTCGTACAGGACCATTTTTAAAACTGCATTGGATTTGCACCGCATATATGTAAACGCCCTCTACTGAAACTCATGTTGTTTAATTTGTCATGCGATTCCATGTGTTCTGGAACACATCAGAAATTGCATCAGTGTGAACCAGGGCTAAGACATCTTGTCCGAGCCAATAAATAAATCTTCAGTCATGTCAGTTCCTGCATAGCAAGATGCCCCCTAACAGGTAAACAAAAGGGGGAGTTTCCGGCGCTCCGCAACATGTGATGTCTAAGGTAAATAGTACAATGGTAGCTATAATAGCACATTAAAATAAGGCAGGTAAATTCTAGAATGAGGAGGCAGCCATCCTCAGAGGGTGTCCATTACCTCTGTTGATAATCAATGTTGAAAAAAGGAGGGGTGTGGAGGCGCCAACTGTGGTAGCTTGTTTATGCAAAAATAAAAGTTAGTGTAACAATTACACTTACTGGTTCGCAGGGTGGAGGTGTTTCTTTGAGATGGAAAGTGTCCTGGGATGTGCTGTTATCTTGTTTCCGGCTCGGATTTCATTCCTTCAGGCGTCTGGGTGTGGAGTCTGTACACAGGCTGAACCGCTGCATCCAGTGCATGGAAAGCTCCACGCTGACCACTCTGGAGCGCGGAAGAGGAAATGACGTCACTGATGCATGGCAAACGTCCAGGCTGGTGTTGGGGATAATGCCGGGATAGTACAGGCTCAGAGCAGAGAGAGTGAGGGTAAGAGCCCCCTTTAGACCTCATACAGGCTTTATCCCACCCAAAGCTCAACAAAACCTCTGGACTCTAGACCAGAATTTATGAAGTTCTAAAGCTGCGTACACACGGGCGGACTTTTCGACCGGACTGGTCCGACGAACTTTCCGACGGACTTTCAACAGACTTTTGACGGACTTCCGACGGACTTTTTAACGAACGGACTTGCCTACACACGATCACACCAAAGTCCAATGGATTCGTACATGATGACGTACACCGGACTAAAATAAGGAAAATGATAACCAGTAGCCAATAGCTGCCCTAGCGGCGGTTTTTGTCCTTCGCACTAGCATACAGACGAGCGGATTTCTGGGTCCGGCTGAGTTACGACGTAAAGATTTGAAGCATGTTCCAAATCTAAAGTCCATCAGATTTTCAACTGGAAAAGTCAGCTGAAGGTCCGATGAAGCCCACACACGATCGGATTATCCGCCGGACTCGGTCCATCGGACCAGTCCGGTCAAAAAGTCTGACCGTGTGTATGCTGCATAAGAAATCAAAAAGTTTGTTTCTCCATAACAGACACAAGTCCTGGAGTCAGGGTTGCCATCTTCCTGAAGCTAAATTTACTGACACAACACAAAAAAATTACTGACAGTGCCACATTTTTACTGACATTTCAAAAAGTTTGCCAAAATGACTGTTTTCAGTGAAAATATCAATATTTCAGCTACAAACATGTAGCTAGTGTGATTAGCAATGTGCTTAAGCTTTAAAAAAAGTAAAAAAACATTTCTCCTTAAAGGCCAAGTTACTATAACACAGCACAGAGTTCCCCCTTACATTAGAGTCTGTAGAGTTACCCTTTACAGTGCAAGGGGGAACTCTGCAGACCCTGATGTAAAAGGAAACACCGTGGACTTACGGCATACTTGGTCCGGCGAACCTTAGTCCGTCGGACAATTCGATAGTGTGTGGGCTCCAGCTGACTTTTTTTTCTCAAAAGTTTGACGGACTTAGATTTGAAACATGTTTCAAATCTGTCTGACGGACTCGAGTCCGGTCGAAAAGTCCGCTTGTCTGTATGCTAGTCCGACTGACAAAAACTGACGCTAGGGCAGTTATTGACTACTGGCTATGAACTTCCTTGTTTTAGTCCGGTCGTATGTCATCACGTACAAATCCGTCTTTGGTTGATCGTGTGTAGGTAAGTCCGTTCATTCGGAAAGTCCGTCGGAAAGTCCGTCGAAAAGTCCGCCAGACAAAGTCTGCCGTAAAGTCCGCTCGTGTGTACGCGGCATAAGGACTCTGATGTAAGGGGGAATGCGGCAGACTATGGTGTAAAGGGGAACTCTGATGTAAGGTGGTCTCTGGTTACCAAAGCCCCCACTTACATCAGGGTCTGCAGCATTGCCCTTTACATCAGGGTCCGCAGAGTTCCCCCTTGTACTGTAAGGAGGAATCCTGCAGACTCTGATGTAAAGGGAAACTCTGAGGACACTGATTTAAGGGGGAACACTGGGAACTCTGATGGTGGGGTGGACTCTGGTGACCACATACAGATAATATTGAAGTGCACTGCCAACTACAAATAGCAACACTAATAGCTGCAGCAAACAATAAATGTGTTCCCACACCATGCCACAATGTAAACAATAATATGTTTACATTAAACATACATTAAACATACATAAATAGTTAATAATCCACAGCTCACCATACGGAAGAAGAGAAAGCCACAAGATAGTGTAGTATGTTCAATTTATTAATACAGATAAAAAACTCTTACAGATTTACTCACATTTCTTATGTACAATAAAACCCTTGTATATGCCTCCCCGGCAATTAAAAGCATGTGGGTGTATGTTTCCGTCATCTAACTCCAGGCTAACCAGAATGTTGTTTGGCCCCACCTCCAGATGTTACGCCACTTGCTCACGTGGCTTTCTCACAGACCACCTTCACAGTGTGAACACACTAAGGTAAGGAAGGGTTATTGATATAAGGGGGAACCTTTATATCAGTCCCCCTCTTACCTTAGTGTATTTACTCCCCCTTTATACCAGTGACCCCCCCCCCCCCCCACAGACTTTGTGTAGCCTGGATGGAGCTGTCACTGACTATCTCCATTGCTCGCTTGGGTGCAGGGCAGTCAGACATTGTCTTCTGGGTGGCCACTCTAGTTTTATCCTTGTCACCACCTCATCTGTTCTGTAGGCCACTAGTCTTCCAGTGACAGTCCCGGTGGCTGAAAACCCTCCCTCTCACGAATGCTGGCTTCCCTTCCAGTCCTGTAATTTATTAAAGGCGCCATGATGTCACCATTCAAGCCTGCCTAAGCCCAGCCAGCGCAGTTCCGAAGCTGGCCCACGGCCAAATTTTTTATGGGTAGCCGCTGCCCATAACTGACATTTATCCCAAGTTCACACTGAGCTGCGGCAATGAAGCTGTGCGAGTTCAGCTGAACTCCCATGATTTCACTCCCGCATGTCAGTCCGGATTTCAGCTGTGATTTCACAAACATCTGTGCGGGTTTCTGCACAGATGTCAATGGAAATCGCACCCCGAAATCGCAAAAAGTAGTACAGTAGTGACATAAGGCCCATTCCCAATATCATCATAAACTGTTAGTTTGCTTTAACCAATTGCCTACAGGGCACTTTCACCCCCTTCCTGCCCAGACCAATTTTCAGCTTTCAGCGCTCTCACAATTTGAATGACAATTACTCAGTCATGCAACACTGTACCCAAATGAAATTTGTGTCCTTTTTTTCACACAAATAGAGCTTTCTTTTGGTGGTATTTAATCACTAGTGGGTTTTTATTTTTTGTGCTATAAATAAAAAAAGACTGAAAATTTGGTGAAAAAATACCTTTTTCTTTGTTTCTATCAAAAATTTTGCAAATTAGTAATATCTCTTCATAACTTTTGGCCAAAATTTATACGGCTACATATCTTTGGTAAAAATTACCCCTTATTAGTGTATATTATTTGGTCTTTGTGAATGTTATAGAGTCTACAAGCTATGGTGCCAATCATTGAAAATTGATCTCATTTCTTGAGACACTAACAAGCCAGGAAAGTACAAATACCCACAAAATGACACCATTTTGGAAAGCAGACACCCCAAAGTATAATCTGTGATGCATAATGAGTCTTTTGAACGGTTCATTTTTTTCCAGAAGTTTTTGGAAAATGTGGAAAAAAATGAAAATGCATTTTTTTTCCACAAAGTTGTCAATTTGTAAGATATTTCCAACACATAGCATGTACATAGCAAACATGACACCCCAAAATACATTCTGCTACTCCTCCTGAGCATGGCAATATCACATGTGTGAGACTTTTATACAGCCTGGCCACATACAGAGGCCCATCAGTGAAGTAGCACCTTCAGGCATTCTACAAGCATAAATTACACATCTCATTTCTCAACCACCTATTACACTTTTGAAGGCCCTGGAGCACCAGGACAATGGAAACACCCACAAAATGACCCCATTTTGGAAAGCAGACACCCCAACGTATAATCTATGAGGCATCATGAGTCTTTTGAATGGTTCATTTTTTTCCAAAAGTTTTTGGAAAATGTGAAAAAAAAATGAAAACGCATTTTTTTTTTCCCACAAAGTTGTCCATTTTTAAGATATTTCCAACACATAGCATGTACATAGCAAAAATGACACCCCAAAATACATTCTGCTACTCCTCCTGAATATGGCAATACCACATGTGTGAGACTTTTACACAGCCTGGCCACATAGAGAGGCCCACCAGTGAAGTAGCACCTTCAGGCGTTCTATAAGCATAAATTACACATCTCATTTCTCAACCACCTATTACAATTTTGAAGGCCCTGGAGCACCAGGACAATGGAAATGCCCACAAAATGACCCCATTTTGGAAAGCAGACATCCCAACGTATAATCTATGAGGCATAATGAGTCTTTTGACCGATTCGTTTTTTTCCAGAAGTTTTTGGAAAATGTGGAAAAAAAATGAAAACGCATTTTTTTCCATAAAGTTGTCAATTTTTAAGATATTTCCAACACATTGCATGTACATAGCAAAAATCACACCCCAAAATACATTCTACTACTCCTCGTGAGTATGGCGATACCACATGTGTGAGACTTTTACACAGCCTGACCACATACAGAGGCCCACCATTGAAGTAGTACCTTCAGGCGTTCTACAAGCATAAATTACACATCTAATTTCCTGACAACCTATTATTTTGAAGGCCCTTATATTTCTAACACATAGCATTTACATAACAAAAATTACACTCCAAAATAAATTCTATTGAGGAAGGGGTAAAAAAAAAAGTATTACCTGGGGTTTTAGTAGTGTCCCCAGGGGAGATTATTGGTCCAGGCAGCAGGCAGGGATGTGCTTAGCAAAAATAGTAATTATCCAGGCAACAGGCAGGAATATTGTCTATAGTCAGCACAAGGATATCGTTAGCACAGCCAAAGCATTTGTCCATAGAAATTGTCCAGGCAGAGACAGCCAGCACAGCCATAATATTGATCCTGGTACACCGTTACCTGCCTGCACTCATTATTGTACCGCTCTCCAGCCCTTCATAAACCTACTGCCTCTTGCTACAGCTAATTAAAAAAATTGTTTTCTCCATCCGGAAAAACATTTGTGGAACCCCTCACATGTGAGACCCCTGTGTTTTACAGTAGCAGGGCAACAGATCAGTCCAAGCGGTAGGCAAAAGCATAGTCCATAAAAAAAGCCCAGGGTCAGTTCACGTGCAAGCAGTCCAAGCAGTGGGCAGAAGCGTAGCTGATAAAACAGGCCAGGGTCAGTTCACATGGAAGCAGTCCAAGCAGTAGGCAGAAGTGTAGTTGATAAAACAGGCTAGGGTCAGTTCATGTGGAAGCATTCCAAACGATTGGCAGAGGCATAGTCAAAAAACAGGCCAGGGTCAGTTCATGTGGAAGGCAGTGGCATGGTTATTTGGGAAAGCATGAGAAATGGTCAGCACAGGTGATCAAAATGGGTGATATAGTCTGAAGCATTCACCAATGCAAAGGCCGGGTTTGGAGGGACACTGGGGACAATGGTAGCTGGTATCTCTTCAAAATCCTTTTTGGCTGCATACTCTACATCTTTTTTGGCATCTACGGCCTGCTTCAGATGGTGGAATGTTGTCCGGGAAGTGGCATTCATGAAGTTGGCTAACAGTAGGTATGATTATTTAGAGGACATAAAAGTGTGGGCAGGCACCAAGACTTTGTAGGCACAATAAGGATACTAAGATCATAAAAAGTCTGATTTTTATTTCAAAAATAATATATTAAAAACGGGGAAAGACAAAAATAGGATAAAAACTGAGTATAGTATACATCATTTACAGAATATGCACTCCATACACAATATATCAAGAGACAACGGAACTACAGGATCAGTAAGGGACACACAGACAACTTATTGATCTATATAGTTACAGTACATATCGTTGAATCAGACGCCATGTGATGGTGGTGGTCAAAAATTCTGTATAAACTTATAAGCTCGACATGTTGCGCGCCTTAGCGCTTCCTCAGGAGCATGCAATACGATAACTGTAATGAATAGTACATTATTAACATCATTTCCAAAATATTTTTGTATATGTATAATATGGTATAAACACTTCCATATAGGTCAACAGATAATACATGGGGACCGCTTGAAAAGAACACCAGGGGAACAACTACACTGCAAGCGTGTCAGGCCGGAAAGGGGCAATGTGGGGACGGATGTAACATAGTATAGATATGTAGTTTAGAATAAGGAGGATATGTAGGTAAGATATAGCATATATTAGATAAGGGGGGGGGGGGAAAGAAGGGAAAGAAGACAAGGAGGGAGAGAATATGGGAGGGAAAGCAAGAGAATGGGGAAGGAAAGGTGGGGGAGGGGGGGAGGGGGTGAAGGGGGGAGAAAGGAAGGGGGAAGGGGGGGAAAAAAGGGGGGAAGGGGGGGAAAAAAGGGGGGGAAAAAAAGGGGGGACAGTGGGAAAGGGAACAGGGGAAGGGACAGGGGAAAGGGAGCATGGGAAAATAAGAAAGGGGGGGGGGGGAGTTTGGGGAGGGGAAAGGAGAGGATGAAGGAAATTAGTATAATTGAAAGTGGTAATAACAAATGGACTATGCGATATATGTATGGTTATTAATATATGTATGTGTACAAATCTAATAAATAATATAAGCAGATGATTACCAATATAAAATAGTGGAAATCGCATGTCCATTAACAAAAGGCTAGTTGGAATAAAGTACAGTGCAATGAAACTTACCCTAGTCAGTGTAAGGCTATTGTATAAGAACGGGAGGGGATGGAAAAAACCAGACCCTCAGCTGTTTCCCTATTAGACGGAGGTAGTTCCCAGCAATTGAGTGGAACAGGGGAGAAAAAGTTGTCGGTCACAGACTGGCTTGTAAGGTTCATCTAAATGTATGAATATAATAGTTCCCTGCAGTTTGTGTCCCCAATCTTGCTGAGTCTGTTAAGGTAGGTAAAAAACAGATGGTGAAGTAAAATATCTAAGTTGAGTGAAAGTTAGGGGGGGAGGGATAAAGGCAATATACGCTTACCTAATTGTAGAGCTTGTAGATGTAGTAGTTGGTGGTGGAGCGTTAAAACGCCATCCCACCACAGGTAGTGGTTAGTGCAGAATGTATCGCAAGAGACGCCAATTACGGCGTCTCTTGTACACCCGCCCCACCTGTAGTCACCAATCGGCGTAGCCGACGTGACGTCATCCAGGTCGGCCGCTGGCGCGTACTGCGCATGTCCCGATTCCCGGCGCGGTTCCAGTGACGGAAGAGCGTCAGGAAGGGGAAAGGCAGCCGCGTCCAGGTATCCAGGCAACCAAGGGGGCCGGGCCCGTCGTGTCACTCATCATCCCCCAGCGGGCAGACCATGCAGCAACACAGGGAAGGGGAGGGGTGGAAAAAGGGGAGGGGGCGAGTGTAACCCGAGCATCCCAGTAACATAGGGATGCAGGGAGGTCCCCCGCCACTACCCCCCTCCCATCCAGGGCCGCCGATGGGCGCCCGTCCACAATAGGGAAAGGGGGAAAAATGAGAACACAGCGGCCAGCCCACGCCACCGCAGCAGCCACGGAATACCACATGCGCCAACACCTGCAAGCAAGAAACAATGCAGATGTGGCGCTGGGCGGCCGCACATTGCTCCTGATGGTCCTACCCAAGTAGCGCAGACAGGAGGTGCACCCATGGTGTAAAAGACGGTCCCCATAATACATCTGTAGAGAAGATGAAAATATATATGGATATAGACATATTACAAATAAACAAATATTGTAAGAAAAAAGATTTATATTCACATAGATGTGAATATTAGGACCGGCATCCAAGGGTCATGGTAACAATTGAGTTGGGAAAAAGCAGAACAAAAGGACAACAAAACAACACAACAACAAAACCCAAGCAAAACAAGAGATAGGCCGCGAGCACAGAGTATGCAGTACATAATGTTTTACCATAAATTCTTTTACGCAGTGTATGATATGTATTACCCTGATATATACCCAGAGGCATATAGGGAATTCAGAAATAGTACACATCCAAAGGCCTATAGGGAATTCAAAAACAATGATAATAATAATAACTAGAGCCAGTGGATCGGGCTCTCGGACAGCCTGATTTCAATAAATGGAGGAAACAATTTAGTATGCATGTATCATTGTGCATAACGTTTGAAGGTATTAAGTTAAAGGAATGGTTTATATGACTGGGTCTCATTGATCCCAGGGGGGACAGTAGCCCCCAAGCGCTCAATCCAGAGCGTTTCTTGTTGGCATACTTTTTTGTCCCACTCTCCACCCCTGGGATCCGGTGGAATAACTGTTAATGCAATGAATGAGACAAGGGAGGTATTAAATTTGTGATAGAGGTCAAGGTGTCTGCTGACTGCCGTAATCATTTTTCCTTCCCCAGAATAATAGATATGATCCCTAATTCTGCAACGTAGATGTCTAATAGTCTTCCCAACATAAAATGCGCCGCATTGGCACATCATTAAATATACCACACCTTTTGTATCGCAGTCTGCATAAAATTTGGGTATAAACTTTTCTCCATTAGGTAGTATAAAGGAATTTCCTTCTTTCAACCACGGGCAGAAGGAGCATTTACCACATTGGGCCATTCCCAGTTTGGGATGCATAATTTTGGGTGTAACGGAAAAATGACTTGAAATTAATTGGTCACCTAAAGACTTAGTGCGTTTGAATGTGATCTGTGGGAAGGGGCTGATATATTTATTTAGGATAGGGTCCTCCTGAAGAATCGGCCAGTGTTTGTTCAATATATCCCTAAGTTTATGATGTTGTTGGGAGAATTTAGTAATAAATCTCACTGGGGTGTTGGTCAGAACTTTTTTTTGTTTAAAAAGTAAAGAATTCCTTGATTGGCGAATGGCTTTGTTGTATGCACTGCGTAGTATGGTTTTCTTATAGCCTCTTAGTAGTAATCTCTGGCGAAGTGCTAGAGCTTGAGCTTTGAATTCCTCCAGATGTGTACAGTTGCGACGTAATCTGAGATATTGTGCATAAGGAATACTCTTAATAAGCGATCTAGGATGGGCACTGCCCGCATGTAATAAGGTGTTTCCTGCCGTTTCTTTTCTATACAGAGTGGTAGCTAGACAATTGTCTTGATCTTTGAAAATAGTTAGATCTAGAAAAGTTATTTTGTTTACATGAGTTGAAATAGTGAACTTAAGATTCATTGAATTCTGGTTAATTGTCTGGACGAATTCATCCAGTAGTTTATGAGTTCCTGTCCATACTAGGAAAATATCGTCTATATACCTCCGCCATATAGGAATATGGTCGGTGTATACAGACAGGTCCTCCTGTGAGAAGGTATCACGTTCCCACCCCCCCAGGTACAGATTGGCGTAGGCCGGCGCGCAGCAAGTGCCCATGGCCACGCCCTGTACCTGGAGGAAGTGGGAATCTTTAAAGCAAAAGTAATTACGGGTCAATACAAAGTGAAGTAATTCGAGTATGAATTCACAGAATTCCCAACTATAATGATCCTGTTCCCTTAGAAAGGTGCGTACCATCCCGATGCCCTGCTCGTGCGGGATGCTAGAGTACAAAGACTCAACATCCAAGGTCACGAGGAGGGCATCGGGAGGGACAGGCAGACCTTCAATTTGTTTTAGTAGATCCAATGTGTCACGTGTGTAAGATGGAAGGCTTAATACATGTGGCATTAATATAGAATCTATAAAACGGCTGGCATGTTCAGACAGCGAACCAATACCGGAAACGATTGGTCGGCCGGGGGGCAGTGTGGGATGCTTATGTATTTTTGGTAGGGCGTAAAAAGTAGTCTCTTTAGGGTTTCTAACATTGAGATAGTTGTAAATATCTTGATCGATTAGGCCTTTTTGAAAGGCTTTACCAATGGTCTCTAGGTATTCTTGCCTAAATATTTTAATCTGTGTCTCAGATAGCAAGTGATAGCAATGTTTGTCCGCTAGGATTTTAGTAACCATAGTTTCATAGTATGCTTTGGTCATCAGGACAATGTTCCCTCCTTTGTCCGCAGGTTTTATTTCTAAATCTGGTTGATTTTTTAGGGCTAAAATAGCTTGTCTTTGTGAGTAGGACAGATTTCCTAGGGTTATTGGCATGGACATCTCTTTTATATCTTTGATGGTTCCAATAAGGAAGGCCCAGATATGTGCATTCAAAGTTAATTCTGGAAATCGTTGTGATTTAGGTTTAAATTTTTTAATATTGGTTGTATATGCAGGAGGTGTTTTTATTTCTTGTGTAGAATTGGAGGGTTCGTTTTCCTCCAATAGAAGTATGAGATCTCGAAGGGCTCGAAAATCTTCCATAGAGAAATGTTTGACTTGTTCTGATATCGCCTTGTCTTGTTTAGACTGTATTACATCTTTGTCAAAAAGGAATTTGTATGTTAAATTACGTGAAAAAAGATAGACATCTTTTATTGTCTCATACTTGTCAATATTAGTTGAGGGACAGAAGCTTAGTCCAAGTTTGAGGACCTCAAATGTCTCCTTCTCAAACAGGTAAGGAGTTAGATTAATAATTTCCATGCCTAGAGTCATGTCGGCATTGTCGTGTTCATGGGAATTTGAAAATTTGACTGTGTCTGTGGAATTTGGATATGTGCATCTAGTGTGCTCTGTCTAGTGTTGGGTGTTCGTTGTGTCAACGGTAAGGGGGTACTAAGGGGGTTTATGCCCGTATCCATTGGGCATAACGTGCTAGATTGTGTCAAGTTGGGTGTTTGTGATTGATTATTCAATAGCTGTATTGCTTGTAAGGCAGTGGCTCCTAAATATTTGGGTTGTGCTGGTGATTTTT